>NW_027182575.1:329719-656938 GCF_040807025.1 Struthio camelus
CATGACGTCACGAACAACTGAGCTCACAATCACCACCAGCACACACCTGCCTACCAGTGGCCTCTAAAGATGTCACGAAAAACTGAGCTCACAATCATCACCAGCCAACACATACCTGCCACTGGCCTCTCGCCCTCAGACACAATAACCTCACAATAGCCACCAGCAGAAACATGTCTGGCACTGGCCTCTCACGCCCCAGGCCAAAGGACCTCACAATCACCACCAGCACACACATGCCTGCCACTGGCCTCTGATGACGTCACGAGCAACAGAGCTCACAATCACCACCAGAAGACACATGCCTGGCACTGGCCTCTCACGCCCCCAGGCACAATGACCTCACAATCACCACCAGCACACAAGCACACACATGCCTGCCACTGGCCTCTCATGCCCTCAGGCACAGGGTCTTCACAATCACCACCAGCACAAACATACCTGCCAATGGCCTCTCACGCCCTTAGACACTATGACTTCACAATCACCACCAGCAGAAACATGCCTGGCACTGACCTCTCATGGCCTCATGCACAAGGACCTCACAGTCACAACCAGCAGACACTTGCCTTCCACTGGCCTCTCACTCCCTCACGCACAAGGACCTCACAATCACCACCAGCACACACATGCCTGGCACTGGCCTCTCATGACGTCACGAACAACTGAGCTCACAATCACTACCAAAAGAAACATGCCTGGCACTGGCTTCTTACGCCCTCACACACCAGGACCTTACAATCACCTCCAGCACACACATGCCTGCCACTGGCTTTTAACTCCCTCAAGTACAAGGACCTCACAGTCACCACCAGCACACACGAGTCTGGCACTGGCCTCTCATGCCTCCACTCACAACTGACCTCACAATCCCAACCAGCAGACACATGGCTGGCCCTGGTGTCTCACGCCCCCAGGCACAATGACCTCACAATCACCACCAGCACACACAAGCCTGGCACTGGCCTCTCATGACGTCACAAACAACTGAGCTCACAATCACCACCAGCACACACATTCCTGCCACTGGCCTCTCATGCCCTCACGCACAGGGTCTTCACAATCACCACCAGCCAACACATACCTGCCAGTGGCCTCTCACGCCCTTAGGCACAATGACTTCACAATCACCACCAGCACACACATGCCTGGCACTGGCCGCTCATGACATCACGAGCAACTGAGCTCACAATCACCTCCTGCAGACACATGCCTGGCACTGGCCTCCCATGGCCTCATGCACAAGGACATCACAGTCACAACCAGCAGACACTTTCCTTCCACTGGCCTCTAACTCCCTCACGCACAAGGACCTCACAGTCACCACCTGCAGACACATGCGTGGCCCTGGCCTCTCACGCACTCACACACAACTCCCCACACAATCACCACCAGCACACACATGCCTGCCACTGGCTTTTAACTCCCTCAGGTACAAGGACTTCACAATCACCACCAGCACACACGTGCCTGGCACTGGCCTCTCATGCCTCTACGCACAACTGACCGCACAATCCCCACCAGCAGACACATGGCTGGCCCTGGCCTCTCACGCTGTAAAGCACAAGCACCTCACAATCACCACCAGCACATACGTTCCTGGCACTCGCCTCTGAAGACGTCACGAGCAACTGAGCTCACAATCACCACCAGCACACACATGCCTGCCACTGGCCTCTCATGCCCTCAGGCACAGGGTCTTCACAATCACCACCAGCCAACACTTACCTGCCAGTGGCCTCTCACGCCCTTAGACACAATGACTTCACAATCACCACCAGCACACACAAGCCTGGCACTGGCCTCTCATGACGTCACGAACAACTGAGCTCACAATCACCCCCAGCACACACATGACTGGCACTGGCCTCTGAAGACGTCACGAACAACTGAGCTCACAATCACCCCCAGCACACACATGCCTGGCACTGGCCTCTGAAGACGTCTCGAGCAACTAAGCTCACAATCACCACCACCAGAAACATGCCTGGCACTGGCTTCTTACGCCCTCACGCACCAGGACCTCACAATCACCACCAGCACACACATGCCTGCCACTGGCTTTTAACTCCCTCAGGTACAAGCACCTCACAATCACCACCAGCACACACGAGTCTGGCACTGTCCTCTCATGCCTCCACGCACAACTGACCTCACAATCCCGACCAGCACACACATGCCTGGCCCTGGCCTCTCATGCCCTCAGGCACAGGGTCTTCACAATCACCACCAGCCAACACATACCTGCCAATGGCCTCTTACGCCCGCAGAAACAATGACTTCACAATCACCACCAGCACACACATGACTGGCACTAGCCTCTGAAGTCGTCACGAGCAACTGAGCTCACAATCACCACCAGCACACAGAAGCCTGGCACTGGCCTCTCATGACGTCACGAACAACTGAGCTCACAATCACCCCCAGCACACACATGACTGGCACTGGCCTCTGAAGATGTCACGAACAACTGAACTCACAATCACCTCCTGCAGACACATGCCTGGCACTGGCCTCCCATGGCCTCATGCACAAGGACATCACCATCACCACCAGCAGACACTTGCCTTCCACTGGCCTCTCACTCCCTCATGCACAAGGACCTCACAATCACCACCAGCAGAAAGATGCCTGGCTCTATCCTCTCACGCACTAACACAGAACTCCCCACACAATCACCACGAGCACACACATGCCTGCCACTGGCTTTTAACTCCCTCAGGTACAAGGACCTCACAATCACCACCAGCACACATATGCCTGCCACTGGCCTCTCATGCCCTCAGGCACAGGGTCTTCACAATCACCACCAGCCAACACATACCTGCCAGTGGCCTCTCACGCCCTTAGACACAATGACTTCACAATCACCACCAGCACACACATGCCTGGCACTGGCCTCTCATGACGTCACGAACAACTGAGCTCACAATCACTACCAAAAGAAACATGCCTGGCACTGGCTTCTTACGCCCTCACACACCAGGACCTTACAATCACCTCCAGCACACACATGCCTGCCACTGGCTTTTAACTCCCTCAAGTACAAGGACCTCACAGTCACCACCAGCACACACGAGTCTGGCACTGGCCTCTCATGCCTCCACTCACAACTGACCTCACAATCCCAACCAGCAGACACATGGCTGGCCCTGGTGTCTCACGCCCCCAGGCACAATGACCTCACAATCACCACCAGCACACACAAGCCTGGCACTGGCCTCTCATGACGTCACAAACAACTGAGCTCACAATCACCACCAGCACACACATTCCTGCCACTGGCCTCTCATGCCCTCACGCACAGGGTCTTCACAATCACCACCAGCCAACACATACCTGCCAGTGGCCTCTCACGCCCTTAGGCACAATGACTTCACAATCACCACCAGCACACACATGCCTGGCACTGGCCGCTCATGACATCACGAGCAACTGAGCTCACAATCACCTCCTGCAGACACATGCCTGGCACTGGCCTCCCATGGCCTCATGCACAAGGACATCACAGTCACAACCAGCAGACACTTTCCTTCCACTGGCCTCTAACTCCCTCACGCACAAGGACCTCACAGTCACCACCTGCAGACACATGCGTGGCCCTGGCCTCTCACGCACTCACACACAACTCCCCACACAATCACCACCAGCACACACATGCCTGCCACTGGCTTTTAACTCCCTCAGGTACAAGGACTTCACAATCACCACCAGCACACACGTGCCTGGCACTGGCCTCTCATGCCTCTACGCACAACTGACCGCACAATCCCCACCAGCAGACACATGCCTGGCCCTGGCCTCTCACGCTGTAAAGCACAAGCACCTCACAATCACCACCAGCACATACGTTCCTGGCACTCGCCTCTGAAGACGTCACGAGCAACTGAGCTCACAATCACCACCAGCACACACATGCCTGCCACTGGCCTCTCATGCCCTCACGCACAGGGTCTTCACAATCACCACCAGCCAACACTTACCTGCCAGTGGCCTCTCACGCCCTTAGACACAATGACTTCACAATCACCACCAGCACACACAAGCCTGGCACTGGCCTCTCATGACGTCACGAACAACTGAGCTCACAATCACCCCCAGCACACACATGACTGGCACTGGCCTCTGAAGACGTCACGAACAACTGAGCTCACAATCACCCCCAGCACACACATGCCTGGCACTGGCCTCTGAAGACGTCTCGAGCAACTAAGCTCACAATCACCACCACCAGAAACATGCCTGGCACTGGCTTCTTACGCCCTCACGCACCAGGACCTCACAATCACCACCAGCACACACATGCCTGCCACTGGCTTTTAACTCCCTCAGGTACAAGCACCTCACAATCACCACCAGCACACACGAGTCTGGCACTGTCCTCTCATGCCTCCACGCACAACTGACCTCACAATCCCGACCAGCACACACATGCCTGGCCCTGGCCTCTCATGCCCTCAGGCACAGGGTCTTCACAATCACCACCAGCCAACACATACCTGCCAATGGCCTCTTACGCCCGCAGAAACAATGACTTCACAATCACCACCAGCACACACATGACTGGCACTAGCCTCTGAAGTCGTCACGAGCAACTGAGCTCACAATCACCACCAGCACACACAAGCCTGGCACTGGCCTCTCATGACGTCACGAACAACTGAGCTCACAATCACCCCCAGCACACACATGACTGGCACTGGCCTCTGAAGATGTCACGAACAACTGAACTCACAATCACCTCCTGCAGACACATGCCTGGCACTGGCCTCCCATGGCCTCATGCACAAGGACATCACCATCACCACCAGCAGACACTTGCCTTCCACTGGCCTCTCACTCCCTCATGCACAAGGACCTCACAATCACCACCAGCAGAAAGATGCCTGGCTCTATCCTCTCACGCACTAACACAGAACTCCCCACACAATCACCACGAGCACACACATGCCTGCCACTGGCTTTTAACTCCCTCAGGTACAAGGACCTCACAATCACCACCAGCACACATATGCCTGCCACTGGCCTCTCATGCCCTCAGGCACAGGGTCTTCACAATCACCACCAGCCAACACATACCTGCCAGTGGCCTCTCACGCCCTTAGACACAATGACTTCACAATCACCACCAGCACACACATGCCTGGCACTGGCCTCTCATGACGTCACGAACAACTGAGCTCACAATCACTACCAAAAGAAACATGCCTGGCACTGGCTTCTTACGCCCTCACACACCAGGACCTTACAATCACCTCCAGCACACACATGCCTGCCACTGGCTTTTAACTCCCTCAAGTACAAGGACCTAACAGTCACCACCAGCACACACGAGTCTGGCACTGGCCTCTCATGCCTCCACTCACAACTGACCGCACAATCCCCACCAGCAGACACATGGCTGGCCCTGGTGTCTCACGCCCCCAGGCACAATGACCTCACAATCACCACCAGCACACACAAGCCTGGCACTGGCCTCTCATGACGTCACAAACAACTGAGCTCACAATCACCACCAGCACACACATTCCTGCCACTGGCCTCTCATGCCCTCACGCACAGGGTCTTCACAATCACCACCAGCCAACACATACCTGCCAGTGGCCTCTCACGCCCTTAGACACAATGACTTCACAATCACCACCAGCACACACATGCCTGGCACTGGCCGCTCATGACATCACGAGCAACTGAGCTCACAATCACCTCCTGCAGACACATGCCTGGCACTGGCCTCCCATGGCCTCATGCACAAGGACATCACAGTCACAACCAGCAGACACTTTCCTTCCACTGGCCTCTAACTCCCTCACGCACAAGGACCTCACAGTCACCACCTGCAGACACATGCCTGGCCCTGGCCTCTCACGCACTCACACACAACTCCCCACACAATCACCACCAGCACACACATGCCTGCCACTGGCTTTTAACTCCCTCACGTACAAGGACTTCACAATCACCACCAGCACACACGTGCCTGGCACTGGCCTCTCATGCCTCTACGCACAACTGACCGCACAATCCCCACCAGCAGACACATGGCTGGCCCTGGCCTCTCACGCTGTAAAGCACAAGCACCTCACAATCACCACCAGCACATGCGTTCCTGGCACTCGCCTCTGAAGACGTCACGAGCAACTGAGCTCACAATCACCACCAGCACACACATGCCTGGCACTGGCCTCTCATGCCCTCACGCACAGGGTCTTCACAATCACCACCAGCCAACACATACCTGCCAGTGGCCTCTCACGCCCTTAGACACAATGACTTCACAATCACCAAGAGCACACACAAGCCTGGCACTGGCCTCTCATGACGTCACGAACAACTGAGCTCACAATCACCCCCAGCACACACATGCCTGGCACTGGCCTCTGAAGACGTCTCGAGCAACTAAGCTCACAATCACCACCCCCAGAAACATGCCTGGCACTGGCTTCTTACGCCCTCACGCACCAGGACCTCACAATCACCACCAGCACACACATGCCTGCCACTGGCTTTTAACTCCCTCAGGTACAAGCACCTCACAATCACCACCAGCACACACGAGTCTGGCACTGTCCTCTCATGCCTCCACGCACAACTGACCTCACAATCCCGACCAGCACACACATGCCTGGCCCTGGCCTCTCATGCCCTCAGGCACAGGGTCTTCACAATCACCACCAGCCAACACATACCTGCCAATGGCCTCTTACGCCCGCAGAAACAATGACTTCACAATCACCACCAGCACACACATGACTGGCACTAGCCTCTGAAGTCGTCACGAGCAACTGAGCTCACAATCACCACCAGCACACACAAGCCTGGCACTGGCCTCTCATGACGTCACGAACAACTGAGCTCACAATCACCCCCAGCACACACATGACTGGCACTGGCCTCTGAAGATGTCACGAACAACTGAACTCACAATCACCTCCTGCAGACACATGCCTGGCACTGGCCTCCCATGGCCTCATGCACAAGGACATCACCATCACCACCAGCAGACACTTGCCTTCCACTGGCCTCTCACTCCCTCATGCACAAGGACCTCACAATCACCACCAGCAGAAAGATGCCTGGCTCTATCCTCTCACGCACTAACACAGAACTCCCCACACAATCACCACGAGCACACACATGCCTGCCACTGGCTTTTAACTCCCTCAGGTACAAGGACCTCACAATCACCACCAGCACACATATGGCTGCCACTGGCCTCTCATGCCCTCAGGCACAGGGTCTTCACAATCACCACCAGCCAACACATACCTGCCAGTGGCCTCTCACGCCCTTAGACACAATGACTTCACAATCACCACCAGCACACACATGCCTGGCACTGGCCTCTCATGACGTCACGAACAACTGAGCTCACAATCACTACCAAAAGAAACATGCCTGGCACTGGCTTCTTACGCCCTCACACACCAGGACCTTACAATCACCTCCAGCACACACATGCCTGCCACTGGCTTTTAACTCCCTCAAGTACAAGGACCTAACAGTCACCACCAGCACACACGAGTCTGGCACTGGCCTCTCATGCCTCCACTCACAACTGACCGCACAATCCCCACCAGCAGACACATGGCTGGCCCTGGTGTCTCACGCCCCCAGGCACAATGACCTCACAATCACCACCAGCACACACAAGCCTGGCACTGGCCTCTCATGACGTCACAAACAACTGAGCTCACAATCACCACCAGCACACACATTCCTGCCACTGGCCTCTCATGCCCTCACGCACAGGGTCTTCACAATCACCACCAGCCAACACATACCTGCCAGTGGCCTCTCACGCCCTTAGACACAATGACTTCACAATCACCACCAGCACACACATGCCTGGCACTGGCCGCTCATGACATCACGAGCAACTGAGCTCACAATCACCTCCTGCAGACACATGCCTGGCACTGGCCTCCCATGGCCTCATGCACAAGGACATCACAGTCACAACCAGCAGACACTTTCCTTCCACTGGCCTCTAACTCCCTCACGCACAAGGACCTCACAGTCACCACCTGCAGACACATGCCTGGCCCTGGCCTCTCACGCACTCACACACAACTCCCCACACAATCACCACCAGCACACACATGCCTGCCACTGGCTTTTAACTCCCTCAGGTACAAGGACTTCACAATCACCACCAGCACACACGTGCCTGGCACTGGCCTCTCATGCCTCTACGCACAACTGACCGCACAATCCCCACCAGCAGACACATGGCTGGCCCTGGCCTCTCACGCTGTAAAGCACAAGCACCTCACAATCACCACCAGCACATACGTTCCTGGCACTCGCCTCTGAAGACGTCACGAGCAACTGAGCTCACAATCACCACCAGCACACACATGCCTGGCACTGGCCTCTGAAGACGTCTCGAGCAACTAAGCTCACAATCACCACCCCCAGAAACATGCCTGGCACTGGCTTCTTACGCCCTCACGCACCAGGACCTCACAATCACCACCAGCACACACATGCCTGCCACTGGCTTTTAACTCCCTCAGGTACAAGCACCTCACAATCACCACCAGCACACACGACTCTGGCACTGTCCTCTCATGCCTCCACGCACAACTGAGCTCACAATCCCGACCAGCACACACATGCCTGGCCCTGGCCTCTCATGCCCTCAGGCACAGGGTCTTCACAATCACCACCAGCCAACACATACCTGCCAATGGCCTCTTACGCCCTTAGACACAATGACTTCACAATCACCACCAGCACACACATGACTGGCACTAGCCTCTGAAGTCGTCACGAGCAACTGAGCTCACAATCACCACCAGCAGACACATGCCTGGCACTGGCCTCTCATGACGTCACGAACAACTAAGCTCACAATCACCACCAGCACACACCTGCCTGGCACTGGCCTTTCATGCCCTCAGGCACAGGGTCTTCACAATCACCACCAGCCAACACATACCTGCCAATGGCCTCTCACGCCCTTAGACACAATGACTTCACAATCACCACCAGCACACACAAGCCTGGCACTGGCCTCTCATGACGTCACGAGCAACTGAGCTCACAATCACCACCAGCACACACATGCCTGCCACTGGCTTCTCACGCCCTCACGCACCAGGACCTCACAATCACCACCAGCACACACATGCCTGCCACTGGCTTTTAACTCCCTCAGGTACAAGGACCTCACAATCACCACCAGCACACACGAGTCTGGCACTGGCCTCTCATGCCTCCACGCACAAGTGACCTCACAATCACCCCCAGCACACACATGCCTGGCACTGGCCTCTCAAGCCCTCACGCACCAGGACCTCACAATCACCACCAGCACACACATGCCTGGCACTGGCCTCTGATGATGTCACGAACAACTGAGCTCACAATCACCACCAGCCAACACATACCTGCCACTGGCCTCTCGCCCTCATACACAACGACCTCAGAATAGCCACCAGCACACACATGCCTGGCACTGGCCGCTCACGCCGTCAAGCACAAGGACCTCAAAATCACCACCAGCACACACATGCCTGGCACTGGCCTCTGATGACGTCACGAGCAACAGAGCTCACAATAACCACCAGCAGACACGTGCCTGGCACTGGCCACTGAACACGTCACAAACAATTAAGCTGACAATCACCACCTGCAGACACATTCCTGGTACTGGCCTCTCACGCCCTTAGACACAATGACTTCACAATCACCAAGAGCACACACAAGCCTGGCACTGGCCTCTCATGACGTCACGAACAACTGAGCTCACAATCACCCCCAGCACACACATGACTGGCACTGGCCTCTGAAGACGTCATGAGCAACAAAGCTCACAATCACCACCAGCACACACAAGCCTGGCACTGGCCTCTCATGACGTCACGAACAACTGAGCTCACAATCACCCCCAGCACACACATGACTGGCACTGGCCTCTGAAGATGTCACGAACAACTGAACTCACAATCACCTCCTGCAGACACATGCCTGGCACTGGCCTCCCATGGCCTCATGCACAAGGACATCACCATCACCACCAGCAGACACTTGCCTTCCACTGGCCTCTCACTCCCTCATGCACAAGGACCTCACAATCACCACCAGCAGAAAGATGCCTGGCTCTATCCTCTCACGCACTAACACAGAACTCCCCACACAATCACCACGAGCACACACATGCCTGCCACTGGCTTTTAACTCCCTCAGGTACAAGGACCTCACAATCACCACCAGCACACATATGCCTGCCACTGGCCTCTCATGCCCTCAGGCACAGGGTCTTCACAATCACCACCAGCCAACACATACCTGCCAGTGGCCTCTCACGCCCTTAGACACAATGACTTCACAATCACCACCAGCACACACATGTCTGGCACTGGCCTCTCATGACGTCACGAACAACTGAGCTCACAATCACTACCAAAAGAAACATGCCTGGCACTGGCTTCTTACGCCCTCACACACCAGGACCTTACAATCACCTCCAGCACACACATGCCTGCCACTGGCTTTTAACTCCCTCAAGTACAAGGACCTAACAGTCACCACCAGCACACACGAGTCTGGCACTGGCCTCTCATGCCTCCACTCACAACTGACCGCACAATCCCCACCAGCAGACACATGGCTGGCCCTGGTGTCTCACGCCCCCAGGCACAATGACCTCACAATCACCACCAGCACACACAAGCCTGGCACTGGCCTCTCATGACGTCACAAACAACTGAGCTCACAATCACCACCAGCACACACATTCCTGCCACTGGCCTCTCATGCCCTCACGCACAGGGTCTTCACAATCACCACCAGCCAACACATACCTGCCAGTGGCCTCTCACGCCCTTAGACACAATGACTTCACAATCACCACCAGCACACACATGCCTGGCACTGGCCGCTCATGACATCACGAGCAACTGAGCTCACAATCACCTCCTGCAGACACATGCCTGGCACTGGCCTCCCATGGCCTCATGCACAAGGACATCACAGTCACAACCAGCAGACACTTTCCTTCCACTGGCCTCTAACTCCCTCACGCACAAGGACCTCACAGTCACCACCACCAGAAACATGCCTGGCCCTGGCCTCTCACGCACTCACACACAACTCCCCACACAATCACCACCAGCACACACATGCCTGCCACTGGCTTTTAACTCCCTCAGGTACAAGGACTTCACAATCACCACCAGCACACACGTGCCTGGCACTGGCCTCTCATGCCTCTACGCACAACTGACCGCACAATCCCCACCAGCAGACACATGGCTGGCCCTGGCCTCTCACGCTGTAAAGCACAAGCACCTCACAATCACCACCAGCACATACGTTCCTGGCACTCGCCTCTGAAGACGTCACGAGCAACTGAGCTCACAATCACCACCAGCACACACATGCCTGGCACTGGCCTCTCATGCCCTCACGCACAGGGTCTTCACAATCACCACCAGCCAACACATACCTGCCAGTGGCCTCTCACGCCCTTAGACACAATGACTTCACAATCACCAAGAGCACACACAAGCCTGGCACTGGCCTCTCATGACGTCACGAACAACTGAGCTCACAATCACCCCCAGCACACACATGCCTGGCACTGGCCTCTGAAGACGTCTCGAGCAACTAAGCTCACAATCACCACCCCCAGAAACATGCCTGGCACTGGCTTCTTACGCCCTCACGCACCAGGACCTCACAATCACCACCAGCACACACATGCCTGCCACTGGCTTTTAACTCCCTCAGGTACAAGCACCTCACAATCACCACCAGCACACACGAGTCTGGCACTGTCCTCTCATGCCTCCACGCACAACTGACCTCACAATCCCGACCAGCACACACATGCCTGGCCCTGGCCTCTCATGCCCTCAGGCACAGGGTCTTCACAATCACCACCAGCCAACACATACCTGCCAATGGCCTCTTACGCCCGCAGAAACAATGACTTCACAATCACCACCAGCACACACATGACTGGCACTAGCCTCTGAAGTCGTCACGAGCAACTGAGCTCACAATCACCACCAGCACACACAAGCCTGGCACTGGCCTCTCATGACGTCACGAACAACTGAGCTCACAATCACCCCCAGCACACACATGACTGGCACTGGCCTCTGAAGATGTCACGAACAACTGAACTCACAATCACCTCCTGCAGACACATGCCTGGCACTGGCCTCCCATGGCCTCATGCACAAGGACATCACCATCACCACCAGCAGACACTTGCCTTCCACTGGCCTCTCACTCCCTCATGCACAAGGACCTCACAATCACCACCAGCAGAAAGATGCCTGGCTCTATCCTCTCACGCACTAACACAGAACTCCCCACACAATCACCACGAGCACACACATGCCTGCCACTGGCTTTTAACTCCCTCAGGTACAAGGACCTCACAATCACCACCAGCACACATATGCCTGCCACTGGCCTCTCATGCCCTCAGGCACAGGGTCTTCACAATCACCACCAGCCAACACATACCTGCCAGTGGCCTCTCACGCCCTTAGACACAATGACTTCACAATCACCACCAGCACACACATGCCTGGCACTGGCCTCTCATGACGTCACGAACAACTGAGCTCACAATCACTACCAAAAGAAACATGCCTGGCACTGGCTTCTTACGCCCTCACACACCAGGACCTTACAATCACCTCCAGCACACACATGCCTGCCACTGGCTTTTAACTCCCTCAAGTACAAGGACCTAACAGTCACCACCAGCACACACGAGTCTGGCACTGGACTCTCATGCCTCCACTCACAACTGACCGCACAATCCCCACCAGCAGACACATGGCTGGCCCTGGTGTCTCACGCCCCCAGGCACAATGACCTCACAATCACCACCAGCACACACAAGCCTGGCACTGGCCTCTCATGACGTCACAAACAACTGAGCTCACAATCACCACCAGCACACACATTCCTGCCACTGGCCTCTCATGCCCTCACGCACAGGGTCTTCACAATCACCACCAGCCAACACATACCTGCCAGTGGCCTCTCACGCCCTTAGACACAATGACTTCACAATCACCACCAGCACACACATGCCTGGCACTGGCCGCTCATGACATCACGAGCAACTGAGCTCACAATCACCTCCTGCAGACACATGCCTGGCACTGGCCTCCCATGGCCTCATGCACAAGGACATCACAGTCACAACCAGCAGACACTTTCCTTCCACTGGCCTCTAACTCCCTCACGCACAAGGACCTCACAGTCACCACCTGCAGACACATGCCTGGCCCTGGCCTCTCACGCACTCACACACAACTCCCCACACAATCACCACCAGCACACACATGCCTGCCACTGGCTTTTAACTCCCTCAGGTACAAGGACTTCACAATCACCACCAGCACACACGTGCCTGGCACTGGCCTCTCATGCCTCTACGCACAACTGACCGCACAATCCCCACCAGCAGACACATGGCTGGCCCTGGCCTCTCACGCTGTAAAGCACAAGCACCTCACAATCACCACCAGCACATACGTTCCTGGCACTCGCCTCTGAAGACGTCACGAGCAACTGAGCTCACAATCACCACCAGCACACACATGCCTGCCACTGGCCTCTCATGCCCTCACGCACAGGGTCTTCACAATCACCACCAGCCAACACATACCTGCCAGTGGCCTCTCACGCCCTTAGACACAATGACTTCACAATCACCAAGAGCACACACAAGCCTGGCACTGGCCTCTCATGACGTCACGAACAACTGAGCTCACAATCACCACCAGCACACACATGACTGGCACTGGCCTCTGAAGACGTCATGAGCAACAAAGTTCACAATCACCACCAGGAGACGCATGCCTGGCACTGGCCTCTCATGACGTCATGAGCATCAGAGCTCACAATCACCACCACCAGAAACATGACTGGCACTGGCTTCTTAAACCCTCACGCACCAGGACCTCACAATCACCACCAGCACACACATGCCTGCCACTGGCTTTTAACTCCCTCAGGTACAAGGACCTCACAATCACCACCAGCACACACGAGTCTGGCACTGGCCTCTCATGCCTCCATGAACAACTGACCTCACAATCACCACCAGTAGACACATGCCTGCCACTGGCCTTTCACGCTGTAAGGCACAAGGACCTCACAATCACCACCAGCAGACACGTGCCTGGCACTGGCCTCTCATGACGTCACGAACAACTGAGCTCACAATCACCACCAGCACACCACTGACTGCCACTGGCCTCTCATGCCCTCACGCACAGGGTCTTCACAATCACCACCAGCCAACACTTACCTGCCAGTGGCCTCTCACGCCCTTAGACACAATGACTTCACAATCACCAAGAGCACACACAAGCCTGGCACTGGCCTCTCATGACGTGACGAACAACTGAGCTCACAATCACCCCCAGCACACAAATGACTGGCACTGGCCTCTGAAGACGTCACGAACAACTGAGCTCACAATCACCCCCAGCACACACATGCCTGGCACTGGCCTCTGAAGACGTCTCGAGCAACTAAGCTCACAATCACCACCCCCAGAAACATGCCTGGCACTGGCTTCTTACGCCCTCACGCACCAGGACCTCACAATCACCACCAGCACACACATGCCTGCCACTGGCTTTTAACTCCCTCAGGTACAAGCACCTCACAATCACCACCAGCACACACGACTCTGGCACTGTCCTCTCATGCCTCCACGCACAACTGAGCTCACAATCCCGACCAGCACACACATGCCTGGCCCTGGCCTCTCATGCCCTCAGGCACAGGGTCTTCACAATCACCACCAGCCAACACATACCTGCCAATGGCCTCTTACGCCCTTAGACACAATGACTTCACAATCACCACCAGCACACACATGACTGGCACTAGCCTCTGAAGTCGTCACGAGCAACTGAGCTCACAATCACCACCAGCAGACACATGCCTGGCACTGGCCTCTCATGACGTCACGAACAACTAAGCTCACAATCACCACCAGCACACACCTGCCTGGCACTGGCCTTTCATGCCCTCAGGCACAGGGTCTTCACAATCACCACCAGCCAACACATACCTGCCAATGGCCTCTCACGCCCTTAGACACAATGACTTCACAATCACCACCAGCACACACAAGCCTGGCACTGGCCTCTCATGACGTCACGAGCAACTGAGCTCACAATCACCACCAGCACACACATGCCTGCCACTGGCTTCTCACGCCCTCACGCACCAGGACCTCACAATCACCACCAGCACACACATGCCTGCCACTGGCTTTTAACTCCCTCAGGTACAAGGACCTCACAATCACCACCAGCACACACGAGTCTGGCACTGGCCTCTCATGCCTCCACGCACAAGTGACCTCACAATCACCCCCAGCACACACATGCCTGGCACTGGCCTCTCAAGCCCTCACGCACCAGGACCTCACAATCACCACCAGCACACACATGCCTGGCACTGGCCTCTGATGATGTCACGAACAACTGAGCTCACAATCACCACCAGCCAACACATACCTGCCACTGGCCTCTCGCCCTCATACACAACGACCTCAGAATAGCCACCAGCACACACATGCCTGGCACTGCCGCTCACGCCGTCAAGCACAAGGACCTCAAAATCACCACCAGCACACACATGCCTGGCACTGGCCTCTGATGACGTCACGAGCAACAGAGCTCACAATAACCACCAGCAGACACGTGCCTGGCACTGGCCACTGAACACGTCACAAACAATTAAGCTGACAATCACCACCTGCAGACACATTCCTGGTACTGGCCTCTCACGCCCTTAGACACAATGACTTCACAATCACCAAGAGCACACACAAGCCTGGCACTGGCCTCTCATGACGTCACGAACAACTGAGCTCACAATCACCCCCAGCACACACATGACTGGCACTGGCCTCTGAAGACGTCATGAGCAACAAAGCTCACAATCACCACCAGCACACACATGCCTGGCACTGGCCTCTGAAGACGTCTCGAGCAACTAAGCTCACAATCACCACCACCAGAAACATGCCTGGCACTGGCTTCATACGCCCTTATACAGCAGTACCTCACAATCACCACCAGCACACACAAGCCTGGCACTGGCTTTTAACTCCCTCAGGTACAAGGACCTCACAATCACCACCAGCACACACGAGTCTGGCACTGGCCTCTCATGACGTCACGAGCAACTCAGCACACAATCACCACCAGCAGACACATGCCTAGCACTGGCCTCTGAAGACGTCATGAGCAACTAAGCTCACAATAACCACCACCAGAAACATGCCTGGCACTGGCTTCTTACGCCCTCACGCACCAGGACCTCACAATCACCACCAGCACACACATGCCTGCCACTGGCTTTTAACTCCCTCAGGTACAAGGACCTCACAGTCACCACCAGCAAACACATGCCTGGCACTGGCCTCTCATGCCTCCATGCACAACTGACCTCACAATCCCCACCAGCAGACACATGGCTGGCCCTGGACTCACACGCTGTAAGGCACAAGGACCTCACAATCACCACCAGCAGACACGTGCCTGGCACTGGCCTCTCATGACGTCACGAGCAACTGAGCTCACAATCACCACCAGCACACACATGCCTGCCACTGGCCTCTCACACTGTAAGGCACAAGGACCTCACAATTACCACTAGCCAACACATACCTGCCAATGGCAACTCACGCCCTTAGACACAACGACTTCACAATCACCACCAGCACACACCTGCCTGGCACTGGCCTCTCATGACGTCACGAACAACCGAGCTCACAATCACCACCAGCACACACATGCCTGCCACTGGCCTCTCATGCCCTCACGCACAGGGTCTTCACAATCACCACCAGCCAACACATACCTGCCAGTGGCCTCTCACGCCCTTAGACACAATGACTTCACAATCACCAAGAGCACACACAAGCCTGGCACTGGCCTCTCATGATGTCACGAACAACTGAGCTCACAATCACCCCCAGCACACACATGACTGGCACTGGCCTCTGAAGACGTCATGAGCAACAAAGCTCACAATCACCACCAGCACACACATGCCTGGAACTGGCCTCTGAAGATGTCTCGAGCAACTAAGCTCACAATCACCACCCCAAGAAACATGCCTGGCACTGGCTTCTTACGCCCTTATACAGCAGTACCTCACAATCCCCACCAGCAAACACATGCCTGCCACTGGCTTTTAACTCCCTCAGGTACAAGGACCTCACAATTACCACCAGCACACACGAGTCTGGCACTGGCCTCTCATGCCTCCAGGCACAACTGACCTCACAATCCCCACCAGCAGACAGATTGCTGGCCCTGGCCTCTCACGCTGTAAGGCACAAGCACCTCACAATCACCACCAGCAGACACAAGCCTGGCACTGGCCTCTCATGACGTCACGAGCAACTGAGCTCACAATCACCACCAGCACACACATGCCTGCCACTGGCCTCTCATGCCCTCACGCACAGGGTCTTCACAGTCACCACCAGCCAACACACACCTTCCAGTGGCCTCTCACGCCCTTAGACACAATGACTTCACAATCACCAAGAGCACACACAAGCCTGGCACTGGCCTCTCATGACGTCACGAACAACTGAGCTCACAATCACCCCCAGCACACACATGCCTGCCAATGGCCTCTGAAGACGTCAGGAGCAACTCAGCTCACAATCACCACCAGCAGACACATGCCTAGCACTGGCCTCTGAAGACGTCATGAGCAACAAAGCTCACAATCACCACCAGCACACACATGCCTGCCCCTGGCCTCTGATGACGTCATGAGCAACTAAGCTCAGAATCACCACCCCAAGAAACAGGCCTGGCACTGGCTTCTTACGCCCTCACGCAACAGGACCTCACAATCACCACCAGCACACACATGCCTGCCACTGGCTTTTAACTCCCTCAGGTACAAGGACCTCACAATCACCCCCAGCACACACATGCCGGCCACTGGCTTTTAACTTCCTCAGGTACAAGGACCTCACAGTCACCACCAGCAAACACATGCCTGGCACTGGCCTCTGAAGACGTCATGAGCAACAAAGCTCACAATCACCACCAGCACACACATGCCTGGCAATGGCCTCTGATGACGTCATGAGCAACTAAGCTCAGAATCACCACCCCAAGAAACAGGCCTGGCACTGGCTTCTTACGCCCTCACGCAATAGGACCTCACAATCACCACCAGCACACACATGCCTGCCACTGGCTTTTAACTCCCTCAGGTACAAGGACCTCACAATCACCACCAGCACACACGAGTCTGGCACTGGCCTCTCATGACGTCACGAGCAACTGAGCTCACAATCACCACCAGCAGACACATGCCTGCCACTGGCCTCTCACACTGTAAGGCACAAGGACCTCACAATTACCACTAGCCAACACATACCTGCCAATGGCAACTCACGCCCTTAGACACAACGACTTCACAATCACCACCAGCAGAAACATGCCTGGCACTGGCCTCTCATGACGTCACGAGCAACTGAGCTCACAATCACCACCAGCACCCACATGCCTGCCACTGGCCTCTCATGCCCTCACGCACAGGGTCTTCACAATCACCACCAGCCAACACATACCTGCCAGTGGCCTCTCACGCCCTTAGACACAATGACTTCACAATCACCACCAGCACACACAAGCCTGGCACTGGCCTCTCATGACGTCACGAACAACTGAGATCACAATCACCACCAGCAGACACATGCCTGGCACTGGCCTCTGAAGACGTCTCGAGCAACTAAGCTCACAATCACCACCCCCAGAAACATGCCTGGCACTGGCTTCTTACGCCCTCACGCACCAGGACCTCACAATCACCACCAGCACACACATGCCTGCCACTGGCTTTTAACTCCCTCACGTACAAGGACCTCACAATTACCACCAGCACACACGAGTCTGGCACTGGCCTATCATGCCTCCATGCACAACTGACCTCACAATCCCCACCAGCAGACACATGCCTGCCATTGGCCTCTCACGCTGTAAGGCACACGGACCTCACAATCACCACCAGCAGACACGTGCCTGGCACTGGCCTCTCATGACGTCACGAACAACTGAGCTCACAATCACCCCCAGCACACACATGACTGGCACTGGCCTCTGAAGACGTCATGAGCAACAAAGCTCACAATCACCACCAGCACACACATGCCTGGCACTGGCCTCTGAAGACGTCTCGAGCAACTAAGCTCACAATCACCACCACCAGAAACATGCCTGGCACTGGCTTCATACGCCCTTATACAGCAGTACCTCACAATCACCACCAGCACACACAAGCCTGGCACTGGCTTTTAACTCCCTCAGGTACAAGGACCTCACAATCACCACCAGCACACACGAGTCTGGCACTGGCCTCTCATGACGTCACGAGCAACTCAGCACACAATCACCACCAGCAGACACATGCCTAGCACTGGCCTCTGAAGACGTCATGAGCAACTAAGCTCACAATCACCACCACCAGAAACATGCCTGGCACTGGCTTCTTACGCCCTCACGCACCAGGACCTCACAATCACCACCAGCACACACATGCCTGCCACTGGCTTTTAACTCCCTCAGGTACAAGGACCTCACAGTCACCACCAGCACACACATGCCTGCCACTGGCCTCTCATGCCCTCACGCACAGGGTCTTCACAATCACCACCAGCCAACACATACCTGCCAGTGGCCTCTCACGCCCTTAGACACAATGACTTCACAATCACCAAGAGCACACACAAGCCTGGCACTGGCCTCTCATGATGTCACGAACAACTGAGCTCACAATCACCCCCAGCACACACATGACTGGCACTGGCCTCTGAAGACGTCATGAGCAACAAAGCTCACAATCACCACCAGCACACACATGCCTGGAACTGGCCTCTGAAGATGTCTCGAGCAACTAAGCTCACAATCACCACCCCAAGAAACATGCCTGGCACTGGCTTCTTACGCCCTTATACAGCAGTACCTCACAATCCCCACCAGCAAACACATGCCTGCCACTGGCTTTTAACTCCCTCAGGTACAAGGACCTCACAATTACCACCAGCACACACGAGTCTGGCACTGGCCTCTCATGCCTCCAGGCACAACTGACCTCACAATCCCCACCAGCAGACAGATTGCTGGCCCTGGCCTCTCACGCTGTAAGGCACAAGCACCTCACAATCACCACCAGCAGACACAAGCCTGGCACTGGCCTCTCATGACGTCACGAGCAACTGAGCTCACAATCACCACCAGCACACACATGCCTGCCACTGGCCTCTCATGCCCTCACGCACAGGGTCTTCAGAATCACCACCAGCCAACACACACCTTCCAGTGGCCTCTCACGCCCTTAGACACAATGACTTCACAATCACCAAGAGCACACACAAGCCTGGCACTGGCCTCTCATGACGTCACGAACAACTGAGCTCACAATCACCCCCAGCACACACATGCCTGCCAATGGCCTCTGAAGACGTCAGGAGCAACTCAGCTCACAATCACCACCAGCAGACACATGCCTAGCACTGGCCTCTGAAGACGTCATGAGCAACAAAGCTCACAATCACCACCAGCACACACATGCCTGCCACTGGCCTCTGATGACGTCATGAGCAACTAAGCTCAGAATCACCACCCCAAGAAACAGGCCTGGCACTGGCTTCTTACGCCCTCACGCAACAGGACCTCACAATCACCACCAGCACACACATGCCTGCCACTGGCTTTTAACTCCCTCAGGTACAAGGACCTCACAATCACCCCCAGCACACACATGCCGGCCACTGGCTTTTAACTTCCTCAGGTACAAGGACCTCACAGTCACCACCAGCAAACACATGCCTGGCACTGGCCTCTGAAGACGTCATGAGCAACAAAGCTCACAATCACCACCAGCACACACATGCCTGGCAATGGCCTCTGATGACGTCATGAGCAACTAAGCTCAGAATCACCACCCCAAGAAACAGGCCTGGCACTGGCTTCTTACGCCCTTATACAGCAGGACCTCACAATCACCACCAGCACACACATGCCTGCCACTTGCTTTTAACTCCCTCAGGTACAAGGACCTCACAATCACCACCAGCACACACGAGTCTGGCACTGGCCTCTCATGACGTCACGAGCAACTGAGCTCACAATCACCACCAGCACACACATGCCTGCCACTGGCCTCTCACACTGTAAGGCACAAGGACCTCACAATTACCACTAGCCAACACATACCTGCCAATGGCAACTCACGCCCTTAGACACAACGACTTCACAATCACCACCAGCAGAAACATGCCTGGCACTGGCCTCTCATGACGTCACGAACAACTGAGCTCACAATCACCACCAGCACCCACATGCCTGCCACTGGCCTCTCATGCCCTCACGCACAGGGTCTTCACAATCACCACCAGCCAACACATACCTGCCAGTGGCCTCTCACGCCCTTAGACACAATGACTTCACAATCACCACCAGCACACACGAGTCTGGCACTGGCCTCTCATGACGTCACGAGCAACTCAGCACACAATCACCACCAGCAGACACATGCCTAGCACTGGCCTCTGAAGACGTCATGAGCAACTAAGCTCACAATCACCACCACCAGAAACATGCCTGGCACTGGCTTCTTACGCCCTCACGCACCAGGACCTCACAATCACCACCAGCACACACATGCCTGCCACTGGCTTTTAACTCCCTCAGGTACAAGGACCTCACAGTCACCACCAGCAAACACATGCCTGGCACTGGCCTCTCATGCCTCCATGCACAACTGACCTCACAATCCCCACCAGCAGACACATGGCTGGCCCTGGACTCACACGCTGTAAGGCACAAGGACCTCACAATCACCACCAGCAGACACGTGCCTGGCACTGGCCTCTCATGACGTCACGAGCAACTGAGCTCACAATCACCACCAGCACACACATGCCTGCCACTGGCCTCTCACACTGTAAGGCACAAGGACCTCACAATTACCACTAGCCAACACATACCTGCCAATGGCAACTCACGCCCTTAGACACAACGACTTCACAATCACCACCAGCACACACCTGCCTGGCACTGGCCTCTCATGACGTCACGAACAACCGAGCTCACAATCACCACCAGCACACACATGCCTGCCACTGGCCTCTCATGCCCTCACGCACAGGGTCTTCACAATCACCACCAGCCAACACATACCTGCCAGTGGCCTCTCACGCCCTTAGACACAATGACTTCACAATCACCAAGAGCACACACAAGCCTGGCACTGGCCTCTCATGATGTCACGAACAACTGAGCTCACAATCACCCCCAGCACACACATGACTGGCACTGGCCTCTGAAGACGTCATGAGCAACAAAGCTCACAATCACCACCAGCACACACATGCCTGGAACTGGCCTCTGAAGATGTCTCGAGCAACTAAGCTCACAATCACCACCCCAAGAAACATGCCTGGCACTGGCTTCTTACGCCCTTATACAGCAGTACCTCACAATCCCCACCAGCAAACACATGCCTGCCACTGGCTTTTAACTCCCTCACGTACAAGGACCTCACAATTACCACCAGCACACACGAGTCTGGCACTGGCCTCTCATGCCTCCAGGCACAACTGACCTCACAATCCCCACCAGCAGACAGATTGCTGGCCCTGGCCTCTCACGCTGTAAGGCACAAGGACCTCACAATCACCACCAGCAGACACAAGCCTGGCACTGGCCTCTCATGACGTCACGAACAACTGAGCTCACAATCACCACCAGCACACACATGCCTGCCACTGGCCTCTCATGCCCTCACGCACAGGGTCTTCAGAATCACCACCAGCCAACACACACCTTCCAGTGGCCTCTCACGCCCTTAGACACAATGACTTCACAATCACCAAGAGCACACACAAGCCTGGCACTGGCCTCTCATGACGTCACGAACAACTGAGCTCACAATCACCCCCAGCACACACATGCCTGCCAATGGCCTCTGAAGACGTCAGGAGCAACTCAGCTCACAATCACCACCAGCAGACACATGCCTAGCACTGGCCTCTGAAGACGTCATGAGCAACAAAGCTCACAATCACCACCAGCACACACATGCCTGCCACTGGCCTCTGATGACGTCATGAGCAACTAAGCTCAGAATCACCACCCCAAGAAACAGGCCTGGCACTGGCTTCTTACGCCCTCACGCAACAGGACCTCACAATCACCACCAGCACACACATGCCTGCCACTGGCTTTTAACTCCCTCAGGTACAAGGACCTCACAATCACCCCCAGCACACACATGCCGGCCACTGGCTTTTAACTTCCTCAGGTACAAGGACCTCACAGTCACCACCAGCAAACACATGCCTGGCACTGGCCTCTGAAGACGTCATGAGCAACAAAGCTCACAATCACCACCAGCACACACATGCCTGGCAATGGCCTCTGAAGACGTCATGAGCAACTAAGCTCAGAATCACCACCCCAAGAAACAGGCCTGGCACTGGCTTCTTACGCCCTCACGCACCAGGACCTCACAATCACCACCAGCACACACATGCCTGCCACTGGCTTTTAACTCCCTCAGGTACAAGGACCTCACAATCACCACCAGCACACACGAGTCTGGCACTGGCCTCTCATGACGTCACGAGCAACTGAGCTCACAATCACCACCAGCAGACACATGCCTGCCACTGGCCTCTCACACTGTAAGGCACAAGGACCTCACAATTACCACTAGCCAACACATACCTGCCAATGGCAACTCACGCCCTTAGACACAACGACTTCACAATCACCACCAGCAGAAACATGCCTGGCACTGGCCTCTCATGACGTCACGAACAACTGAGCTCACAATCACCACCAGCACCCACATGCCTGCCACTGGCCTCTCATGCCCTCACGCACAGGGTCTTCACAATCACCACCAGCCAACACATACCTGCCAGTGGCCTCTCACGCCCTTAGACACAATGACTTCACAATCACCACCAGCACACACAAGCCTGGCACTGGCCTCTCATGACGTCACGAACAACTGAGCTCACAATCACCACCACCAGACACATGCCTGGCACTGGCCTCTGAAGACGTCTCGAGCAACTAAGCTCACAATCACCACCCCCAGAAACATGCCTGGCACTGGCTTCTTACGCCCTCACGCACCAGGACCTCACAATCACCACCAGCACACACATGCCTGCCACTGGCTTTTAACTCCCTCACGTACAAGGACCTCACAATTACCACCAGCACACACGAGTCTGGCACTGGCCTATCATGCCTCCATGCACAACTGACCTCACAATCCCCACCAGCAGACACATGCCTGCCATTGGCCTCTCACGCTGTAAGGCACACGGACCTCACAATCACCACCAGCAGACACGTGCCTGGCACTGGCCTCTCATGACGTCACGAACAACTGAGCTCACAATCACCACCAGCACCCACATGCCTGCCACTGGCCTCTCATGCCCTCAGGCACAGGGTCTTCACAATCACCGCCAGCCAACACATACCTGCCAGTGGCCTCTCACGCCCTTAGACACAATGACTTCACAATCACCAAGAGCACACACAAGCCTGGCACTGGCCTCTCATGACGCCACGAACAACTGAGCTCACAATCACGCCCAGCACACACATTCCTGCCAAAGGCCTCTGAAGACGTCATGAGCAACAAAGCTCACAATCACCACCAGCACACACAAGCCTGCCCGTTGCTTTTAACTCCCTCACGCACCAGGACCTCACAATCACCACCAGCACACACGAGTCTGGCACTGGCCTATCATGACGTCACGAGCAACTGAGCTCACAATCACCACCAGCACACACACGGCTGCCACTGGCCTCTCACGCTGTAAGGCACAAGGACCTCACAATCACCACCAGCACACACAAGCCTGGCACTGGCCTCTCATGACGTCATGAGCAACTGAGCTCACAATCACCACCAGCACACACATGCCTGCCACTGGGCTCTCCTGCCCTCACGCACAGGGTCTTCACAATCACCACCAGCCAACACATACCTGCCAGTGGCCTCTCACGCCCTTAGACACAATGACTTCACAATCACCACCAGCACACACAAGCCTGGCACTGGCCTCTCTTGACGTCACGAACAACTGAGCTCACAATCACCACCAGCACACAAATGCCTACCACTGGCCGCTCATGCCCTCAGGCACAGGGTCTTCACAATCACCACGAGCCAACACATACCTGCCAGTGGCCTCTCACGCCCTTAGACACAATGACTTCACAATCACCACCAGCACACACAAGCCTGGCACTGGCCTCTCATGACGTCACGAACAACTGAGCTCACAATCACCACCAGCAGACACAGGCCTGCCACTGGCCTCTGATGACGTCATGAGCAACTAAACTCACAATCACCACCACCAGAAACATGCCTGGCACTGGCTTCTTACGCCCTTATACAGCAGGACCTCACAATCACCACCAGCACACACAGGCCTGCCACTTGCTTTTAACTCCCTCAGGTACAAGGACCTCACAATCACCACCAGCACACACGAGTCTGGCACTGGCCTCTCATGACGTCACGAGCAACTGAGCTCACAATCACCACCAGCACACACATGCCTGCCACTGGCCTCTCACACTGTAAGGCACAAGGACCTCACAATTACCACTAGCCAACACATACCTGCCAATGGCAACTCACGCCCTTAGACACAACGACTTCACAATCACCACCAGCACACACCTGCCTGGCACTGGCCTCTCATGACGTCAAGAACAACTGAGCTCACAATCACCACCAGCACACACATGCCTGCCACTGGCCTCTCATGCCCTCACGCACAGGGTCTTCACAATCACCACCAGCCAACACATACCTTCCAGTGGCCTCTCACGCCCTTAGACACAATGACTTCACAATCACCAAGAGCACACACAAGCCTGGCACTGGCCTCTCATGACGTCACGAACAACTGAGCTCACAATCACCCCCAGCACACACATGCCTGCCAATGGCCTCTGAAGACGTCAGGAGCAACTCAGCTCACAATCACCACCAGCAGACACAGGCCTAGCACTGGCCTCTGAAGACGTCATGAGCAACAAAGCTCACAATCACCACCAGCACACACATGCCTGCCACTGGCCTCTGATGACGTCATGAGCAACTAAGCTCAGAATCACCACCCCAAGAAACAGGCCTGGCATTGGCTTCTTACGCCCTCACGCACCAGGACCTCACAATCACCACCAGCACACACATGCCTGCCACTGGCTTTTAACTCCCTCAGGTACAAGGACCTCACAATCACCCCCAGCACACACATGCCGGCCACTTCCTTTTAACTTCCTCAGGTACAAGGACCTCACAGTCACCACCAGCACACACATGCCTGGCACCGGCCTCTGATGACATCAGAAACAATTGAGCTCACAATCACCACCAGCACACACATGCCTGGCAATGGCCTCTGATGACGTCATGAGCAACTAAGCTCACAATCACCACCCCAAGAAACAGGCCTGGCACTGGCTTCTTACGCCCTCACGCAACAGGACCTCACAATCACCACCAGCACACACATGCCTGCCACTGGCTTTTAACTCCCTCAGGTACAAGGACCTCACAATCACCACCAGCACACACGAGTCTGGCACTGGCCTCTCATGACGTCACGAGCAACTGAGCTCACAATCACCACCAGCAGACACATGCCTGCCACTGGCCTCTCACACTGTAAGGCACAAGGACCTCACAATTACCACTAGCCAACACATACCTGCCAATGGCAACTCACGCCCTTAGACACAACGACTTCACAATCACCACCAGCAGAAACATGCCTGGCACTGGCCTCTCATGACGTCACGAACAACTGAGCTCACAATCACCACCAGCACACACATGCCTGCCACTGGCCTCTCATGCCCTCACGCACAGGGTCTTCACAATCACCACCAGCCAACACATACCTGCCAGTGGCCTCTCACGCCCTTAGACACAATGACTTCACAATCACCAAGAGCACACACAAGCCTGGCACTGGCCTCTCATGACGTCACGAACAACTGAGCTCACAATCACCACCACCAGACACAGGCCTGGCACTGGCCTCTGAAGACGTCTCGAGCAACTAAGCTCACAATCACCACCCCCAGAAACATGCCTGGCACTGGCTTCTTACGCCCTCACGCACCAGGACCTCACAATCACCACCAGCACACACATGCCTGCCACTGGCTTTTAACTCCCTCACGTACAAGGACCTCACAATTACCACCAGCACACACGAGTCTGGCACTGGCCTATCATGCCTCCATGCACAACTGACCTCACAATCCCCACCAGCAGACACATGCCTGCCATTGGCCTCTCACGCTGTAAGGCACACGGACCTCACAATCACCACCAGCAGACACGTGCCTGGCACTGGCCTCTCATGACGTCACGAACAACTGAGCTCACAATCACCACCAGCACACACATGTCTGCCACTGGCCTCTCATGCCCTCACGCACAGGGTCTTCACAATCACCACCAGCCAACACATACCTGCCAGTGGCCTCTCACGCCCTTAGACACAATGACTTCACAATCACCAAGAGCACACACAAGCCTGGCACTGGCCTCTCATGACGTCACGAACAACAGAGCTCACAATCACCACCACCAGACACATGCCTGGCACTGGCCTCTGAAGACGTCATGAGCAACAAAGCTCACAATCACCACCAGCACACACATGCCTGGCACTGGCCTCTGAAGACATCTCGAGCAACTAAGCTCACAATCACCACCCCAAGAAACATGCCTGGCACTGGCTTCTTACGCCCTTATACAGCAGTGCCTCACAATCACCACCAGTACACACATGCCTGCCACTGGCTTTTAACTCCCTCAGGTAGAAGGACCTCACAATCACTACCAGCACACACGAGTCTGGCACTGGCCTCTCATGCCTCCAGGCACAACTGACCTCACAATCCCCACCAGCAGACACATGCCTGGCCCTGGCCTCTCACGCTGTAAGGCACAAGGACCTCACAATCACCACCAGCAGACACAAGCCTGGCACTGGCCTCTCATGACGTCAAGAACAACTGAGCTCACAATCACCACCAGCACACACATGCCTGCCACTGGCCTCTCATGCCCTCACGCACAGGGTCTTCACAATAACCACCAGCCAACACATACCTGCCTGTGGCCGCTCACGCCCTTAGACACAATGACTTCACAATCACCACCAGCACACACAAGCCTGGCACTGGCCTCTCATGACGTCACGAACAACTGAGCTCACAATCACCCCCAGCACACACATGCCTGCCAATGGCCTCTGAAGACGTCAGGAGCAACTCAGCTCACAATCACCACCAGCAGACACATGCCTAGCACTGGCCTCTGAAGACGTCATGAGCAACTAAGCTCACAATCACCACCACCAGAAACATGCCTGACACCGGCTTCTTACGCCCTCACGCACCAGGACCTCACAATCACCCCCAGCACACACATGCCTGCCACTGGCTTTTAACTCCCTCACGTACAAGGACCTCACAGTCACCACCAGCACACACGAGTCTGGCACTGGCCTCTAATGCCTCCATGCAAAACTGACCTCACAATCCCCACCAGCAGACACATGCCTGCCACTGGCCTCTCACGCTGTAAGGCACACGGACCTCACAATCACCACCAGCAGACACGTGCCTGGCACTGGCCTCTCATGACGTCACGAACAACTGAGCTCACAATCACCACCAGCACCCACATGCCTGCCACTGGCCTCTCATGCCCTCAGGCACAGGGTCTTCACAATCACCGCCAGCCAACACATACCTGCCAGTGGCCTCTCACGCCCTTAGACACAATGACTTCACAATCACCAAGAGCACACACAAGCCTGGCACTGGCCTCTCATGACGCCACGAACAACTGAGCTCACAATCACGCCCAGCACACACATTCCTGCCAAAGGCCTCTGAAGACGTCATGAGCAACAAAGCTCACAATCACCACCAGCACACACAAGCCTGCCCGTTGCTTTTAACTCCCTCACGCACCAGGACCTCACAATCACCACCAGCACACACGAGTCTGGCACTGGCCTATCATGACGTCACGAGCAACTGAGCTCACAATCACCACCAGCACACACACGGCTGCCACTGGCCTCTCACGCTGTAAGGCACAAGGACCTCACAATCACCACCAGCACACACAAGCCTGGCACTGGCCTCTCATGACGTCATGAGCAACTGAGCTCACAATCACCACCAGCACACACATGCCTGCCACTGGGCTCTCCTGCCCTCACGCACAGGGTCTTCACAATCACCACCAGCCAACACATACCTGCCAGTGGCCTCTCACGCCCTTAGACACAATGACTTCACAATCACCACCAGCACACACAAGCCTGGCACTGGCCTCTCTTGACGTCACGAACAACTGAGCTCACAATCACCACCAGCACACAAATGCCTACCACTGGCCGCTCATGCCCTCAGGCACAGGGTCTTCACAATCACCACGAGCCAACACATACCTGCCAGTGGCCTCTCACGCCCTTAGACACAATGACTTCACAATCACCACCAGCACACACAAGCCTGGCACTGGCCTCTCATGACGTCACGAACAACTGAGCTCACAATCACCACCAGCAGACACAGGCCTGCCACTGGCCTCTGATGACGTCATGAGCAACTAAACTCACAATCACCACCACCAGAAACATGCCTGGCACTGGCTTCTTACGCCCTTATACAGCAGGACCTCACAATCACCACCAGCACACACAGGCCTGCCACTTGCTTTTAACTCCCTCAGGTACAAGGACCTCACAATCACCACCAGCACACACGAGTCTGGCACTGGCCTCTCATGACGTCACGAGCAACTGAGCTCACAATCACCACCAGCACACACATGCCTGCCACTGGCCTCTCACACTGTAAGGCACAAGGACCTCACAATTACCACTAGCCAACACATACCTGCCAATGGCAACTCACGCCCTTAGACACAACGACTTCACAATCACCACCAGCACACACCTGCCTGGCACTGGCCTCTCATGACGTCAAGAACAACTGAGCTCACAATCACCACCAGCACACACATGCCTGCCACTGGCCTCTCATGCCCTCACGCACAGGGTCTTCACAATCACCACCAGCCAACACATACCTTCCAGTGGCCTCTCACGCCCTTAGACACAATGACTTCACAATCACCAAGAGCACACACAAGCCTGGCACTGGCCTCTCATGACGTCACGAACAACTGAGCTCACAATCACCCCCAGCACACACATGCCTGCCAATGGCCTCTGAAGACGTCAGGAGCAACTCAGCTCACAATCACCACCAGCAGACACAGGCCTAGCACTGGCCTCTGAAGACGTCATGAGCAACAAAGCTCACAATCACCACCAGCACACACATGCCTGCCACTGGCCTCTGATGACGTCATGAGCAACTAAGCTCAGAATCACCACCCCAAGAAACAGGCCTGGCATTGGCTTCTTACGCCCTCACGCACCAGGACCTCACAATCACCACCAGCACACACATGCCTGCCACTGGCTTTTAACTCCCTCAGGTACAAGGACCTCACAATCACCCCCAGCACACACATGCCGGCCACTTCCTTTTAACTTCCTCAGGTACAAGGACCTCACAGTCACCACCAGCACACACATGCCTGGCACCGGCCTCTGATGACATCAGAAACAATTGAGCTCACAATCACCACCAGCACACACATGCCTGGCAATGGCCTCTGATGACGTCATGAGCAACTAAGCTCACAATCACCACCCCAAGAAACAGGCCTGGCACTGGCTTCTTACGCCCTCACGCAACAGGACCTCACAATCACCACCAGCACACACATGCCTGCCACTGGCTTTTAACTCCCTCAGGTACAAGGACCTCACAATCACCACCAGCACACACGAGTCTGGCACTGGCCTCTCATGACGTCACGAGCAACTGAGCTCACAATCACCACCAGCAGACACATGCCTGCCACTGGCCTCTCACACTGTAAGGCACAAGGACCTCACAATTACCACTAGCCAACACATACCTGCCAATGGCAACTCACGCCCTTAGACACAACGACTTCACAATCACCACCAGCAGAAACATGCCTGGCACTGGCCTCTCATGACGTCACGAACAACTGAGCTCACAATCACCACCAGCACACACATGCCTGCCACTGGCCTCTCATGCCCTCACGCACAGGGTCTTCACAATCACCACCAGCCAACACATACCTGCCAGTGGCCTCTCACGCCCTTAGACACAATGACTTCACAATCACCAAGAGCACACACAAGCCTGGCACTGGCCTCTCATGACGTCACGAACAACTGAGCTCACAATCACCACCACCAGACACAGGCCTGGCACTGGCCTCTGAAGACGTCTCGAGCAACTAAGCTCACAATCACCACCCCCAGAAACATGCCTGGCACTGGCTTCTTACGCCCTCACGCACCAGGACCTCACAATCACCACCAGCACACACATGCCTGCCACTGGCTTTTAACTCCCTCACGTACAAGGACCTCACAATTACCACCAGCACACACGAGTCTGGCACTGGCCTATCATGCCTCCATGCACAACTGACCTCACAATCCCCACCAGCAGACACATGCCTGCCATTGGCCTCTCACGCTGTAAGGCACACGGACCTCACAATCACCACCAGCAGACACGTGCCTGGCACTGGCCTCTCATGACGTCACGAACAACTGAGCTCACAATCACCACCAGCACACACATGTCTGCCACTGGCCTCTCATGCCCTCACGCACAGGGTCTTCACAATCACCACCAGCCAACACATACCTGCCAGTGGCCTCTCACGCCCTTAGACACAATGACTTCACAATCACCAAGAGCACACACAAGCCTGGCACTGGCCTCTCATGACGTCACGAACAACAGAGCTCACAATCACCACCACCAGACACATGCCTGGCACTGGCCTCTGAAGACGTCATGAGCAACAAAGCTCACAATCACCACCAGCACACACATGCCTGGCACTGGCCTCTGAAGACATCTCGAGCAACTAAGCTCACAATCACCACCCCAAGAAACATGCCTGGCACTGGCTTCTTACGCCCTTATACAGCAGTGCCTCACAATCACCACCAGTACACACATGCCTGCCACTGGCTTTTAACTCCCTCAGGTAGAAGGACCTCACAATCACTACCAGCACACACGAGTCTGGCACTGGCCTCTCATGCCTCCAGGCACAACTGACCTCACAATCCCCACCCGCAGACACATGCCTGGCCCTGGCCTCTCACGCTGTAAGGCACAAGGACCTCACAATCACCACCAGCACACACAAGCCTGGCACTGGCCTCTCATGACGTCAAGAACAACTGAGCTCACAATCACCACCAGCACACACATGCCTGCCACTGGCCTCTCATGCCCTCACGCACAGGGTCTTCACAATAACCACCAGCCAACACATACCTGCCTGTGGCCGCTCACGCCCTTAGACACAATGACTTCACAATCACCACCAGCACACACAAGCCTGGCACTGGCCTCTCATGACGTCACGAACAACTGAGCTCACAATCACCCCCAGCACACACATGCCTGCCAATGGCCTCTGAAGACGTCAGGAGCAACTCAGCTCACAATCACCACCAGCAGACACATGCCTAGCACTGGCCTCTGAAGACGTCATGAGCAACTAAGCTCACAATCACCACCACCAGAAACATGCCTGACACCGGCTTCTTACGCCCTCACGCACCAGGACCTCACAATCACCCCCAGCACACACATGCCTGCCACTGGCTTTTAACTCCCTCACGTACAAGGACCTCACAGTCACCACCAGCACACACGAGTCTGGCACTGGCCTCTAATGCCTCCATGCAAAACTGACCTCACAATCCCCACCAGCAGACACATGCCTGCCACTGGCCTCTCACGCTGTAAGGCACAAGGACCTCACAATCACCACCAGCAGACACGTGCCTGGCACTGGCCTCTCATGACGTCACGAGCAACTGAGCTCACAATCACCACCAGCACACACATGCCTGCCACTGGCCTCTCACACTGTAAGGCACAAGGACCTCACAATTACCACTAGCCAACACATACCTGCCAATGGCAACTCACGCCCTTAGACACAACGACTTCACAATCACCACCAGCAGAAACATGCCTGGCACTGGCCTCTCATGACGTCACGAACAACTGAGCTCACAATCACCACCAGCACCCACATGCCTGCCACTGGCCTCTCATGCCCTCACGCACAGGGTCTTCACAATCACCGCCAGCCAACACATACCTGCCAGTGGCCTCTCACGCCCTTAGACACAATGACTTCACAATCACCACCAGCACACACAAGCCTGGCACTGGCCTCTCATGACGTCACGAACAACTGAGCTCACAATCACGCCCAGCACACACATTCCTGCCAAAGGCCTCTGAAGACGTCATGAGCAACAAAGCTCACAATCACCACCAGCACACACAAGCCTGCCCGTTGCTTTTAACTCCCTCACGCACAAGCACCTCACAATCACCACCAGCACACACGAGTCTGGCACTGGCCTATCATGACGTCACGAGCAACTGAGCTCACAATCACCACCAGCACACACACGGCTGCCACTGGCCTCTCACGCTGTAAGGCACAAGGACCTCACAATCACCACCAGCACACACAAGCCTGGCACTGGCCTCTCATGACGTCACGAGCAACTGAGCTCACAATCACCACCAGCACACACATGCCTGCCACTGGGCTCTCCTGCCCTCACGCACAGGGTCTTCACAATCACCACCAGCCAACACATACCTGCCAGTGGCCTCTCACGCCCTTAGACACAATGACTTCACAATCACCACCAGCACACACAAGCCTGGCACTGGCCTCTCTTGACGTCACGAACAACTGAGCTCAAAATCACCACCAGCACACAAATGCCTACCACTGGCCGCTCATGCCCTCAGGCACAGGGTCTTCACAATCACCACGAGCCAACACATACCTGCCAGTGGCCTCTCACGCCCTTAGACACAATGACTTCACAATCACCACCAGCACACACAAGCCTGGCACTGGCCTCTCATGACGTCACGAGCAACTGAGCTCACAATCACCACCAGCAGACACATGCCTGCCACTGGCCTCTTACACTGTAAGGCACAAGGACCTCACAATTACCACTAGCCAACACATACCTGCCAATGGCAACTCACGCCCTTAGACACAACGACTTCACAATCACCACCAGCAGAAACATGCCTGGCACTGGCCTCTCATGACGTCACGAACAACTGAGCTCACAATCACCACCAGCACCCACATGCCTGCCACTGGCCTCTCATGCCCTCACGCACAGGGTCTTCACAATCACCACCAGCCAACACATACCTGCCAGTGGCCTCTCACGCCCTTAGACACAATGACTTCACAATCACCACCAGCACACACGAGTCTGGCACTGGCCTCTCATGACGTCACGAGCAACTCAGCACACAATCACCACCAGCAGACACATGCCTAGCACTGGCCTCTGAAGACGTCATGAGCAACTAAGCTCACAATCACCACCACCAGAAACATGCCTGGCACTGGCTTCTTACGCCCTCACGCACCAGGACCTCACAATCACCACCAGCACACACATGCCTGCCACTGGCTTTTAACTCCCTCAGGTACAAGGACCTCACAGTCACCACCAGCAAACACATGCCTGCCACTGGCCTCTCATGCCTCCATGCACAACTGACCTCACAATCCCCACCAGCAGACACATGGCTGGCCCTGGACTCACACGCTGTAAGGCACAAGGACCTCACAATCACCACCAGCAGACACGTGCCTGGCACTGGCCTCTCATGACGTCACGAGCAACTGAGCTCACAATCACCACCAGCAGACACATGCCTGCCACTGGCCTCTCACACTGTAAGGCACAAGGACCTCACAATTACCACTAGCCAACACATACCTGCCAATGGCAACTCACGCCCTTAGACACAACGACTTCACAATCACCACCAGCACACACCTGCCTGGCACTGGCCTCTCATGACGTCACGAACAACCGAGCTCACAATCACCACCAGCACACACATGCCTGCCACTGGCCTCTCATGCCCTCACGCACAGGGTCTTCACAATCACCACCAGCCAACACATACCTGCCAGTGGCCTCTCACGCCCTTAGACACAATGACTTCACAATCACCAAGAGCACACACAAGCCTGGCACTGGCCTCTCATGATGTCACGAACAACTGAGCTCACAATCACCCCCAGCACACACATGACTGGCACTGGCCTCTGAAGACGTCATGAGCAACAAAGCTCACAATCACCACCAGCACACACATGCCTGGAACTGGCCTCTGAAGATGTCTCGAGCAACTAAGCTCACAATCACCACCCCAAGAAACATGCCTGGCACTGGCTTCTTACGCCCTTATACAGCAGTACCTCACAATCCCCACCAGCAAACACATGCCTGCCACTGGCTTTTAACTCCCTCACGTACAAGGACCTCACAATTACCACCAGCACACACGAGTCTGGCACTGGCCTCTCATGCCTCCAGGCACAACTGACCTCACAATCCCCACCAGCAGACAGATTGCTGGCCCTGGCCTCTCACGCTGTAAGGCACAAGGACCTCACAATCACCACCAGCAGACACAAGCCTGGCACTGGCCTCTCATGACGTCACGAACAACTGAGCTCACAATCACCACCAGCACACACATGCCTGCCACTGGCCTCTCATGCCCTCACGCACAGGGTCTTCAGAATCACCACCAGCCAACACACACCTTCCAGTGGCCTCTCACGCCCTTAGACACAATGACTTCACAATCACCAAGAGCACACACAAGCCTGGCACTGGCCTCTCATGACGTCACGAACAACTGAGCTCACAATCACCCCCAGCACACACATGCCTGCCAATGGCCTCTGAAGACGTCAGGAGCAACTCAGCTCACAATCACCACCAGCAGACACATGCCTAGCACTGGCCTCTGAAGACGTCATGAGCAACAAAGCTCACAATCACCACCAGCACACACATGCCTGCCACTGGCCTCTGATGACGTCATGAGCAACTAAGCTCAGAATCACCACCCCAAGAAACAGGCCTGGCACTGGCTTCTTACGCCCTCACGCAACAGGACCTCACAATCACCACCAGCACACACATGCCTGCCACTGGCTTTTAACTCCCTCAGGTACAAGGACCTCACAATCACCCCCAGCACACACATGCCGGCCACTTCCTTTTAACTTCCTCAGGTACAAGGACCTCACAGTCACCACCAGCACACACATGCCTGGCACCGGCCTCTGATGACATCAGAAACAATTGAGCTCACAATCACCACCAGCACACACATGCCTGGCAATGGCCTCTGATGACGTCATGAGCAACTAAGCTCAGAATCACCACCCCAAGAAACAGGCCTGGCACTGGCTTCTTACGCCCTCACGCAACAGGACCTCACAATCACCACCAGCACACACATGCCTGCCACTGGCTTTTAACTCCCTCAGGTACAAGGACCTCACAATCACCACCAGCACACACGAGTCTGGCACTGGCCTCTCATGACGTCACGAGCAACTGAGCTCACAATCACCACCAGCAGACACATGCCTGCCACTGGCCTCTCACACTGTAAGGCACAAGGACCTCACAATTACCACTAGCCAACACATACCTGCCAATGGCAACTCACGCCCTTAGACACAACGACTTCACAATCACCACCAGCAGAAACATGCCTGGCACTGGCCTCTCATGACGTCACGAACAACTGAGCTCACAATCACCCCCAGCACACACATGCCTGCCACTGGCCTCTCATGCCCTCACGCACAGGGTCTTCACAATCACCACCAGCCAACACATACCTGCCAGTGGCCTCTCACGCCCTTAGACACAATGACTTCACAATCACCAAGAGCACACACAAGCCTGGCACTGGCCTCTCATGACGTCACGAACAACTGAGCTCACAATCACCACCACCAGACACATGCCTGGCACTGGCCTCTGAAGACGTCTCGAGCAACTAAGCTCACAATCACCACCCCCAGAAACATGCCTGGCACTGGCTTCTTACGCCCTCACGCACCAGGACCTCACAATCACCACCAGCACACACATGCCTGCCACTGGCTTTTAACTCCCTCACGTACAAGGACCTCACAATTACCACCAGCACACACGAGTCTGGCACTGGCCTATCATGCCTCCATGCACAACTGACCTCACAATCCCCACCAGCAGACACATGCCTGCCATTGGCCTCTCACGCTGTAAGGCACACGGACCTCACAATCACCACCAGCAGACACGTGCCTGGCACTGGCCTCTCATGACGTCACGAACAACTGAGCTCACAATCACCACCAGCACACACATGCCTGCCACTGGCCTCTCATGCCCTCACGCACAGGGTCTTCACAATCACCACCAGCCAACACATACCTGCCAGTGGCCTCTCACGCCCTTAGACACAATGACTTCACAATCACCAAGAGCACACACAAGCCTGGCACTGGCCTCTCATGACGTCACAAACAACTGAGCTCACAATCACCCCCACCACACAAATGACTGGCACTGGCCTCTGAAGACGTCATGAGCAACAAAGCTCACAATCACCACCAGCACACACATGCCTGGCACTGGCCTCTGAAGACATCTCGAGCAACTAAGCTCACAATCACCACCCCAAGAAACATGCCTGGCACTGGCTTCTTACGCCCTTATACAGCAGTGCCTCACAATCACCACCAGTACACACATGCCTGCCACTGGCTTTTAACTCCCTCAGGTAGAAGGACCTCACAATCACTACCAGCACACACGAGTCTGGCACTGGCCTCTCATGCCTCCAGGCACAACTGACCTCACAATCCCCACCCGCAGACACATGCCTGGCCCTGGCCTCTCACGCTGTAAGGCACAAGGACCTCACAATCACCACCAGCACACACAAGCCTGGCACTGGCCTCTCATGACGTCAAGAACAACTGAGCTCACAATCACCAACAGCACACACATGCCTGCCACTGGCCTCTCATGCCCTCACGCACAGGGTCTTCACAATCACCACCAGCCAACACATACCTGCCTGTGGCCGCTCACGCCCTTAGACACAATGACTTCACAATCACCACCAGCACACACAAGCCTGGCACTGGCCTCTCATGACGTCACGAACAACTGAGCTCACAATCACCCCCAGCACACACATGCCTGCCAATGGCCTCTGAAGACGTCAGGAGCAACTCAGCTCACAATCACCACCAGCAGACACATGCCTAGCACTGGCCTCTGAAGACGTCATGAGCAACTAAGCTCACAATCACCACCACCAGAAACATGCCTGACACCGGCTTCTTACGCCCTCACGCACCAGGACCTCACAATCACCCCCAGCAAACACATGCCTGCCACTGGCTTTTAACTCCCTCACGTACAAGGACCTCACAGTCACCACCAGCACACACGAGTCTGGCACTGGCCTCTAATGCCTCCATGCAAAACTGACCTCACAATCCCCACCAGCAGACACATGCCTGCCACTGGCCTCTCACGCTGTAAGGCACAAGGACCTCACAATCACCACCAGCAGACACGTGCCTGGCACTGGCCTCTCATGACGTCACGAGCAACTGAGCTCACAATCACCACCAGCACACACATGCCTGCCACTGGCCTCTCACACTGTAAGGCACAAGGACCTCACAATTACCACTAGCCAACACATACCTGCCAATGGCAACTCACGCCCTTAGACACAACGACTTCACAATCACCACCAGCAGAAACATGCCTGGCACTGGCCTCTCATGACGTCACGAACAACTGAGCTCACAATCACCACCAGCACCCACATGCCTGCCACTGGCCTCTCATGCCCTCACGCACAGGGTCTTCACAATCACCGCCAGCCAACACATACCTGCCAGTGGCCTCTCACGCCCTTAGACACAATGACTTCACAATCACCACCAGCACACACAAGCCTGGCACTGGCCTCTCATGACGTCACGAACAACTGAGCTCACAATCACGCCCAGCACACACATTCCTGCCAAAGGCCTCTGAAGACGTCATGAGCAACAAAGCTCACAATCACCACCAGCACACACAAGCCTGCCCGTTGCTTTTAACTCCCTCACGCACAAGCACCTCACAATCACCACCAGCACACACGAGTCTGGCACTGGCCTATCATGACGTCACGAGCAACTGAGCTCACAATCACCACCAGCACACACACGGCTGCCACTGGCCTCTCACGCTGTAAGGCACAAGGACCTCACAATCACCACCAGCACACACAAGCCTGGCACTGGCCTCTCATGACGTCATGAGCAACTGAGCTCACAATCACCACCAGCACACACATGCCTGCCACTGGGCTCTCCTGCCCTCACGCACAGGGTCTTCACAATCACCACCAGCCAACACATACCTGCCAGTGGCCTCTCACGCCCTTAGACACAATGACTTCACAATCACCACCAGCACACACAAGCCTGGCACTGGCCTCTCTTGACGTCACGAACAACTGAGCTCAAAATCACCACCAGCACACAAATGCCTACCACTGGCCGCTCATGCCCTCAGGCACAGGGTCTTCACAATCACCACGAGCCAACACATACCTGCCAGTGGCCTCTCACGCCCTTAGACACAATGACTTCACAATCACCACCAGCACACACAAGCCTGGCACTGGCCTCTCATGACGTCACGAACAACTGAGCTCACAATCACCACCAGCAGACACAGGCCTGCCACTAGCCTCTGATGACGTCATGAGCAACTAAACTCACAATCACCACCCCAAGAAACATGCCTGGCACTGGCTTCTTACGCCCTTATACAGCAGGACCTCACAATCACCACCAGCACACACAGGCCTGCCACTGGCTTTTAACTCCCTCAGGTACAAGGACCTCACAATCACCACCAGCACACACGAGTCTGGCACTGGCCTCTCATGACGTCACGAGCAACTGAGCTCACAATCACCACCAGCACACACATGCCTGCCACTGGCCTCTCACACTGTAAGGCACAAGGACCTCACAATTACCATTAGCCAACACATACCTGCCAATGGCAACTCACGCCCTTAGACACAACGACTTCACAATCACCACCAGCAGACACGTGCCTGGCACTGGCCTCTCATGACGTCACGAGCAACTGAGCTCACAATCACCACCAGCACACACATGCCTGCCACTGGCCTCTCATGCCCTCACGCACAGGGTCTTCACAATCACCACCAGCCAACACATACCTGCCAGTGGCCTCTCACGCCCTTAGACACAATGACTTCACAATCACCAAGAGCACACACAAGCCTGGCACTGGCCTCTCATGACGTCACAAACAACTGAGCTCACAATCACCCCCAGCACACACATGACTGGCACTGGCCTCTGAAGACGTCATCAGCAACAAAGCTCACAATCACCACCAGCACACACATGCCTGGCACTGGCCTCTGAAGACGTCTCGAGCAACTAAGCTCACAATCACCACCCCAAGAAACATGCCTGGCACTGGCTTCTTACGCCCTTATACAGCAGTGCCTCACAATCACCACCAGCACACACATGCCTGCCACTGGCTTTTAACTCCCTCACGTACAAGGACCTCACAATCACTACCAGCACACATGAGTCTGGCACTGGCCTCTCATGCCTCCAGGCACAACTGACCTCACAATCCCCACCAGCAGACAGATTGCTGGACCTGGCCTCTCACGCTGTAAGGCACAAGGACCTCACAATCACCACCAGCACACACAAGCCTGGCACTGGCCTCTCATGACGTCAAGAACAATTGAGCTCACAATCACCACCAGCACACACATGCCTGCCACTGGCCTCTCATGACGTCATGAGCAACTCAGCTCACAATCACCACCAGCACACACATGCCTGCCACTGGCCTCTGATAACGTCACGAACAACTGAGCTCAAAATCACCACCAGCACACAAATGCCTACCACTGGCCTCTCATGCCCTCACGCACAGGGTCTTCACAATCACCACGAGCCAACACATACCTGCCAGTGGCCTCTCACGCCCTTAGACACAATGACTTCACAATCACCAAGAGCACACACCTGCCTGGCACTGGCCTCTCATGACGTCACGAACAACTGAGCTCACAATCACCACCAGCACACACAGGCCTGCCACTGGCCTCTGATGACGTCATGAGCAACTAAACTCACAATCACCAACCCAAGAAACATGACTGGCACTGGCTTCTTACGCCCTTATACAGCAGGACCTCACAATCACCACCAGCACACACATGCCTGCCACTGGCTTTTAACTCCCTCACGTACAAGGACCTCACAATTACCACCAGCACACACGAGTCTGGCACTGGCCTATCATGCCTCCACGCACAACTGACCGCACAATCCCCACCAGCAGACACATGCCTGGCCCTGGCCTCTCACGCCGTCAAGCACAAGGACCTCACAATCACCACCAGCAGAAACATGCCTGGCACTGGCCTCTCATGACGTCACGAGCAACTGAGCTCACAATCACCACCAGCACACACATGCCTGCCACTGGCCTCTCATGCCCTCACGCACAGGGTCTTCACAATCACCACCAGCCAACACATACCTGCCAGTGGCCTCTCACGCCCTTAGACACAATGACTTCACAATCACCACCAGCACACACATGCCTGCCACTGGCCTCTGATAACGTCACGAACAACTGAGCTCAAAATCACCACCAGCACACAAATGCCTACCACTGGCCTCTCATGCCCTCACGCACAGGGTCTTCACAATCACCACTAGCCAACACATACTTGCCAGTGGCCTCTCACGCCCTTAGACACAATGACTTCACAATCACCACCAGCACACACAAGCCTGGCACTGGCCTCTCATGACGTCACGAACAACTGAGCTCACAATCACCACCAGCAGACACAGGCCTGCCACTGGCCTCTGATGACGTCATGAGCAACTAAGCTCAGAATCACCACCCCAAGAAACAGGCCTGGCACTGGCTTCTTACGCCCTTATACAGCAGGACCTCACAATCACCACCAGCACACACATGCCTGCCACTGGCTTTTAACTCCCTCAGGTACAAGGACCTCACAATCACCACCAGCACACACGAGTCTGGCACTGGCCTCTCATGACGTCACGAGCAACTGAGCTCACAATCACCACCAGCACACACATGCCTGCCACTGGCCTCTCACACTGTAAGGCACAAGGACCTCACAATCACCACCAGCAGAAACATGCCTGGCACTGGCCTCTCATGACGTCACGAGCAACTGAGCTCACAATCACCACCAGCACACACATGCCTGCCGCTGGCCTCTCATGCCCTCACGCACAAGGTCTTCACAATCACCACCAGCCAACACATACCTGCCAGTGGCCTCTCACGCCCTTAGACACAATGACTTCACAATCACCACCAGCACACACATGCCTGCCACTGGCCTCTGATAACGTCACGAACAACTGAGCTCACAATCACCACCAGCACACAAATGCCTACCACTGGCCTCTTATGCCCTCACGCACAGGGTCTTCACAATCACCACTAGCCAACACATACCTGCCAGTGGCCTCTCACGCCCTTAGACACAATGACTTCACAATCACCACCAGCACACACAAGCCTGGCACTGGCCTCTCATGACGTCACGAACAACTGAGCTCACAATCACCACCAGCAGACACAGGCCTGCCACTGGCCTCTGATGACGTCATGAGCAACTAAACTCACAATCACCACCCCAAGAAACATGCCTGGCACTGGCTTCTTACGCCCTTATACAGCAGGACCTCACAAACACCACCAGCACACACATGCCTGCCACTTGCTTTTAACTCCCTCAGGTACAAGGACCTCACAATCACCACCAGCACACACGAGTCTGGCACTGGCCTCTCATGACGTCACGAGCAACTGAGCTCACAATCACCACCAGCACACACATGCCTGCCACTGGCCTCTCATGCCCTCACGCACAGGGTCTTCACAATCACCACCAGCCAACACTTACCTGCCAGTGGCCTCTCACGCCCTTAGACACAATGACTTCACAATCACCACCAGCACACACAAGCCTGGCACTGGCCTCTCTTGACGTCACGAGCAACTGAGCTCACAATCACCACCAGCAGACACAGGCCTGCCACTGGCCTCTGATGACGTCATGAGCAACTAAGCTCAGAATCACCACCCCAAGAAACAGGCCTGGCACTGGCTTCTTACGCCCTTATACAGCAGGACCTCACAATCACCACCAGCACACACATGCCTGCCACTTGCTTTTAACTCCCTCAGGTACAAGGACCTCACAATCACCACCAGCACACACGAGTCTGGCACTGGCCTCTCATGACGTCACGAGCAACTGAGCTCACAATCACCACCAGCACACACATGCCTGCCACTGGCCTCTCACACTGTAAGGCACAAGGACCTCACAATTACCATTAGCCAACACATACCTGCCAATGGCAACTCACGCCCTTAGACACAACGACTTCAAAATCACCACCAGCAGAAACATGCCTGGCACTGGCCTCTCATGACGTCACGAGCAACTGAGCTCACAATCACCACCAGCACCCACATGCCTGCCACTGGCCTCTCATGCCCTCACGCACAGGGTCTTCACAATCACCGCCAGCCAACACATACCTGCCAATGGCCTCTCACGCCCTTAGACACAATGACTTCACAATCACCACCAGCACACACAAGCCTGGCACTGGCCTCTCATGACGTCACGAACAACTGAGCTCACAATCACCACCACCAGACACATGCCTGGCACTGTTCTCTGAAGATGTCTCGAGCAACTAAGCTCACAATCACCACCCCCAGAAACATGCCTGGCACTGGCTTCTTACGCCCTCACGCACCAGGACCTCACAATCACCACCAGCACACACATGCCTGCCACTGGCTTTTAACTCCCTCAGCTACAAGGACCTCACAATCACCACCAGCACACACGAATCTGGCACTGGCCTCTCACGCCTCCATGCACAACTGACCTCACAATCCCCACCAGCAGACACATGCCTGCCACTGGCCTCTCACGCTGTAAGGCACAAGGACCTCACAATCACCACCAGCAGACACGTGCCTGGCACTGGCCTCTCATGACGTCACGAACAACTGAGCTCACAATCACCCCCAGCACACACATGCCTGCCAATGGCCTCTGAAGACGTCATGAGCAACTCAGCTCACAATCACCACCAGCAGACACATGCCTAGCACTGGCCTCTGAAGACGTCATGAGCAACTAAGCTCACAATCACCACCACCAGAAACATGCCTGACACCGGCTTCTTACGCCCTCACGCACCAGGACCTCACAATCACCCCCAGCACACACATGCCTGCCACTGGCTTTTAACTCCCTCACGTACAAGGACCTCACAGTCACCACCAGCACACACGAGTCTGGCACTGGCCTCTCATGCCTCCATGCACAACTGACCTCACAATCCCCACCAGCAGACACATGCCTGCCATTGGCCTCTCACGCTGTAAGGCACAAGGACCTCACAATCACCACCAGCAGACACGTGCCTGGCACTGGCCTCTCATGACGTCACGAGCAACTGAGCTCACAATCACCAAAGGCACACACATGCCTGCCACTGGCCTCTCATGCCCTCACGCACAGGGTCTTCACAATCACCACCAGCTAACACATACCTGCCAGTGGCCTCTCACGCCCTTAGACACAATGACTTCACAATCACCAAGAGCACACACAAGCCTGGCACTGGCCTCTCATGACGTCACGAACAACTGAGCTCACAATCACCCCCAGCACACACATGACTGGCACTGGCCTCTGAAGACGTCATCAGCAACAAAGCTCACAATCACCACCAGCACACACGAGTCTGGCACTGGCCTCTCATGACGTCACGAGCAACTGAGCTCACAATCACCACCAGCACACACATGCCTGCCACTGGCCTCTCACACTGTAAGGCACAAGGACCTCACAATCACCACCAGCAGAAACATGCCTGGCACTGGCCTCTCATGACGTCACGAGCAACTGAGCTCACAATCACCACCAGCACACACATGCCTGCCGCTGGCCTCTCATGCCCTCACGCACAAGGTCTTCACAATCACCACCAGCCAACACATACCTGCCAGTGGCCTCTCACGCCCTTAGACACAATGACTTCACAATCACCACCAGCAGAAACATGCCTGCCACTGGCCTCTGATAACGTCACGAACAACTGAGCTCAAAATCACCACCAGCACACAAATGCCTACCACTGGCCTCTTATGCCCTCACGCACAGGGTCTTCACAATCACCACTAGCCAACACATACCTGCCAGTGGCCTCTCACGCCCTTAGACACAATGACTTCACAATCACCACCAGCACACACAAGCCTGGCACTGGCCTCTCATGACGTCACGAACAACTGAGCTCACAATCACCACCAGCAGACACAGGCCTGCCACTGGCCTCTGATGACGTCATGAGCAACTAAACTCACAATCACCACCCCAAGAAACATGCCTGGCACTGGCTTCTTACGCCCTTATACAGCAGGACCTCACAAACACCACCAGCACACACATGCCTGCCACTTGCTTTTAACTCCCTCAGGTACAAGGACCTCACAATCACCACCAGCACACACGAGTCTGGCACTGGCCTCTCATGACGTCACGAGCAACTGAGCTCACAATCACCACCAGCACACACATGCCTGCCACTGGCCTCTCATGCCCTCACGCACAGGGTCTTCACAATCACCACCAGCCAACACTTACCTGCCAGTGGCCTCTCACGCCCTTAGACACAATGACTTCACAATCACCACCAGCACACACAAGCCTGGCACTGGCCTCTCTTGACGTCACGAGCAACTGAGCTCACAATCACCACCAGCAGACACAGGCCTGCCACTGGCCTCTGATGACGTCATGAGCAACTAAGCTCAGAATCACCACCCCAAGAAACAGGCCTGGCACTGGCTTCTTACGCCCTTATACAGCAGGACCTCACAATCACCACCAGCACACACATGCCTGCCACTTGCTTTTAACTCCCTCAGGTACAAGGACCTCACAATCACCACCAGCACACACGAGTCTGGCACTGGCCTCTCATGACGTCACGAGCAACTGAGCTCACAATCACCACCAGCACACACATGCCTGCCACTGGCCTCTCACACTGTAAGGCACAAGGACCTCACAATTACCATTAGCCAACACATACCTGCCAATGGCAACTCACGCCCTTAGACACAACGACTTCAAAATCACCACCAGCAGAAACATGCCTGGCACTGGCCTCTCATGACGTCACGAGCAACTGAGCTCACAATCACCACCAGCACACACATGCCTGCCACTGGCCTCTCATGCCCTCACGCACAGGGTCTTCACAATCTCCACCAGCCAACACATACCTGCCAATGGCCTCTCACACCCTTAGACACAATGTCTTCACAATCACAACCAGCACACACAAGCCTGGCACTGGCCTCTCATGACGTCACGAACAACTGAGCTCACAATCACCACCACCAGACACATGCCTGGCACTGTCCTCTGAAGATGTCTCGAGCAACTAAGCTCACAATCACCACCCCCAGAAACATGCCTGGCACTGGCTTCTTACGCCCTCACGCACCAGGACCTCACAATCACCACCAGCACACACATGCCTGCCACTGGCTTTTAAGTCCCTCAGCTACAAGGACCTCACAATCACCACCAGCACACACGAGTCTGGCACTGGCCTCTCATGACGTCACGAGCAACTGAGCTCACAATCACCACCAGCACACACATGCCTGCCACTGGCCTCTCACACTGTAAGGCACAAGGACCTCACAATCACCACCAGCAGAAACATGCCTGGCACTGGCCTCTCATGACGTCACGAGCAACTGAGCTCACAATCACCACCAGCACACACATGCCTGCCGCTGGCCTCTCATGCCCTCACGCACAAGGTCTTCACAATCACCACCAGCCAACACATACCTGCCAGTGGCCTCTCACGCCCTTAGACACAATGACTTCACAATCACCACCAGCACACACATGCCTGCCACTGGCCTCTGATAACGTCACGAACAACTGAGCTCAAAATCACCACCAGCACACAAATGCCTACCACTGGCCTCTTATGCCCTCACGCACAGGGTCTTCACAATCACCACTAGCCAACACATACCTGCCAGTGGCCTCTCACGCCCTTAGACACAATGACTTCACAATCACCACCAGCACACACAAGCCTGGCACTGGCCTCTCATGACGTCACGAACAACTGAGCTCACAATCACCACCAGCAGACACAGGCCTGCCACTGGCCTCTGATGACGTCATGAGCAACTAAACTCACAATCACCACCCCAAGAAACATGCCTGGCACTGGCTTCTTACGCCCTTATACAGCAGGACCTCACAAACACCACCAGCACACACATGCCTGCCACTTGCTTTTAACTCCCTCAGGTACAAGGACCTCACAATCACCACCAGCACACACGAGTCTGGCACTGGCCTCTCATGACGTCACGAGCAACTGAGCTCACAATCACCACCAGCACACACATGCCTGCCACTGGCCTCTCATGCCCTCACGCACAGGGTCTTCACAATCACCACCAGCCAACACTTACCTGCCAGTGGCCTCTCACGCCCTTAGACACAATGACTTCACAATCACCACCAGCACACACAAGCCTGGCACTGGCCTCTCTTGACGTCACGAGCAACTGAGCTCACAATCACCACCAGCAGACACAGGCCTGCCACTGGCCTCTGATGACGTCATGAGCAACTAAGCTCAGAATCACCACCCCAAGAAACAGGCCTGGCACTGGCTTCTTACGCCCTTATACAGCAGGACCTCACAATCACCACCAGCACACACATGCCTGCCACTTGCTTTTAACTCCCTCAGGTACAAGGACCTCACAATCACCACCAGCACACACGAGTCTGGCACTGGCCTCTCATGACGTCACGAGCAACTGAGCTCACAATCACCACCAGCACACACATGCCTGCCACTGGCCTCTCACACTGTAAGGCACAAGGACCTCACAATTACCATTAGCCAACACATACCTGCCAATGGCAACTCACGCCCTTAGACACAACGACTTCAAAATCACCACCAGCAGAAACATGCCTGGCACTGGCCTCTCATGACGTCACGAGCAACTGAGCTCACAATCACCACCAGCACACACATGCCTGCCACTGGCCTCTCATGCCCTCACGCACAGGGTCTTCACAATCTCCACCAGCCAACACATACCTGCCAATGGCCTCTCACACCCTTAGACACAATGTCTTCACAATCACAACCAGCACACACAAGCCTGGCACTGGCCTCTCATGACGTCACGAACAACTGAGCTCACAATCACCACCACCAGACACATGCCTGGCACTGTTCTCTGAAGATGTCTCGAGCAACTAAGCTCACAATCACCACCCCCAGAAACATGCCTGGCACTGGCTTCTTACGCCCTCACGCACCAGGACCTCACAATCACCACCAGCACACACATGCCTGCCACTGGCTTTTAACTCCCTCAGCTACAAGGACCTCACAATCACCACCAGCACACACGAATCTGGCACTGGCCTCTCACGCCTCCATGCACAACTGACCTCACAATCCCCACCAGCAGACACATGCCTGCCACTGGCCTCTCATGCTGTAAGGCACAAGGACCTCACAATCACCACCAGCAGACACGTGCCTGGCACTGGCCTCTCATGACGTCACGAACAACTGAGCTCACAATCACCCCCAGCACACACATGCCTGCCAATGGCCTCTGAAGACGTCATGAGCAACTCAGCTCACAATCACCACCAGCAGACACATGCCTAGCACTGGCCTCTGAAGACGTCATGAGCAACTAAGCTCACAATCACCACCACCAGAAACATGCCTGACACCGGCTTCTTACGCCCTCACGCACCAGGACCTCACAATCACCCCCAGCACACACATGCCTGCCACTGGCTTTTAACTCCCTCACGTACAAGGACCTCACAGTCACCACCAGCACACACGAGTCTGGCACTGGCCTCTCATGCCTCCATGCACAACTGACCTCACAATCCCCACCAGCAGACACATGCCTGCCATTGGCCTCTCACGCTGTAAGGCACAAGGACCTCACAATCACCACCAGCAGACACGTGCCTGGCACTGGCCTCTCATGACGTCACGAGCAACTGAGCTCACAATCACCACCAGCACACACATGCCTCGCACTGGCCTCTCATGCCCTCAGGCACAGGGTCTTCACAATCACCACCAGCTAACACATACCTGCCAGTGGCCTCTCACGCCCTTAGACACAATGACTTCACAATCACCAAGAGCACACACAAGCCTGGCACTGGCCTCTCATGACGTCACGAACAACTGAGCTCACAATCACCCCCAGCACACACATGACTGGCACTGGCCTCTGAAGACGTCATCAGCAACAAAGCTCACAATCACCACCAGCACACACGAGTCTGGCACTGGCCTCTCATGACGTCACGAGCAACTGAGCTCACAATCACCACCAGCACACACATGCCTGCCACTGGCCTCTCACACTGTAAGGCACAAGGACCTCACAATCACCACCAGCAGAAACATGCCTGGCACTGGCCTCTCATGACGTCACGAGCAACTGAGCTCACAATCACCACCAGCACACACATGCCTGCCGCTGGCCTCTCATGCCCTCACGCACAAGGTCTTCACAATCACCACCAGCCAACACATACCTGCCAGTGGCCTCTCACGCCCTTAGACACAATGACTTCACAATCACCACCAGCACACACATGCCTGCCACTGGCCTCTGATAACGTCACGAACAACTGAGCTCAAAATCACCACCAGCACACAAATGCCTACCACTGGCCTCTTATGCCCTCACGCACAGGGTCTTCACAATCACCACTAGCCAACACATACCTGCCAGTGGCCTCTCACGCCCTTAGACACAATGACTTCACAATCACCACCAGCACACACAAGCCTGGCACTGGCCTCTCATGACGTCACGAACAACTGAGCTCACAATCACCACCAGCAGACACAGGCCTGCCACTGGCCTCTGATGACGTCATGAGCAACTAAACTCACAATCACCACCCCAAGAAACATGCCTGGCACTGGCTTCTTACGCCCTTATACAGCAGGACCTCACAAACACCACCAGCACACACATGCCTGCCACTTGCTTTTAACTCCCTCAGGTACAAGGACCTCACAATCACCACCAGCACACACGAGTCTGGCACTGGCCTCTCATGACGTCACGAGCAACTGAGCTCACAATCACCACCAGCACACACATGCCTGCCACTGGCCTCTCATGCCCTCACGCACAGGGTCTTCACAATCACCACCAGCCAACACTTACCTGCCAGTGGCCTCTCACGCCCTTAGACACAATGACTTCACAATCACCACCAGCACACACAAGCCTGGCACTGGCCTCTCTTGACGTCACGAGCAACTGAGCTCACAATCACCACCAGCAGACACAGGCCTGCCACTGGCCTCTGATGACGTCATGAGCAACTAAGCTCAGAATCACCACCCCAAGAAACAGGCCTGGCACTGGCTTCTTACGCCCTTATACAGCAGGACCTCACAATCACCACCAGCACACACATGCCTGCCACTTGCTTTTAACTCCCTCAGGTACAAGGACCTCACAATCACCACCAGCACACACGAGTCTGGCACTGGCCTCTCATGACGTCACGAGCAACTGAGCTCACAATCACCACCAGCACACACATGCCTGCCACTGGCCTCTCACACTGTAAGGCACAAGGACCTCACAATTACCATTAGCCAACACATACCTGCCAATGGCAACTCACGCCCTTAGACACAACGACTTCAAAATCACCACCAGCAGAAACATGCCTGGCACTGGCCTCTCATGACGTCACGAGCAACTGAGCTCACAATCACCACCAGCACACACATGCCTGCCACTGGCCTCTCATGCCCTCACGCACAGGGTCTTCACAATCTCCACCAGCCAACACATACCTGCCAATGGCCTCTCACACCCTTAGACACAATGTCTTCACAATCACAACCAGCACACACAAGCCTGGCACTGGCCTCTCATGACGTCACGAACAACTGAGCTCACAATCACCACCACCAGACACATGCCTGGCACTGTCCTCTGAAGATGTCTCGAGCAACTAAGCTCACAATCACCACCCCCAGAAACATGCCTGGCACTGGCTTCTTACGCCCTCACGCACCAGGACCTCACAATCACCACCAGCACACACATGCCTGCCACTGGCTTTTAACTCCCTCAGCTACAAGGACCTCACAATCACCACCAGCACACACGAATCTGGCACTGGCCTCTCACGCCTCCATGCACAACTGACCTCACAATCCCCACCAGCAGACACATGCCTGCCACTGGCCTCTCACGCTGTAAGGCACAAGGACCTCACAATCACCACCAGCAGACACGTGCCTGGCACTGGCCTCTCATGACGTCACGAACAACTGAGCTCACAATCACCCCCAGCACACACATGCCTGCCAATGGCCTCTGAAGACGTCATGAGCAACTCAGCTCACAATCACCACCAGCAGACACATGCCTAGCACTGGCCTCTGAAGACGTCATGAGCAACTGAGCTCACAATCACCACCAGCACACACATGCCTGCCACTGGCCTCTCATGCCCTCACGCACAGGGTCTTCACAATCACCACCAGCCAACACATACCTGCCAGTGGCCTCTCACGCCCTTAGACACAATGACTTCACAATCACCACCAGCACACACAAGCCTGGCACTGGCCTCTCATGACGTCACGAACAACTGAGATCACAATCACCACCAGCACACACATGCCTCGCACTGGCCTCTCATGCCCTCAGGCACAGGGTCTTCACAATCACCACCAGCTAACACATACCTGCCAGTGGCCTCTCACGCCCTTAGACACAATGACTTCACAATCACCAAGAGCACACACAAGCCTGGCACTGGCCTCTCATGACGTCACGAACAACTGAGCTCACAATCACCCCCAGCACACACATGACTGGCACTGGCCTCTGAAGACGTCATCAGCAACAAAGCTCACAATCACCCCCAGCACACACATGCCTGGCACTGGCCTCTGAAGACGTCTCGAGCAACTAAGCTCACAATCACCACCCCAAGAAAATTGCCTGGCACTGGCTTCTTACGCCCTTATACAGCAGTGCCTCACAGTCACCACCAGCACACACATGCCTGCCACTGCCTTTTAACTCCCTCAGGTACAAGGACCTCACAATCACTACCAGCACACACGAGTCTGGCACTGGCCTCTCATGCCTCCACGCACAACTGACCTCACAATCCCCACCAGCAGACAGATTGCTGGACCTGGCCTCTCACGCTGTAAGGCACAAGGACCTCACAATCACCACCAGCACACACAAGCCTGGCACTGGCCTCTCATGACGTCACGAACAACTGAGCTCACAATCATCCCCAGCACACACATGCCTGCCAATGGCCTCTGAAGACGTCAGGAGCAACTCAGCTCACAATCACCACCAGCAGACACATGCCTAGCACTGGCCTCTGAAGACGTCATGAGCAACTAAGATCACAATCACCACCACCAGAAACATGCCTGGCACTGGCTTCTTACGCCCTCACGCACCAGGACCTCACAATCACCACCAGCACACACATGCCTGCCAATGGCTTTTAACTCCCTCACGTACAAGGACCTCACAGTCACCACCAGCACACACGAGTCTGGCACTGGCCTCTCATGCCTCCATGCACAACTGACCTCACAATCCCCACCAGCAGACACATGGCTGGCCCTGGCCTCTCACGCTGTAAGGCACAAGGACCTCACAATCACCACCAGCAGACACGTGACTGGCACTGGCCTCTGAAGACGTCACGAGCAACTGAGCTCACAATCACCACCAGCAGACACATGCCTGCCACTGGCCTCTCGCACTGTAAGGAACAAGGACCTCACAATTACCACTAGCCAACACATACCTGCCAATGGCAACTCACGCCCTTAGACACAATGACTTCACAATCACCACCAGCACACACCTGCCTGGCACTGGCCTCTCATGACGTCACGAACAACTGAGCTCACAATCACCACCAGCACACACATGCCTGCCACTGGCCTCTCATGCCCTCACGCACAGGGTCTTCACAATCACCGCCAGCCAACACATACCTGCCAGTGGCCTCTCACGCCCTTAGACATAATGACTTCACAATCACCAAGAGCACACACAAGCCTGGCACTGGCCTCTCATGACGTCACGAACAACTGAGCTCACAATCACCCCCAGCACACACATGACTGGCACTGGCCTCTGAAGACGTCATGAGCAACAAAGCTCACAATCACCACCAGCACACACATGCCTGCCACTTGCTTTTAACTCCCTCAGGTACAAGGACCTCACAATCACCACCAGCACACACGAGTCTGGCACTGGCCTCTCATGACGTCACGAGCAACTGAGCTCACAATCACCACCAGCACACACATGCCTGCCACTGGCCTCTCACACTGTAAGGCACAAGGACCTCACAATTACCATTAGCCAACACATACCTGCCAATGGCAACTCACGCCCTTAGACACAACGACTTCACAATCACCACCAGCAGAAACATGCCTGGCACTGGCCTCTCATGACGTCACGAGCAACTGAGCTCACAATCACCACCAGCACACACATGCCTGCCACTGGCCTCTCATGCCCTCACGCACAGGGTCTTCACAATCTCCACCAGCCAACACATACCTGCCAATGGCCTCTCACACCCTTAGACACAATGTCTTCACAATCACAACCAGCACACACAAGCCTGGCACTGGCCTCTCATGACGTCACGAACAACTGAGCTCACAATCACCACAACCAGACACATGCCTGGCACTGTCCTCTGAAGATGTCTCGAGCAACTAAGCTCACAATCACCACCCCCAGAAACATGCCTGGCACTGGCTTCTTACGCCCTCACGCACCAGGACCTCACAATCACCACCAGCACACACATGCCTGCCACTGGCTTTTAACTCCCTCAGCTACAAGGACCTCACAATCACCACCAGCACACACGAATCTGGCACTGGCCTCTCACGCCTCCATGCACAACTGACCTCACAATCCCCACCAGCAGACACATGCCTGCCACTGGCCTCTCACGCTGTAAGGCACAAGGACCTCACAATCACCACCAGCAGACACGTGCCTGGCACTGGCCTCTCATGACGTCACGAACAACTGAGCTCACAATCACCCCCAGCACACACATGCCTGCCAATGGCCTCTGAAGACGTCATGAGCAACTCAGCTCACAATCACCACCAGCAGACACATGCCTAGCACTGGCCTCTGAAGACGTCATGAGCAACTAAGCTCACAATCACCACCACCAGAAACATGCCTGACACCGGCTTCTTACGCCCTCACGCACCAGGACCTCACAATCACCACCAGCACACACATGCCTGCCACTGGCTTTTAACTCCCTCACGTACAAGGACCTCACAGTCACCACCAGCACACACGAGTCTGGCACTGGCCTATCATGCCTCCATGCACAACTGACCTCACAATCCCCACCAGCAGACACATGGCTGGCCCTGGCCTCTCACGCTGTAAGGCACAAGAACCTCACAATCACCACCAGCAGACACGTGCCTGGCACTGGCCTCTCATGACGTCACGAGCAACTGAGCTCACAATCACCACCAGCACACACATGCCTGCCACTGGCCTCTCATGCCCTCACGCACAGGGTCTTCACAATCACCACCAGCCAACACATACCTGCCAGTGGCCTCTCACGCCCTTACACACAATGACTTCACAATCACCACCAGCACACACAAGCCTGGCACTGGCCTCTCATGACGTCACGAACAACTGAGATCACAATCACCACCAGCACACAAATGCCTACAACTGGCCTCTCATGCCCTCAGGCACAGGGTCTTCACAATCACCACCAGCCAACACATACCTGCCAGTGGCCTCTCACGCCCTTAGACACAATCACTTCACAATCACCAAGAGCACACACGAGTCTGGCACTGGCCTCTCATGACGTCACGAGCAACTGAGCTCACAATCACCACCAGCAGACACAGGCCTGGCACTGGCCTCTCATGCCCTCACGCACAGGGTCTTCACAATCACCACCAGCCAACACGTACCTGCCAATGGCCTCACGCCCTTAGACACAACGACTTCACAATCACCACCAGCACACACCTGCCTGGCACTGGCCTCTCATGACGTCACGAACAACTGAGCTCACAATCACCACCTGCAGACACATGCCTGCCACTGGCCTCTCATGCCCTCACGCACAGGGTCTTCACAATCAACGCCAGCCAACACATACCTGCCAGTGGCCTCTCACGCCCTTAGACACAATGACTTCACAATCAACAAGAGCACACACAAGCCTGGCACTGGCCTCTCATGACGTCACGAGCAACTGAGCTCACAATCACGCCCAGCACACACATTCCTGCAAATGGTTTCTGAAGACGTCATGAGCAACAAAGCTCACAATCACCACCAGCACACACATGCCTGCCCGTTGCTTTTAACTCCCTCAGGTACAAGGACCTCACAATCACCACCAGCACACACGAGTCTGGCACTGGCCTCTCATGACGTCACGAGCAACTGAGCTCACAATCACCACCACCAGACACATGCCTGACACTGGCCTCTGAAGACGTCTCGAGCAACTAAGCTCACAATCACCACCCCCAGAAACATGCCTGGCACTGGCTTCTTACGCCCTCACGCACCAGGACCTCACAATCACCACCAGCACACACATGCCTGCCAATGGCTTTTAACTCCCTCACGTACAAGGACCTCACAATCACCACCAGCACACACGAGTCTGGCACTGGCCTCTCACGCCTCCATGCACAACTGACCTCACAATCCCCACCAGCAGACACATGGCTGGCCCTGGCCTCTCACGCTGTAAGGCACAAGGACCTCACAATCACCACCAGCAGACACGTGCCTGGCACTGGCCTCTCATGACGTCACGAGCAACTGAGCTCACAATCACCACCAGCACACACATGTCTGCCACTGGCCTCTCATGCCCTCACGCACAGGGTCTTCACAATCACCACCAGCCAACACATACCTGCCAGTGGCCTCTCACGCCCTTAGACACAATGACTTCACAATCACCAAGAGCACACACAAGCCTGGCACTGGCCTCTCATGACGTCACAAACAACTGAGCTCACATTCACCCCCAGCACACACATGACTGGCACTGGCCTCTGAAGACGTCATGAGCAACAAAGCTCACAATCACCACCAGCACACACATGCCTGGCACTGGCCTCTGAGGACGTCTCGAGCAACTGAGCTCACAATCACCACCCCAAGAAACATGCCTGACACCGGCTTCTTACGCCCTCACGCACCAGGACTTCACAATCACCCCCAGCACACACATGCCTGCCACTGGCTTTTAACTCCCTCACGTACAAGGACCTCACAGTCACCACCAGCACACACGAGTCTGGCACTGGCCTATCATGCCTCCATGAACAACTGACCTCACAATCCCCACCAGCAGACACATGGCTGGCCCTGGCCTCTCACGCTGTAAGGCACAAGGACCTCACAATCACCACCAGAAGACACGTGCCTGGCACTGGCCTCTCATGACGTCACGAGCAACTGAGCTCACAATCACCACCAGCACACACATGCCTGCCACTGGCCTCTCATGCCCTCACGCACAGGGTCTTCACAATCACCACCAGCCAACACATACCTGCCAGTGGCCTCTCACGCCCTTAGACACAATGACTTCACAATCACCACCAGCACACACAAGCCTGGCACTGGCCTCTCATGACGTCACGAACAACTGAGATCACAATCACCACCAGCACACAAATGCCTACAACTGGCCTCTCATGCCCTCAGGCACAGGGTCTTCACAATCACCACCAGCCAACACATACCTGCCAGTGGCCTCTCACGCCCTTAGACACAATCACTTCACAATCACCAAGAGCACACACGAGTCTGGCACTGGCCTCTCATGACGTCACGAGCAACTGAGCTCACAATCACCACCAGCAGACACAGGCCTGGCACTGGCCTCTCATGCCCTCACGCACAGGGTCTTCACAATCACCACCAGCCAACACGTACCTGCCAGTGGCCTCACGCCCTTAGACACAACGACTTCACAATCACCACCAGCACACACCTGCCTGGCACTGGCCTCTCATGACGTCACGAACAACTGAGCTCACAATCACCACCTGCAGACACATGCCTGACACTGGCCTCTGAAGACGTCTCGAGCAACTAAGCTCACAATCACCACCCCCAGAAACATGCCTGGCACTGGCTTCTTACGCCCTCACGCACCAGGACCTCACAATCACCACCAGCACACACATGCCTGCCAATGGCTTTTAACTCCCTCACGTACAAGGACCTCACAATCACCACCAGCACACACGAGTCTGGCACTGGCCTCTCACGCCTCCATGCACAACTGACCTCACAATCCCCACCAGCAGACACATGCCTGCCACTGGCCTCTCACGCTGTAAGGCACAAGGACCTCACAATCACCACCAGCAGACACGTGCCTGGCACTGGCCTCTCATGACGTCACGAGCAACTGAGCTCACAATCACCACCAGCACACACATGTCTGCCACTGGCCTCTCATGCCCTCACGCACAGGGTCTTCACAATCACCACCAGCCAACACATACCTGCCAGTGGCCTCTCACGCCCTTAGACACAATGACTTCACAATCACCAAGAGCACACACAAGCCTGGCACTGGCCTCTCATGACGTCACAAACAACTGAGCTCACATTCACCCCCAGCACACACATGACTGGCACTGGCCTCTGAAGACGTCATGAGCAACAAAGCTCACAATCACCACCAGCACACACATGCCTGGCACTGGCCTCTGAAGACGTCTCGAGCAACTGAGCTCACAATCACCACCCCAAGAAACATGCCTGACACCGGCTTCTTACGCCCTCACGCACCAGGACCTCACAATCACCCCCAGCACACACATGCCTGCCACTGGCTTTTAACTCCCTCACGTACAAGGACCTCACAGTCACCACCAGCACACACGAGTCTGGCACTGGCCTCTCATGCCTCCATGAACAACTGACCTCACAATCCCCACCAGCAGACACATGGCTGGCCCTGGCCTCTCACGCTGTAAGGCACAAGGACCTCACAATCACCACCAGCAGACACGTGCCTGGCACTGGCCTCTCATGACGTCACGAGCAACTGAGCTCACAATCACCACCAGCACACACATGCCTGCCACTGGCCTCTCATGCCCTCACGCACAGGGTCTTCACAATCACCACCAGCCAACACATACCTGCCAGTGGCCTCTCACGCCCTTAGACACAATGACTTCACAATCACCACCAGCACACACAAGCCTGGCACTGGCCTCTCATGACGTCACGAACAACTGAGATCACAATCACCACCAGCACACAAATGCCTACAACTGGCCTCTCATGCCCTCAGGCACAGGGTCTTCACAATCACCACCAGCCAACACATACCTGCCAGTGGCCTCTCACGCCCTTAGACACAATCACTTCACAATCACCAAGAGCACACACGAGTCTGGCACTGGCCTCTCATGACGTCACGAGCAACTGAGCTCACAATCACCACCAGCAGACACAGGCCTGGCACTGGCCTCTCATGCCCTCACGCACAGGGTCTTCACAATCACCACCAGCCAACACGTACCTGCCAGTGGCCTCTCACGCCCTTAGACACAACGACTTCACAATCACCACCAGCACACACCTGCCTGGCACTGGCCTCTCATGACGTCACGAACAACTGAGCTCACAATCACCACCTGCAGACACATGCCTGCCACTGGCCTCTCATGCCCTCACGCACAGGGTCTTCACAATCAACGCCAGCCAACACATACCTGCCAGTGGCCTCTCACGCCCTTAGACACAATGACTTCACAATCAACAAGAGCACACACAAGCCTGGCACTGGCCTCTCATGACGTCACGAACAACTGAGCTCACAATCACCACCAGCACACAAATGCCTACAACTGGCCTGTCATGCCCTCAGGCACAGGGTCTTCACAATCACCACCAGCCAACACATACCTGCCAGTGGCCTCTCACGCCCTTAGACACAATCACTTCACAATCACCAAGAGCACACACGAGTCTGGCACTGGCCTCTCATGACGTCACGAGCAACTGAGCTCACAATCACCACCAGCAGACACAGGCCTGGCACTGGCCTCTCATGCCCTCACGCACAGGGTCTTCACAATCACCACCAGCCAACACGTACCTGCCAGTGGCCTCACGCCCTTAGACACAACGACTTCACAATCACCACCAGCACACACCTGCCTGGCACTGGCCTCTCATGACGTCACGAACAACTGAGCTCACAATCACCACCTGCAGACACATGCCTGCCACTGGCCTCTCATGCCCTCACGCACAGGGTCTTCACAATCAACGCCAGCCAACACATACCTGCCAGTGGCCTCTCACGCCCTTAGACACAATGACTTCACAATCAACAAGAGCACACACAAGCCTGGCACTGGCCTCTCATGACGTCACGAGCAACTGAGCTCACAATCACGCCCAGCACACACATTCCTGCAAATGGTTTCTGAAGACGTCATGAGCAACAAAGCTCACAATCACCACCAGCACACACATGCCTGCCCGTTGCTTTTAACTCCCTCAGGTACAAGGACCTCACAATCACCACCAGCACACACGAGTTTGGCACTGGCCTCTCATGACGTCACGAGCAACTGAGCTCACAATCACCACCACCAGACACATGCCTGACACTGGCCTCTGAAGACGTGTCGAGCAACTAAGCTCACAATCACCACCCCCAGAAACATGCCTGGCACTGGCTTCTTACGCCCTCACGCACCAGGACCTCACAATCACCACCAGCACACACATGCCTGCCAATGGCTTTTAACTCCCTCACGTACAAGGACCTCACAATCACCACCAGCACACACGAGTCTGGCACTGGCCTCTCACGCCTCCATGCACAACTGACCTCACAATCCCCACCAGCAGACACATGGCTGGCCCTGGCCTCTCACGCTGTAAGGCACAAGGACCTCACAATCACCACCAGCAGACACGTGCCTGGCACTGGCCTCTCATGACGTCACGAGCAACTGAGATCACAATCACCACCAGCACACACATGTCTGCCACTGGCCTCTCATGCCCTCACGCACAGGGTCTTCACAATCACCACCAGCCAACACATACCTGCCAGTGGCCTCTCACGCCCTTAGACACAATGACTTCACAATCACCAAGAGCACACACAAGCCTGGCACTGGCCTCTCATGACGTCACAAACAACTGAGCTCACATTCACCCCCAGCACACACATGACTGGCACTGGCCTCTGAAGACGTCATGAGCAACAAAGCTCACAATCAACACCAGCACACACATGCCTGGCACTGGCCTCTGAAGACGTCTCGAGCAACTGAGCTCACAATCACCACCCCAAGAAACATGCCTGGCACTGGCTTCTTACGCCCTTATACAGCAGTACCTCACAATCCCCACCAGCACACACATGCCTGCCACTGGCTTTTAACTTCCTCAGGTACAAGGACCTCACAATCACTACCAGCACACACGAGTCTGGCACTGGCCTCTCATGCCTCCAGGCACAACTGACCTCACAATCCCCACCAGCAGACAGATTGCTGGCCCTGCCTCTCACGCTGTAAGGCACAAGGACCTCACAATCACCACCAGCACACACAAGCCTGGCACTGGCCTCTCATGACGTCACGAGCAACTGAGCTCACAATCACCACCAGCACACACATGCCTGCCACTGGCCTCTCATGCCCTCACGCACAGGGTCTTCACAATCACCACCAGCCAACAGATACCTGCCTTTGGCCGCTCACGCCCTTAGACACAATGACTTCACAATCACCAAGAGCACACACAAGCCTGGCACTGGCCTCTCATGACGTCACGAACAACTGAGCTCACAATCACCACCAGCACCCACATGCCTGCCACTGGCCTCTCATGCCCTCAGGCACAGGGTCTTCACAATCACCGCCAGCCAACACATACCTGCCAGTGGCCTCTCACGCCCTTAGACATAATGACTTCACAATCACCAAGAGCACACACAAGCCTGGCACTGGCCTCTCATGACGTCACGAACAACTGAGCTCACAATCACCCCCAGCACACACATGACTGGCACTGGCCTCTGAAGACGTCATGAGCAACAAAGCTCACAATCACCACCAGCACACACATGCCTGCCACTTGCTTTTAACTCCCTCACGTACAAGGACCTCACAATCACCACCAGCACACACGAGTCTGGCACTGGCCTCTCATGACGTCACAAGCAACTGAGCTCACAATCACCACCAGCACACACATGCCTGCCACTGGCCTCTCACACTGTAAGGCACAAGGACCTCACAATTACCATTAGCCAACACATACCTGCCAATGGCAACTCACGCCCTTAGACACAACGACTTCACAATCACCACCAGCACACACAAGCCTGGCACTGGCCTCTCATGACGTCACGAGCAACTGAGCTCACAATCACCACCAGCACACACATGCCTGCCACTGGCCTCTCATGCCCTCACGCACAGGGTCTTCACAATCACCACCAGCCAACACATACCTGCCTTTGGCCGCTCACGCCCTTAGACACAATGACTTCACAATCACCACCAGCACACACAAGCCTGGCACTGGCCTCTCATGACGTCACGAACAACTGAGCTCACAATCACCACCAGCACCCACATGCCTGCCACTGGCCTCTCATGCCCTCAGGCACAGGGTCTTCACAATCACCGCCAGCCAACACATACCTGCCAGTGGCCTCTCACGCCCTTAGACATAATGACTTCACAATCACCAAGAGCACACACAAGCCTGGCACTGGCCTCTCATGACGTCACGAACAACTGAGCTCACAATCACCCCCAGCACACACATGACTGGCACTGGCCTCTGAAGACGTCATGAGCAACAAAGCTCACAATCACCACCAGCACACACATGCCTGCCACTTGCTTTTAACTCCCTCACGTACAAGGACCTCACAATCACCACCAGCACACACGAGTCTGGCACTGGCCTCTCATGACGTCACAAGCAACTGAGCTCACAATCACCACCAGCAGACACATGCCTGCCACTGGCCTCTCACACTGTAAGGCACAAGGACCTCACAATTACCATTAGCCAACACATACCTGCCAATGGCAACTCACGCCCTTAGACACAACGACTTCACAATCACCACCAGCACACACAAGCCTGGCACTGGCCTCTCATGACGTCACGAGCAACTGAGCTCACAATCACCGCCAGCACACACATGCCTGCCACTGGCCTCTCATGCCCTCACGCACAGGGTCTTCACAATCTCCACCAGCCAACACATACCTGCCAATGGCCTCTCACACCCTTAGACACAATGTCTTCACAATCACAATCAGCACACACAAGCCTGGCACTGGCCTCTCATGACGTCACGAACAACTGAGCTCACAATCACCACCACCAGACACATGCCTGGCACTGTCCTCTGAAGACGTCTCGAGCAACTAAGCTCACAATCACCACCCCCAGAAACATGCCTGGCACTGGCTTCTTACGCCCGCACGCACCAGGACCTCACAATCACCACCAGCACACACATGCCTGCCACTGGCTTTTAACTCCCTCAGCTACAAGGACCTAACAATCACCACCAGCACACACGAATCTGGCACTGGCCTCTCACGACTCCATGCACAACTGACCTCACAATCCCCAACAGCAGACACATGCCTGCCACTGGCCTCTCACGCTGTAAGGCACAAGGACCTCACAATCACCACCAGCAGACACGTGCCTGGCACTGGCCTCTCATGACGTCACGAACAACTGAGCTCACAATCACCCCCACCACACACATGCCTGCCAATGGCCTCTGAAGACGTCATGAGCAACTCAGCTCACAATCACCACCACCAGACACATGCCTAGCACTGGCCTCTGAAGACGTCATGAGCAACTAAGCTCACAATCACCACCACCAGAAACATGCCTGACACCGGCTTCTTACGCCCTCACGCACCAGGACCTCACAATCACCCCCGGCACACACATGCCTGCCACTGGCTTTTAACTCCCTCACGTACAAGGACCTCACAGTCACCACCAGCACATACGAGTCTGGCACTGGCCTATCATGCCTCCATGAACAACTGACCTCACAATCCCCACCAGCAGACACATGGCTGGCCCTGGCCTCTCACGCTGTAAGGCACAAGGACCTCACAATCACCACCAGCAGACACGTGCCTGGCACTGGCCTCTCATGACGTCACGAGCAACTGAGCTCACAATCACCAAAGGCACACACATGCCTGCCACTGGCCTCTCATGCCCTCACGCACAGGGTCTTCACAATCACCACCAGCCAACACATACGTGCCAGTGGCCTCTCACGCCCTTAGACACAATGACTTCACAATCACCACCAGCACACACAAGCCTGGCACTGGCCTCTCATGACGTCACGAACAACTGAGATCACAATCACCACCAGCACACAAATGCCTACCACTGGCCTCTCATGCCCTCACGCACAGGGGCTTCACAATCACCACTAGCCAACACATACCTGCCAGTGGCCTCTCACGCCCTTAGACACAATCACTTCACAATCACCAAGAGCACACACATGCCTGGCACTGGCCTCTCATGACGTCACGAGCAACTGAGCTCACAATCACCACCAGCAGACACAGGCCTGCCACTGGCCTCTCATGCCCTCACGCACAGGGTCTTCACAATCACCACCAGCCAACACGTACCTGCCAATGGACTCACGCCCTTAGACACAATGACTTCACAATCACCACCAGCACATACCTGCCTGGCACTGGCCTCTCATGGCCTCATGCACAAGGACATCACAGTCACAACCAGCAGACACTTGCCTTCCACTGGCCTCTCACTCCCTCACGCACAAGGACCTCACAATCACCACCAGCAGACACATGCCTGCCACTGGCCTCTCATGCCCTCACGCACAGGGTCTTCACAGTCACCACCACCCAACACATACCTGCCAGTGGCATCTCACGCCCTTAGACACAATGACTTCACAATCACCACCAGCACACACAAGCCTGGCACTGGCCTCTCATGACGTCACAAACAACTGAGCTCACAATCACCCCCAGCACACACATGACTGGCACTGGCCTCTGAAGACGTCATGAGCAACAAAGCTCACAATCACCACCAGCACACACATGCCTGCCACTGGCCTCTGATGACGTCATGAGCAACAAAGCTCACAATCACCACCCCAAGAAACATGCCTGGCACTGGCTTCTTACGCCCTTATACAGCAGTACCTCACAATCACCACCAGCACACACATGCCTGCCACTGGCTTTTAACTCCCTCAGGTACAAGGACCTCACAATCACTACCAGCACACACGAGTCTGGCACTGGCCTCTCATGACGTCACGAGCAACTGAGCTCACAATCACCACCAGCAGACACATGCCTGCCACTGGCCTCTCACACTGTAAGGCACAAGGACCTCACAATTACCACTAGCCAACACATACCTGCCAGTGGCCTCTCACGCCCTTAGACACAATGACTTCACAATCACCACCAGCACACACAAGCCTGGCACTGGCCTCTCATGACGTCACGAACAACTGAGCTCACAATCACCACCAGCACACACATGCCTGCCACTGGCCTCTCATGCCCTCACGCACAGGGTCTTCACAATCACCACCAGCCAACACATACCTGCCAGTGGCCTCTCACGCCCTTAGACACAATGACTTCACAATCACCAAGAGCACACACAAGCCTGGAACTGGCCTCTCATGACGTCACGAACAACTGAGCTCACAATCACCACCACCAGACACATGACTGGCACTGGCCTCTGAAGACGTATCGAGCAACTAAGCTCACAATCACCACCACCAGAAACATGCCTGACACCGGCTTCTTACGCCCTCATACAGCAGGACCTCACAATCACCACCAGCACACACATGCCTGCCACTGGCTTTTAACTCCCTCACGTACAAGGACCTCACAATCACCACCAGCACACACGAGTCTGGCACTGGCCTCTCATGCCTCCATGCACAACTGACCTCACAATCCCCACCACCAGACACATGCCTGCCACTGGCCTCTCACGCTGTAAGGCACAAGGACCTCACAATCACCACCAGCACACACAAGCCTGGCACTGGCCTCTCATGACGTCACGAGCAACTGAGCTCACAATCACCACCAGCACACACATGCCTGCCACTGGCCTCTCATGCCCTCACGCACAGGGTCTTCACAATCACCACCAGCCAACACATACCTGCCAGTGGCCTCTCACGCCCTTAGACACAATGACTTCACAATCACCACCAGCACACACAAGCCTGGCACTGGCCTCTCATGACGTCACGAACAACTGAGCTCACAATCACCACCAGCACACAAATGCCTACCACTGGCCTCTCATGCCCTCACGCACAGGGTCTTCACAATCACCACCAGCCAACACATACCTGCCAGTGGCCTCTCACGCCCTTAGACACAATGACTTCACAATCACCAAGAGCACACACCTGCCTGACACTGGCCTCTCATGGCCTCATGCACAAGGACATCACAGTCACAACCAGCAGACACTTGCCTTCCACTGGCCTCTCACTCCCTAACGCACAAGGACCTCACAATCACCACCAGCAGACACATGCCTGCCACTGGCCTCTCATGCCCTCACGCACAGGGTCTTCACAGTCACCACCAGCCAACACATACCTGCCAGTGGCATCTCACGTCCTTAGACACAATGACTTCACAATCACCAAGAGCACACACAAGCCTGGCACTGGCCTCTCATGACGTCACGAACAACTGAGCTCACAAATACCCCCAGCACACACATTCCTGCCAATGGCCTCGGAAGACGTCATCAGCAACAAAGCTCACAATCACCACCAGCACACACATGCCTGCCACTGGCATCTGATGACGTCATGAGCAATTAAGCTCACAATCACCACCCCAAGAAACATGCCTGCCACTGGCTTTTAACTCCCTCAGGTACAAGGACCTCACAATCACCACCAGCAGACACATGCCTGCCACTGGCCTCTCACACTGTAAGGCACAAGGACCTCACAATTACCACTAGCCAACACATACCTGCCAATGGCAACTCACGCCCTTAGACACAATGACTTCACAATCACCACCAGCACACGCAAGCCGGTCACTGGCCTCTCATGACGTCAGGAACAACTGAGCTCACAATCACCCCCAGCACACACATGCCTGCCAATGGCCTCTGAAGACGTCATGAGCAATTCAGCTCACAATCACCACCAGCAGACACGTGCCTAGCACTGGCCTCTGAAGACGTCATGAGCAACTAAGCTCACAATCACCACCACCAGAAACATGCCTGACACCGGCTTCTTACGCCCTCACGCACCAGGACCTCACAATCACCACCAGCACACACATGCCTGCCACTGCCTTTTAACTCCCTCACGTACAAGGACCTCACAGTCACCACCAGCACACATGAGTCTGGCACTGGCCTATCATGCCTCCACGCACAACTGACCTCACAATCCCCACCAGCAGACACATGGCTGGCCCTGGCCTCTCACGCTGTAAGGCACAAGGACCTCACAATCACCACCAGCAGACACGTGCCTGGCACTGGCCTCTCATGACGTCACGAGCAACTGAGCTCACAATCACCACCAGCACACACATGCCTGCCACTGGCCTCTCATGCCCTCACGCACAGGGGCTTCACAATCACCACCAGCCAACACATACGTGCCAGTGGCCTCTCACGCCCTTAGACACAATGACTTCACAATCACCACCAGCACACCCAAGCCTGGCACTGGCCTCTCATGACGTCACGAACAACTGAGATCACAATCACCACCAGCACACAAATGCCTACAACTGGCCTCTCATGCCCTCAGGCACAGGGTCTTCACAATCACCACTAGCCAACACATACCTGCCAGTGGCCTCTCACGCCCTTAGACACAATCACTTCACAATCACCAAGAGCACACACAAGCCTGGCACTGGCCTCTCATGACGTCACGAGCAACTGAGCTCACAATCACCACCAGCAGACACAGGCCTGCCACTGGCCTCTCATGCCCTCACGCACAGGGTCTTCACAATCACCACTAGCCAACACGTACCTGCCAATGGCCTCACGCCCTTAGACACAATGACTTCACAATCACCACCAGCACATACCTGCCTGGCACTGGCCTCTCATGGCCTCATGCACAAGGACATCACAGTCACAACCAGCAGACACTTGCCTTCCACTGGCCTCTCACTCCCTCACGCACAAGGACCTCACAATCACCACCAGCAGACACATGCCTGCCACTGGCCTCTCATGCCCTCACGCACAGGGTCTTCACAGTCACCACCAGCCAACACATACCTGCCAGTGGCATCTCACGCCCTTAGACACAATGACTTCACAATCACCACCAGCACACACAAGCCTGGCACTGGCCTCTCATGACGTCACAAACAACTGAGCTCACAATCACCCCCAGCACACACATGACTGGCACTGGCCTCTGAAGACGTCATGAGCAACAAAGCTCACAATCACCACCAGCACACACATGCCTGCCACTGGCATCTGATGACGTCATGAGCAACTAAGCTCACAATCACCACCCCAAGAAACATGCCTGGCACTGGCTTCTTACGCCCTTATACAGCAGGACCTCACAATCACCACCAGCACACACAGGCCTGCCACTGGCTTTTAACTCCCTCAGGTACAAGGACCTCACAATCACCACCAGCACACACGAGTCTGGCACTGGCCTCTCATGACGTCACGAGCAACTGAGCTCACAATCACCACCAGCAGACACATGCCTGCCACTGGCCTCTCACACTGTAAGGCACAAGGACCTCACAATTACCACTAGCCAACACATACCTGCCAGTGGCCTCTCACGCCCTTAGACACAATGACTTCACAATCACCACCAGCACACACAAGCCTGGCACTGGCCTCTCATGACGTCACGAACAACTGAGCTCACAATCACCACCAGCACACACATGCCTGCCACTGGCCTCTCATGCCCTCACGCACAGGGTCTTCACAATCACCACCAGCCAACACATACCTGCCAGTGGCCTCTCACGCCCTTAGACACAATGACTTCACAATCACCAAGAGCACACACCTGCCTGACACTGGCCTCTCATGGCCTCATGCACAAGGACATCACAGTCACAACCAGCAGACACTTGCCTTCCACTGGCCTCTCACTCCCTAACGCACAAGGACCTCACAATCACCACCAGCAGACACATGCCTGCCACTGGCCTCTCATGCCCTCACGCACAGGGTCTTCACAGTCACCACCAGCCAACACATACCTGCCAGTGGCATCTCACGCCCTTAGACACAATGACTTCACAATCACCAAGAGCACACACAAGCCTGGCACTGGCCTCTCATGACGTCACGAACAACTGAGCTCACAAATACCCCCAGCACACACATTCCTGCCAATGGCCTCGGAAGACGTCATCAGCAACAAAGCTCACAATCACCACCAGCACACACATGCCTGCCACTGGCATCTGATGACGTCATGAGCAATTAAGCTCACAATCACCACCCCAAGAAACATGCCTGCCACTGGCTTTTAACTCCCTCAGGTACAAGGACCTCACAATCACCACCAGCAGACACATGCCTGCCACTGGCCTCTCACACTGTAAGGCACAAGGACCTCACAATTACCACTAGCCAACACATACCTGCCAATGGCAACTCACGCCCTTAGACACAATGACTTCACAATCACCACCAGCACACGCAAGCCGGTCACTGGCCTCTCATGACGTCACGAACAACTGAGCTCACAATCACCACCAGCACACACATGCCTGCCAATGGCCTCTGAAGACGTCATGAGCAATTCAGCTCACAATCACCACCAGCAGACACGTGCCTAGCACTGGCCTCTGAAGACGTCATGAGCAACTAAGCTCACAATCACCACCACCAGAAACATGCCTGACACCGGCTTCTTACGCCCTCACGCACCAGGACCTCACAATCACCACCAGCACACACATGCCTGCCACTGCCTTTTAACTCCCTCACGTACAAGGACCTCACAGTCACCACCAGCACACATGAGTCTGGCACTGGCCTATTATGCCTCCACGCACAACTGACCTCACAATCCCCACCAGCAGACACATGGCTGGCCCTGGCCTCTCACGCTGTAAGGCACAAGGACCTCACAATCACCACCAGCAGACACGTGCCTGGCACTGGCCTCTCATGACGTCACGAGCAACTGAGCTCACAATCACCACCAGCACACACATGCCTGCCACTGGCCTCTCATGCCCTCACGCAAAGGGGCTTCACAATCACCACCAGCCAACACATACGTGCCAGTGGCCTCTCACGCCCTTAGACACAATGACTTCACAATCACCACCAGCACACCCAAGCCTGGCACTGGCCTCTCATGACGTCACGAACAACTGAGATCACAATCACCACCAGCACACAAATGCCTACAACTGGCCTCTCATGCCCTCAGGCACAGGGTCTTCACAATCACCACTAGCCAACACATACCTGCCAGTGGCCTCTCACGCCCTTAGACACAATCACTTCACAATCACCAAGAGCACACACAAGCCTGGCACTGGCCTCTCATGACGTCACGAGCAACTGAGCTCACAATCACCACCAGCAGACACAGGCCTGCCACTGGCCTCTCATGCCCTCACGCACAGGGTCTTCACAATCACCACTAGCCAACACGTACCTGCCAATGGCCTCACGCCCTTAGACACAATGACTTCACAATCACCACCAGCACATACCTGCCTGGCACTGGCCTCTCATGGCCTCATGCACAAGGACATCACAGTCACAACCAGCAGACACTTGCCTTCCACTGGCCTCTCACTCCCTCACGCACAAGGACCTCACAATCACCACCAGCAGACACATGCCTGCCACTGGCCTCTCATGCCCTCACGCACAGGGTCTTCACAGTCACCACCAGCCAACACATACCTGCCAGTGGCATCTCACGCCCTTAGACACAATGACTTCACAATCACCAAGAGCACACACCTGCCTGGCACTGGCCTCTCATGACGTCACAAACAACTGAGCTCACAATCACCCCCAGCACACACATGACTGGCACTGGCCTCTGAAGACGTCATGAGCAACAAAGCTCACAATCACCACCAGCACACACATGCCTGCCACTGGCATCTGATGACGTCATGAGCAACTAAGCTCACAATCACCACCCCAAGAAACATGCCTGGCACTGGCTTCTTACGCCCTTATACAGCAGGACCTCACAATCACCACCAGCACACACAGGCCTGCCACTGGCTTTTAACTCCCTCAGGTACAAGGACCTCACAATCACCACCAGCACACACGAGTCTGGCACTGGCCTCTCATGACGTCACGAGCAACTGAGCTCACAATCACCACCAGCAGACACATGCCTGCCACTGGCCTCTCACACTGTAAGGCACAAGGACCTCACAATTACCACTAGCCAACACATACCTGCCAGTGGCAACTCACGCCCTTAGACACAATGACTTCACAATCACCACCAGCACACACAAGCCTGGCACTGGCCTCTCATGACGTCACGAACAACTGAGCTCACAATCACCACCAGTACACACATGCCTGCCACTGGCCTCTCATGCCCTCACGCACAGGGTCTTCACAATCACCACCAGCCAACACATACCTGCCAGTGGCCTCTCACGCCCTTAGACACAATGACTTCACAATCACCAAGATCACACACCTGCCTGACACTGGCCTCTCATGGCCTCATGCACAAGGACATCACAGTCACAACCAGCAGACACTTGCCTTCCACTGGCCTCTCACTCCCTAACGCACAAGGACCTCACAATCACCACCAGCAGACACATGCCTGCCACTGGCCTCTCATGCCCTCACGCACAGGGTCTTCACAGTCACCACCAGCCAACACATACCTGCCAGTGGCATCTCACGCCCTTAGACACAATGACTTCACAATCACCAAGAGCACACACAAGCCTGGCACTGGCCTCTCATGACGTCACGAACAACTGAGCTCACAAATACCCCCAGCACACACATTCCTGCCAATGGCCTCGGAAGACGTCATCAGCAACAAAGCTCACAATCACCACCAGCACACACATGCCTGCCACTGGCATCTGATGACGTCATGAGCAATTAAGCTCACAATCACCACCCCAAGAAACATGCCTGCCACTGGCTTTTAACTCCCTCAGGTACAAGGACCTCACAATCACCACCAGCAGACACATGCCTGCCACTGGCCTCTCACACTGTAAGGCACAAGGACCTCACAATTACCACTAGCCAACACATACCTGCCAATGGCAACTCACGCCCTTAGACACAATGACTTCACAATCACCACCAGCACACGCAAGCCGGTCACTGGCCTCTCATGACGTCACGAACAACTGAGCTCACAATCACCACCAGCACACACATGCCTGCCAATGGCCTCTGAAGACGTCATGAGCAATTCAGCTCACAATCACCACCAGCAGACACGTGCCTAGCACTGGCCTCTGAAGACGTCATGAGCAACTAAGCTCACAATCACCACCACCAGAAACATGCCTGACACCGGCTTCTTACGCCCTCACGCACCAGGACCTCACAATCACCACCAGCACACACATGCCTGCCACTGCCTTTTAACTCCCTCACGTACAAGGACCTCACAGTCACCACCAGCACACATGAGTCTGGCACTGGCCTATCATGCCTCCACGCACAACTGACCTCACAATCCCCACCAGCAGACACATGGCTGGCCCTGGCCTCTCACGCTGTAAGGCACAAGGACCTCACAATCACCACCAGCAGACACGTGCCTGGCACTGGCCTCTCATGACGTCACGAGCAACTGAGCTCACAATCACCACCAGCACACACATGCCTGCCACTGGCCTCTCATGCCCTCACGCAAAGGGGCTTCACAATCACCACCAGCCAACACATACGTGCCAGTGGCCTCTCACGCCCTTAGACACAATGACTTCACAATCACCACCAGCACACACAAGCCTGGCACTGGCCTCTCATGACGTCACGAACAACTGAGATCACAATCACCACCAGCACACAAATGCCTACAACTGGCCTCTCATGCCCTCAGGCACAGGGTCTTCACAATCACCACTAGCCAACACATACCTGCCAGTGGCCTCTCACGCCCTTAGACACAATCACTTCACAATCACCAAGAGCACACACATGCCTGGCACTGGCCTCTCATGACGTCACGAGCAACTGAGCTCACAATCACCACCAGCAGACACAGGCCTGCCACTGGCCTCTCATGCCCTCACGCACAGGGTCTTCACAATCACCACTAGCCAACACGTACCTGCCAATGGCCTCACGCCCTTAGACACAATGACTTCACAATCACCACCAGCACATACCTGCCTGGCACTGGCCTCTCATGGCCTCATGCACAAGGACATCACAGTCACAACCAGCAGACACTTGCCTTCCACTGGCCTCTCACTCCCTCACGCACAAGGACCTCACAATCACCACCAGCAGACACATGCCTGCCACTGGCCTCTCATGCCCTCACGCACAGGGTCTTCACAGTCACCACCAGCCAACACATACCTGCCAGTGGCATCTCACGCCCTTAGACACAATGACTTCACAATCACCAAGAGCACACACAAGCCTGGCACTGGCCTCTCATGACGTCACAAACAACTGAGCTCACAATCACCCCCAGCACACACATGACTGGCACTGGCCTCTGAAGACGTCATGAGCAACAAAGCTCACAATCACCACCAGCACACACATGCCTGCCACTGGCATCTGATGACGTCATGAGCAACTAAGCTCACAATCACCACCCCAAGAAACATGCCTGGCACTGGCTTCTTACGCCCTTATACAGCAGGACCTCACAATCACCACCAGCACACACAGGCCTGCCACTGGCTTTTAACTCCCTCAGGTACAAGGACCTCACAATCACCACCAGCACACACGAGTCTGGCACTGGCCTCTCATGACGTCACGAGCAACTGAGCTCACAATCACCACCAGCAGACACATGCCTGCCACTGGCCTCTCACACTGTAAGGCACAAGGACCTCACAATTACCACTAGCCAACACATACCTGCCAGTGGCCTCTCACGCCCTTAGACACAATGACTTCACAATCACCACCAGCACACACAAGCCTGGCACTGGCCTCTCATGACGTCACGAACAACTGAGCTCACAATCACCACCAGCACACACATGCCTGCCACTGGCCTCTCATGCCCTCACGCACAGGGTCTTCACAATCACCACCAGCCAACACATACCTGCCAGTGGCCTCTCACGCCCTTAGACACAATGACTTCACAATCACCACCAGCACACACAAGCCTGGCACTGGCCTCTCATGACGTCACGAACAACAGAGCTCACAATCACCACCACCAGACACATGCCTGGCACTGGCCTCTGAAGACGTATCGAGCAACTAAGCTCACAATCACCACCCCAAGAAACATGCCTGGCACTGGCTTCTTACGCCCTCATACAGCAGGACCTCACAATCACCACCAGCACACACATGCCTGCCACTGGCTTTTAACTCCCTCACGTACAAGCACCTCACAGTCACCACCAGCACACACGAGTCTGGCACTGGCCTCTCATGACGTCACGAGCAACTGAGCTCACAATCACCACCAGCACATACATGCCTGCCACTGGCCTCTCACACTGTAAGGCACAAGGACCTCACAATCACCACCAGCACACACAAGCCTGGCACTGGCCTCTCATGACGTCACGAGCAACTGAGCTCACAATCACCACCAGCACACACATGCCTGCCACTGGCCTCTCATGCCCTCACGCACAGGGTCTTCACAATTACCACCAGCCAACACATACCTGCCAGTGGCCTCTCACGCCCCTAGACACAATGACTTCACAATCACCAAGAGCACACACAAGCCTGGCACTGGCCTCTCATGACGTCACGAACAACTGAGCTCACAATCACCACCAGCACACAAATGCCTACCACTGGCCTCTCATGCCCTCACGCACAGGGTCTTCACAATCACCACTAGCCAACACATACCTGCCAGGGGCCTCTCACGCCCTTAGACACAATGACTTAACAATCACCAAGAGCACACACCTGCCTGACACTGGCCTCTCATGGCCTCATGCACAAGGACATCACAGTCACAACCAGCAGACACTTGCCTTCCACTGGCCTCTCACTCTCTCACGCACAAGGACCTCACAATCACCACCAGCAGACACATGCCTGCCACTGGCCTCTCATGCCCTCACGCACAGGGTCTTCACAGTCACCACCAGCCAACACATACCTGCCAGTGGCATCTCACGCCCTTAGACACAATGACTTCACAATCACCAAGAGCACACACAAGCCTGGCACTGGCCTCTCATGACGTCACGAACAACTGAGATCACAATCACCACCAGCACACACATGCCTGCCACTGGCCTCTCATGCCCTCACGCACAGGGTCTTCACAATCACCACCAGCCAACACATACCTGCCAGTGGCCTCTCACGCCCTTAGACACAATGACTTCACAATCACCACCAGCACACACAAGCCTGGCACTGGCCTCTCATGACGTCACGAACAACTGAGCTCAAAATCACCACCAGCACACAAATGCCTACCACTGGCCTCTCATGCCCTCACGCACAGGGTCTTCACAATCACCACTAGCCAACACATACCTGCCAGTGGCCTCTCACGCCCTTAGACACAATGACTTCACAATCACCAAGAGCACACACCTGCCTGGAACTGGCCTCTCATGACGTCACGAGCAACTGAGCTCACAATCACCACCAGCAGACACAGGCCTGCCACTGGCCTCTCATGCCCTCACGCACAGGGTCTTCACAATCACCACTAGCCAACACGTACCTGCCAATGGCCTCTCACGCCCTTAGACACAATGACTTCACAATCACCACCAGCACACACATGCCTGGCAATGGCCTCCCATGGCCTCATGCACAAGGACATCACAGTCACAACCAGCAGACACATGCCTTCCACTGGCCTCTCACTCCCTCACGCACAAGGACCTCACAATCACCACCAGCACACACATGTCTGCCACTGGCCTCTCATGCCCTCACGCACAGGGTCTTCACAGTCACCACCAGCCAACACATACCTGCCAGTGGCATCTCACGCCCTTAGACACAATGACTTCACAATCACCAAGAGCACACACCTGCCTGGCACTGGCCTCTCATGACGTCACAAACAACTGAGCTCACAATCACCCCCAGCACACACATGACTGGCACTGGCCTCTGAAGACGTCATGAGCAACAAAGCTCACAATCACCACCAGCACACACATGCCTGCCACTGGCATCTGATGACGTCATGAGCAACTAAGCTCACAATCACCACCCCAAGAAACATGCCTGGCACTGGCTTCTTACGCCCTTATACAGCAGGACCTCACAATCACCACCAGCACACACAGGCCTGCCACTGGCTTTTAACTCCCTCAGGTACAAGGACCTCACAATCACCACCAGCACACACGAGTCTGGCACTGGCCTCTCATGACGTCATGAGCAACTGAGCTCACAATCACCACCAGCAGACACATGCCTGCCACTGGCCTCTCACACTGTAAGGCACAAGGACCTCACAATTACCACTAGCCAACACATACCTGCCAGTGGCCTCTCACGCCCTTAGACACAATGACTTCACAATCACCACCAGCACACACAAGCCTGGCACTGGCCTCTCATGACGTCACGAACAACTGAGCTCACAATCACCACCAGCACACACATGCCTGCCACTGGCCTCTCATGCCCTCACGCACAGGGTCTTCACAATCACCACCAGCCAACACATACCTGCCAGTGGCCTCTCACGCCCTTAGACACAATGACTTCACAATCACCAAGAGCACACACCTGCCTGACACTGGCCTCTCATGGCCTCATGCACAAGGACATCACAGTCACAACCAGCAGACACTTGCCTTCCACTGGCCTCTCACTCCCTAACGCACAAGGACCTCACAATCACCACCAGCAGACACATGCCTGCCACTGGCCTCTCATGCCCTCACGCACAGGGTCTTCACAGTCACCACCAGCCAACACATACCTGCCAGTGGCATCTCACGCCCTTAGACACAATGACTTCACAATCACCAAGAGCACACACAAGCCTGGCACTGGCCTCTCATGACGTCACGAACAACTGAGCTCACAAATACCCCCAGCACACACATTCCTGCCAATGGCCTCGGAAGACGTCATCAGCAACAAAGCTCACAATCACCACCAGCACACACATGCCTGCCACTGGCATCTGATGACGTCATGAGCAATTAAGCTCACAATCACCACCCCAAGAAACATGCCTGCCACTGGCTTTTAACTCCCTCAGGTACAAGGACCTCACAATCACCACCAGCAGACACATGCCTGCCACTGGCCTCTCACACTGTAAGGCACAAGGACCTCACAATTACCACTAGCCAACACATACCTGCCAATGGCAACTCACGCCCTTAGACACAATGACTTCACAATCACCACCAGCACACGCAAGCCGGTCACTGGCCTCTCATGACGTCACGAACAACTGAGCTCACAATCACCACCAGCACACACATGCCTGCCAATGGCCTCTGAAGACGTCATGAGCAATTCAGCTCACAATCACCACCAGCAGACACGTGCCTAGCACTGGCCTCTGAAGACGTCATGAGCAACTAAGCTCACAATCACCACCACCAGAAACATGCCTGACACCGGCTTCTTACGCCCTCACGCACCAGGACCTCACAATCACCACCAGCACACACATGCCTGCCACTGCCTTTTAACTCCCTCACGTACAAGGACCTCACAGTCACCACCAGCACACATGAGTCTGGCACTGGCCTATCATGCCTCCACGCACAACTGACCTCACAATCCCCACCAGCAGACACATGGCTGGCCCTGGCCTCTCACGCTGTAAGGCACAAGGACCTCACAATCACCACCAGCAGACACGTGCCTGGCACTGGCCTCTCATGACGTCACGAGCAACTGAGCTCACAATCACCACCAGCACACACATGCCTGCCACTGGCCTCTCATGCCCTCACGCAAAGGGGCTTCACAATCACCACCAGCCAACACATACCTGCCAGTGGCCTCTCACGCCCTTAGACACAATGACTTCACAATCACCACCAGCACACCCAAGCCTGGCACTGGCCTCTCATGACGTCACGAACAACTGAGATCACAATCACCACCAGCACACAAATGCCTACAACTGGCCTCTCATGCCCTCAGGCACAGGGTCTTCACAATCACCACTAGCCAACACATACCTGCCAGTGGCCTCTCACGCCCTTAGACACAATCACTTCACAATCACCAAGAGCACACACAAGCCTGGCACTGGCCTCTCATGACGTCACGAGCAACTGAGCTCACAATCACCACCAGCAGACACAGGCCTGCCACTGGCCTCTCATGCCCTCACGCACAGGGTCTTCACAATCACCACTAGCCAACACGTACCTGCCAATGGCCTCACGCCCTTAGACACAATGACTTCACAATCACCACCAGCACATACCTGCCTGGCACTGGCCTCTCATGGCCTCATGCACAAGGACATCACAGTCACAACCAGCAGACACTTGCCTTCCACTGGCCTCTCACTCCCTCACGCACAAGGACCTCACAATCACCACCAGCAGACACATGCCTGCCACTGGCCTCTCATGCCCTCACGCACAGGGTCTTCACAGTCACCACCAGCCAACACATACCTGCCAGTGGCATCTCACGCCCTTAGACACAATGACTTCACAATCACCAAGAGCACACACAAGCCTGGCACTGGCCTCTCATGACGTCACAAACAACTGAGCTCACAATCACCCCCAGCACACACATGACTGGCACTGGCCTCTGAAGACGTCATGAGCAACAAAGCTCACAATCACCACCAGCACACACATGCCTGCCACTGGCATCTGATGACGTCATGAGCAACTAAGCTCACAATCACCACCCCAAGAAACATGCCTGGCACTGGCTTCTTACGCCCTTATACAGCAGGACCTCACAATCACCACCAGCACACACAGGCCTGCCACTGGCTTTTAACTCCCTCAGGTACAAGGACCTCACAATCACCACCAGCACACACGAGTCTGGCACTGGCCTCTCATGACGTCACGAGCAACTGAGCTCACAATCACCACCAGCAGACACATGCCTGCCACTGGCCTCTCACACTGTAAGGCACAAGGACCTCACAATTACCACTAGCCAACACATACCTGCCAGTGGCCTCTCACGCCCTTAGACACAATGACTTCACAATCACCACCAGCACACACAAGCCTGGCACTGGCCTCTCATGACGTCACGAACAACTGAGCTCACAATCACCACCAGCACACACATGCCTGCCACTGGCCTCTCATGCCCTCACGCACAGGGTCTTCACAATCACCACCAGCCAACACATACCTGCCAGTGGCCTCTCACGCCCTTAGACACAATGACTTCACAATCACCACCAGCACACACAAGCCTGGCACTGGCCTCTCATGACGTCACGAACAACAGAGCTCACAATCACCACCACCAGACACATGCCTGGCACTGGCCTCTGAAGACGTATCGAGCAACTAAGCTCACAATCACCACCCCAAGAAACATGCCTGGCACTGGCTTCTTACGCCCTCATACAGCAGGACCTCACAATCACCACCAGCACACACATGCCTGCCACTGGCTTTTAACTCCCTCACGTACAAGCACCTCACAGTCACCACCAGCACACACGAGTCTGGCACTGGCCTCTCATGACGTCACGAGCAACTGAGCTCACAATCACCACCAGCACACACATGCCTGCCACTGGCATCTGATGACGTCATGAGCAACTAAGCTCACAATCACCACCCCAAGAAACATGCCTGGCACTGGCTTCTTACGCCCTTATACAGCAGGACCTCACAATCACCACCAGCACACACAGGCCTGCCACTGGCTTTTAACTCCCTCAGGTACAAGGACCTCACAATCACCACCAGCACACACGAGTCTGGCACTGGCCTCTCATGACGTCACGAGCAACTGAGCTCACAATCACCACCAGCAGACACATGCCTGCCACTGGCCTCTCACACTGTAAGGCACAAGGACCTCACAATTACCACTAGCCAACACATACCTGCCAGTGGCCTCTCACGCCCTTAGACACAATGACTTCACAATCACCACCAGCACACACAAGCCTGGCACTGGCCTCTCATGACGTCACGAACAACTGAGCTCACAATCACCACCAGCACACACATGCCTGCCACTGGCCTCTCATGCCCTCACGCACAGGGTCTTCACAATCACCACCAGCCAACACATACCTGCCAGTGGCCTCTCACGCCCTTAGACACAATGACTTCACAATCACCACCAGCACACACAAGCCTGGCACTGGCCTCTCATGACGTCACGAACAACAGAGCTCACAATCACCACCACCAGACACATGCCTGGCACTGGCCTCTGAAGACGTATCGAGCAACTAAGCTCACAATCACCACCCCAAGAAACATGCCTGGCACTGGCTTCTTACGCCCTCATACAGCAGGACCTCACAATCACCACCAGCACACACATGCCTGCCACTGGCTTTTAACTCCCTCACGTACAAGCACCTCACAGTCACCACCAGCACACACGAGTCTGGCACTGGCCTCTCATGACGTCACGAGCAACTGAGCTCACAATCACCACCAGCACACACATGCCTGCCACTGGCCTCTCACACTGTAAGGCACAAGGACCTCACAATCACCACCAGCACACACAAGCCTGGCACTGGCCTCTCATGACGTCACGAGCAACTGAGCTCACAATCACCACCAGCACACACATGCCTGCCACTGGCCTCTCATGCCCTCACGCACAGGGTCTTCACAATTACCACCAGCCAACACATACCTGCCAGTGGCCTCTCACGCCCCTAGACACAATGACTTCACAATCACCAAGAGCACACACAAGCCTGGCACTGGCCTCTCATGACGTCACGAACAACTGAGCTCACAATCACCACCAGCACACAAATGCCTACCACTGGCCTCTCATGCCCTCACGCACAGGGTCTTCACAATCACCACTAGCCAACACATACCTGCCAGGGGCCTCTCACGCCCTTAGACACAATGACTTAACAATCACCAAGAGCACACACCTGCCTGACACTGGCCTCTCATGGCCTCATGCACAAGGACATCACAGTCACAACCAGCAGACACTTGCCTTCCACTGGCCTCTCACTCTCTCACGCACAAGGACCTCACAATCACCACCAGCAGAAACATGCCTGCCACTGGCCTCTCATGCCCTCACGCACAGGGTCTTCACAGTCACCACCAGCCAACACATACCTGCCAGTGGCATCTCACGCCCTTAGACACAATGACTTCACAATCACCAAGAGCACACACAAGCCTGGCACTGGCCTCTCATGACGTCACGAACAACTGAGATCACAATCACCACCAGCACACACATGCCTGCCACTGGCCTCTCATGCCCTCACGCACAGGGTCTTCACAATCACCACCAGCCAACACATACCTGCCAGTGGCCTCTCACGCCCTTAGACACAATGACTTCACAATCACCACCAGCACACACAAGCCTGGAACTGGCCTCTCATGACGTCACAAACAACTGAGCTCAAAATCACCACCACCAGACACATGCCTGACACTGGCCTCTGAAGACGTATCGAGCAACTAAGCTCACAATCACCACCCCAAGAAACATGCCTGGCACTGGCTTCTTACGCCCTTATACATCAGGACCTCACAATCACCACCAGCACACACATGCCTGCCACTGGCTTTTAACTCCCTCAGGTACAAGGACCTCACAATCACCACCAGCACACACGAGTCTGGCACTGGCCTCTCATGCCTCCAGGCACAACTGACCTCACAATCCCCACCAGCAGACACATGCCTGCCACTGGCCTCTCACGCTGTAAGGCACAAGGACCTCACAATCACCACCAGCACACACAAGCCTGGCACTGGCCTCTCATGACGTCACGAGCAACTGAGCTCACAATCACCACCAGCACACACATGCCTGCCACTGGCCTCTCATGCCCTCACGCACAGGGTCTTCACAATCACCACCAGCCAACACATACCTGCCAGTGGCCTCTCACGCCCTTAGACACAATCACTTCACAATCACCACCAGCACACACAAGCCTGGCACTGGCCTCTCATGACGTCACGAACAACTGAGCTCAAAATCACCACCAGCACACAAATGCCTACCACTGGCCTCTCATGCCCTCACGCACAGGGTCTTCACAATCACCACTAGCCAACACATACCTGCCAGTGGCCTCTCACGCCCTTAGACACAATCACTTCACAATCACCAAGAGCACACACATGCCTGGAACTGGCCTCTCATGACGTCACGAGCAACTGAGCTCACAATCACCACCAGCAGACACAGGCCTGCCACTGGCCTCTCATGCCCTCACGCACAGGGTCTTCACAATCACCACTAGCCAACACGTACCTGCCAATGGCCTCTCACGCCCTTAGACACAATGACTTCACAATCACCACCAGCACACACATGCCTGGCAATGGCCTCCCATGGCCTCATGCACAAGGACATCACAGTCACAACCAGCAGACACATGCCTTCCACTGGCCTCTCACTCCCTCACGCACAAGGACCTCACAATCACCACCAGCAGACACATGCCTGCCACTGGCCTCTCATGCCCTCACGCACAGGGTCTTCACAGTCACCACCAGCCAACACATACCTGCCAGTGGCCTCTCACGCCCTTAGACACAATGACTTCACAATCACCACCAGCACACACAAGCCTGGCACTGGCCTCTCATGACGTCACAAACAACTGAGCTCACAATCACCCCCAGCACACACATGACTGGCACTGGCCTCTGAAGACGTCATGAGCAACAAAGCTCACAATCACCACCAGCACACACATGCCTGCCACTGGCCTCTGATGACGTCATGAGCAACTAAGCTCACAATCACCACCACCAGAAACATGCCTGGCACTGGCTTCTTACGCCCTTATACAGCAGGACCTCACAATCACCACCAGCACACACATGCCTGCCACTGGCTTTTAACTCCCTCAGGTACAAGGACCTCACAATCACCACCAGCACACACGAGTCTGGCACTGGCCTCTCATGACGTCATGAGCAACTGAGCTCACAATCACCACCAGCAGAAACATGCCTGCCACTGGCCTCTCACACTGTAAGGCACAAGCACCTCACAATTACCACTAGCCAACACATACCTGCCAATGGCAACTCACGCCCTTAGACACAACGACTTCACAATCACCACCAGCAGAAACATGCCTGGCACTGGCCTCTCATGACGTCACGAACAACTGAGCTCACAATCACCACCAGCACACACATGCCTGCCACTGGCCTCTCATGCCCTCACGCACAGGGTCTTCACAATCACCACTAGCCAACACATACCTGCCAATGGCAACTCACGCCCTTAGACACAACGACTTCACAATCACCACCAGCAGAAACATGCCTGGCACTGGCCTCTCATGACGTCACGAGCAACTGAGCTCACAATCACCACCAGCACACACATGCCTGCCACTGGCCTCTCATGCCCTCACGCACAGGGTCTTCACAATCACTACCAGTCAACACATACCTGCCGGTGGCATCTCACGCCCTTAGACACAATGACTTCACAATCACCAAGAGCACACACAGGCCTGGAACTGGCCTCTCATGACGTCACGAACAACTGAGCTCACAATCACCACCACCAGACACATGCCTGGCACTGGCCTCTGAAGACGTCCCGAGCAACTAAGCTCACAATCACCACCCCCAGAAACATGACTGGCACTGGCTTCTTACGCCCTTATACAGCAGGACCTCACAATCACCACCAGCACACACATGCCTGCCACTGGCTTTTAACTCCCTCAGGTACAAGGACCTCACAATCACCACCAGCACACACGAGTCTGGCACTGGCCTCTCATGACGTCACGAGCAACTGAGCTCACAATCACCACCAGCAGACACAGGCCTGCCACTGGCCTCTCATGCCCTCACGCACAGGGTCTTCACAATCACCACTAGCCAACACGTACCTTCCAATGGCCTCTCACGCCCTTAGACACAATGACTTCACAATCAACAAGAGCACACACAAGCGTGGCACTGGCCTCTCATGACGTCACGAGCAACTGAGCTCACAATCACCAAAGGCACACACATGCCTGCCACTGGCCTCTCATGCCCTCACGCACAGGGTCTTCACAATCACCACCAGCAAACACATACGTGCCAGTGGCCTCTCACGCCCTTAGACACAATGACTTCACAATCACCACCAGCACACACAAGCCTGGCACTGGCCTCTCATGACGTCACGAACAACTGAGATCACAATCACCACCAGCACACAAATGCCTACCACTGGCCTCTCATGCCCTCACGCACAGGGGCTTCACAATCACCACTAGCCAACACATACCTGCCAGTGGCCTCTCACGCCCTTAGACACAATCACTTCACAATCACCAAGAGCACACACATGCCTGGCACTGGCCTCTCATGACGTCACGAGCAACTGAGCTCACAATCACCACCAGCAGACACAGGCCTGCCACTGGCCTCTCATGCCCTCACGCACAGGGTCTTCACAATCACCACCAGCCAACACGTACCTGCCAATGGACTCACGCCCTTAGACACAATGACTTCACAATCACCACCAGCACATACCTGCCTGGCACTGGCCTCTCATGGCCTCATGCACAAGGACATCACAGTCACAACCAGCAGACACTTGCCTTCCACTGGCCTCTCACTCCCTCACGCACAAGGACCTCACAATCACCACCAGCAGACACATGCCTGCCACTGGCCTCTCATGCCCTCACGCACAGGGTCTTCACAGTCACCACCAGCCAACACATACCTGCCAGTGGCCTCTCACGCCCTTAGACACAATGACTTCACAATCACCACCAGCACACACAAGCCTGGCACTGGCCTCTCATGACGTCACAAACAACTGAGCTCACAATCACCCCCAGCACACACATGACTGGCACTGGCCTCTGAAGACGTCATGAGCAACAAAGCTCACAATCACCACCAGCACACACATGCCTGCCACTGGCCTCTGAAGACGTCATGAGCAACAAAGCTCACAATCACCACCCCAAGAAACATGCCTGGCACTGGCTTCTTACGCCCTTATACAGCAGTACCTCACAATCACCACCAGCACACACATGCCTGCCACTGGCTTTTAACTCCCTCAGGTACAAGGACCTCACAATCACTACCAGCACACACGAGTCTGGCACTGGCCTCTCATGACGTCACGAGCAACTGAGCTCACAATCACCACCAGCAGACACATGCCTGCCACTGGCCTCTCACACTGTAAGGCACAAGGACCTCACAATTACCACTAGCCAACACATACCTGCCAGTGGCCTCTCACGCCCTTAGACACAATGACTTCACAATCACCACCAGCACACACAAGCCTGGCACTGGCCTCTCATGACGTCACGAACAACTGAGCTCACAATCACCACCAGCACACACATGCCTGCCACTGGCCTCTCATGCCCTCACGCACAGGGTCTTCACAATCACCACCAGCCAACACATACCTGCCAGTGGCCTCTCACGCCCTTAGACACAATGACTTCACAATCACCAAGAGCACACACAAGCCTGGAACTGGCCTCTCATGACGTCATGAGCAACTGAGCTCACAATCACCACCAGCAGAAACATGCCTGCCACTGGCCTCTCACACTGTAAGGCACAAGCACCTCACAATTACCACTAGCCAACACATACCTGCCAATGGCAACTCACGCCCTTAGACACAACGACTTCACAATCACCACCAGCAGAAACATGCCTGGCACTGGCCTCTCATGACGTCACGAACAACTGAGCTCACAATCACCACCAGCACACACATGCCTGCCACTGGCCTCTCATGCCCTCACGCACAGGGTCTTCACAATCACCACTAGCCAACACATACCTGCCAATGGCAACTCACGCCCTTAGACACAACGACTTCACAATCACCACCAGCAGAAACATGCCTGGCACTGGCCTCTCATGACGTCACGAGCAACTGAGCTCACAATCACCACCAGCACACACATGCCTGCCACTGGCCTCTCATGCCCTCACGCACAGGGTCTTCACAATCACTACCAGTCAACACATACCTGCCGGTGGCATCTCACGCCCTTAGACACAATGACTTCACAATCACCAAGAGCACACACAGGCCTGGAACTGGCCTCTCATGACGTCACGAACAACTGAGCTCACAATCACCACCACCAGACACATGCCTGGCACTGGCCTCTGAAGACGTCCCGAGCAACTAAGCTCACAATCACCACCCCCAGAAACATGACTGGCACTGGCTTCTTACGCCCTTATACAGCAGGACCTCACAATCACCACCAGCACACACATGCCTGCCACTGGCTTTTAACTCCCTCAGGTACAAGGACCTCACAATCACCACCAGCACACACGAGTCTGGCACTGGCCTCTCATGACGTCACGAGCAACTGAGCTCACAATCACCACCAGCAGACACAGGCCTGCCACTGGCCTCTCATGCCCTCACGCACAGGGTCTTCACAATCACCACTAGCCAACACGTACCTTCCAATGGCCTCTCACGCCCTTAGACACAATGACTTCACAATCAACAAGAGCACACACAAGCGTGGCACTGGCCTCTCATGACGTCACGAGCAACTGAGCTCACAATCACCAAAGGCACACACATGCCTGCCACTGGCCTCTCATGCCCTCACGCACAGGGTCTTCACAATCACCACCAGCAAACACATACGTGCCAGTGGCCTCTCACGCCCTTAGACACAATGACTTCACAATCACCACCAGCACACACAAGCCTGGCACTGGCCTCTCATGACGTCACGAACAACTGAGATCACAATCACCACCAGCACACAAATGCCTACCACTGGCCTCTCATGCCCTCACGCACAGGGGCTTCACAATCACCACTAGCCAACACATACCTGCCAGTGGCCTCTCACGCCCTTAGACACAATCACTTCACAATCACCACCAGCACACACATGCCTGGCACTGGCCTCTCATGACGTCACGAGCAACTGAGCTCACAATCACCACCAGCAGACACAGGCCTGCCACTGGCCTCTCATGCCCTCACGCACAGGGTCTTCACAATCACCACCAGCCAACACGTACCTGCCAATGGACTCACGCCCTTAGACACAATGACTTCACAATCACCACCAGCACATACCTGCCTGGCACTGGCCTCTCATGGCCTCATGCACAAGGACATCACAGTCACAACCAGCAGACACTTGCCTTCCACTGGCCTCTCACTCCCTCACGCACAAGGACCTCACAATCACCACCAGCAGACACATGCCTGCCACTGGCCTCTCATGCCCTCACGCACAGGGTCTTCACAGTCACCACCAGCCAACACATACCTGCCAGTGGCCTCTCACGCCCTTAGACACAATGACTTCACAATCACCACCAGCACACACAAGCCTGGCACTGGCCTGTCATGACGTCACAAACAACTGAGCTCACAATCACCCCCAGCACACACATGACTGGCACTGGCCTCTGAAGACGTCATGAGCAACAAAGCTCACAATCACCACCAGCACACACATGCCTGCCACTGGCCTCTGAAGACGTCATGAGCAACAAAGCTCACAATCACCACCCCAAGAAACATGCCTGGCACTGGCTTCTTACGCCCTTATACAGCAGTACCTCACAATCACCACCAGCACACACATGCCTGCCACTGGCTTTTAACTCCCTCAGGTACAAGGACCTCACAATCACTACCAGCACACACGAGTCTGGCACTGGCCTCTCATGACGTCACGAGCAACTGAGCTCACAATCACCACCAGCAGACACATGCCTGCCACTGGCCTCTCACACTGTAAGGCACAAGGACCTCACAATTACCACTAGCCAACACATACCTGCCAGTGGCCTCTCACGCCCTTAGACACAATGACTTCACAATCACCACCAGCACACACAAGCCTGGCACTGGCCTCTCATGACGTCACGAACAACTGAGCTCACAATCACCACCAGCACACACATGCCTGCCACTGGCCTCTCATGCCCTCACGCACAGGGTCTTCACAATCACCACCAGCCAACACATACCTGCCAGTGGCCTCTCACGCCCTTAGACACAATGACTTCACAATCACCAAGAGCACACACAAGCCTGGAACTGGCCTCTCATGACGTCACGAACAACAGAGCTCACAATCACCACCACCAGACACATGACTGGCACTGGCCTCTGAAGACGTATCGAGCAACTAAGCTCACAATCACCACCCCAAGAAACATGCCTGACACCGGCTTCTTACGCCCTCATACAGCAGGACCTCACAATCACCACCAGCACACACATGCCTGCCACTGGCTTTTAACTCCCTCACGTACAAGGACCTCACAATCACCACCAGCACACACGAGTCTGGCACTGGCCTCTCATGCCTCCAGGCACAACTGACCTCACAATCCCCACCAGCAGACACATGCCTGCCACTGGCCTCTCACGCTGTAAGGCACAAGGACCTCACAATCACCACCAGCACACACAAGCCTGGCACTGGCCTCTCATGACGTCACGAGCAACTGAGCTCACAATCACCACCAGCACACACATGCCTGCCACTGGCCTCTCATGCCCTCACGCACAGGGTCTTCACAATCACCACCAGCCAACACATACCTGCCAGTGGCCTCTCACGCCCTTAGACACAATCACTTCACAATCACCACCAGCACACACAAGCCTGGCACTGGCCTCTCATGACGTCACGAACAACTGAGCTCAAAATCACCACCAGCACACAAATGCCTACAACTGGCCTCTCATGCCCTCACGCACAGGGTCTTCACAATCACCACTAGCCAACACATACCTGCCAGTGGCCTCTCACGCCCTTAGACACAATCACTTCACAATCACCAAGAGCACACACATGCCTGGAACTGGCCTCTCATGACGTCACGAGCAACTGAGCTCACAATCACCACCAGCAGACACAGGCCTGCCACTGGCCTCTCATGCCCTCACGCACAGGGTCTTCACAATCACCACTAGCCAACACGTACCTGCCAATGGCCTCTCACGCCCTTAGACACAATGACTTCACAATCACCACCAGCACACACATGCCTGGCAATGGCCTCCCATGGCCTCATGCACAAGGACATCACAGTCACAACCAGCAGACACATGCCTTCCACTGGCCTCTCACTCCCTCACGCACAAGGACCTCACAATCACCACCAGCAGACACATGCCTGCCACTGGCCTCTCATGCCCTCACGCACAGGGTCTTCACAGTCACCACCAGCCAACACATACCTGCCAGTGGCCTCTCACGCCCTTAGACACAATGACTTCACAATCACCACCAGCACACACAAGCCTGGCACTGGCCTCTCATGACGTCACAAACAACTGAGCTCACAATCACCCCCAGCACACACATGACTGGCACTGGCCTCTGAAGACGTCATGAGCAACAAAGCTCACAATCACCACCAGCACACACATGCCTGCCACTGGCCTCTGATGACGTCATGAGCAACTAAGCTCACAATCACCACCACCAGAAACATGCCTGGCACTGGCTTCTTACGCCCTTATACAGCAGGACCTCACAATCACCACCAGCACACACATGCCTGCCACTGGCTTTTAACTCCCTCAGGTACAAGGACCTCACAATCACCACCAGCACACACGAGTCTGGCACTGGCCTCTCATGACGTCATGAGCAACAGAGCTCACAATCACCACCAGCAGACACATGCCTGCCACTGGCCTCTCACACTGTAAGGCACAAGCACCTCACAATTACCACTAGCCAACACATACCTGCCAATGGCAACTCACGCCCTTAGACACAACGACTTCACAATCACCACCAGCAGAAACATGCCTGGCACTGGCCTCTCATGACGTCACGAACAACTGAGCTCACAATCACCACCAGCACACACATGCCTGCCACTGGCCTCTCATGCCCTCACGCACAGGGTCTTCACAATCACCACTAGCCAACACATACCTGCCAATGGCAACTCACGCCCTTAGACACAACGACTTCACAATCACCACCAGCAGAAACATGCCTGGCACTGGCCTCTCATGACGTCACGAGCAACTGAGCTCACAATCACCACCAGCACACACATGCCTGCCACTGGCCTCTCATGCCCTCACGCACAGGGTCTTCACAATCACTACCAGTCAACACATACCTGCCGGTGGCATCTCACGCCCTTAGACACAATGACTTCACAATCACCAAGAGCACACACAGGCCTGGAACTGGCCTCTCATGACGTCACGAACAACTGAGCTCACAATCACCACCACCAGACACATGCCTGGCACTGGCCTCTGAAGACGTCCCGAGCAACTAAGCTCACAATCACCACCCCCAGAAACATGACTGGCACTGGCTTCTTACGCCCTTATACAGCAGGACCTCACAATCACCACCAGCACACACATGCCTGCCACTGGCTTTTAACTCCCTCAGGTACAAGGACCTCACAATCACCACCAGCACACACGAGTCTGGCACTGGCCTCTCATGACGTCACGAGCAACTGAGCTCACAATCACCACCAGCAGACACAGGCCTGCCACTGGCCTCTCATGCCCTCACGCACAGGGTCTTCACAATCACCACTAGCCAACACGTACCTTCCAATGGCCTCTCACGCCCTTAGACACAATGACTTCACAATCAACAAGAGCACACACAAGCGTGGCACTGGCCTCTCATGACGTCACGAGCAACTGAGCTCACAATCACCAAAGGCACACACATGCCTGCCACTGGCCTCTCATGCCCTCACGCACAGGGTCTTCACAATCACCACCAGCAAACACATACGTGCCAGTGGCCTCTCACGCCCTTAGACACAATGACTTCACAATCACCACCAGCACACACAAGCCTGGCACTGGCCTCTCATGACGTCACGAACAACTGAGATCACAATCACCACCAGCACACAAATGCCTACCACTGGCCTCTCATGCCCTCACGCACAGGGGCTTCACAATCACCACTAGCCAACACATACCTGCCAGTGGCCTCTCACGCCCTTAGACACAATCACTTCACAATCACCAAGAGCACACACATGCCTGGCACTGGCCTCTCATGACGTCACGAGCAACTGAGCTCACAATCACCACCAGCAGACACAGGCCTGCCACTGGCCTCTCATGCCCTCACGCACAGGGTCTTCACAATCACCACCAGCCAACACGTACCTGCCAATGGACTCACGCCCTTAGACACAATGACTTCACAATCACCACCAGCACATACCTGCCTGGCACTGGCCTCTCATGGCCTCATGCACAAGGACATCACAGTCACAACCAGCAGACACTTGCCTTCCACTGGCCTCTCACTCCCTCACGCACAAGGACCTCACAATCACCACCAGCAGACACATGCCTGCCACTGGCCTCTCATGCCCTCACGCACAGGGTCTTCACAGTCACCACCAGCCAACACATACCTGCCAGTGGCCTCTCACGCCCTTAGACACAATGACTTCACAATCACCACCAGCACACACAAGCCTGGCACTGGCCTCTCATGACGTCACAAACAACTGAGCTCACAATCACCCCCAGCACACACATGACTGGCACTGGCCTCTGAAGACGTCATGAGCAACAAAGCTCACAATCACCACCAGCACACACATGCCTGCCACTGGCCTCTGAAGACGTCATGAGCAACAAAGCTCACAATCACCACCCCAAGAAACATGCCTGGCACTGGCTTCTTACGCCCTTATACAGCAGTACCTCACAATCACCACCAGCACACACATGCCTGCCACTGGCTTTTAACTCCCTCAGGTACAAGGACCTCACAATCACTACCAGCACACACGAGTCTGGCACTGGCCTCTCATGACGTCACGAGCAACTGAGCTCACAATCACCACCAGCAGACACATGCCTGCCACTGGCCTCTCACACTGTAAGGCACAAGGACCTCACAATTACCACTAGCCAACACATACCTGCCAGTGGCCTCTCACGCCCTTAGACACAATGACTTCACAATCACCACCAGCACACACAAGCCTGGCACTGGCCTCTCATGACGTCACGAACAACTGAGCTCACAATCACCACCAGCACACACATGCCTGCCACTGGCCTCTCATGCCCTCACGCACAGGGTCTTCACAATCACCACCAGCCAACACATACCTGCCAGTGGCCTCTCACGCCCTTAGACACAATGACTTCACAATCACCAAGAGCACACACAAGCCTGGAACTGGCCTCTCATGACGTCACGAACAACAGAGCTCACAATCACCACCACCAGACACATGACTGGCACTGGCCTCTGAAGACGTATCGAGCAACTAAGCTCACAATCACCACCACCAGAAACATGCCTGACACCGGCTTCTTACGCCCTCATACAGCAGGACCTCACAATCACCACCAGCACACACATGCCTGCCACTGGCTTTTAACTCCCTCACGTACAAGGACCTCACAATCACCACCAGCACACACGAGTCTGGCACTGGCCTCTCATGCCTCCAGGCACAACTGACCTCACAATCCCCACCACCAGACACATGCCTGCCACTGGCCTCTCACGCTGTAAGGCACAAGGACCTCACAATCACCACCAGCACACACATGCCTGCCACTGGCCTCTCATGCCCTCACGCACAGGGTCTTCACAATCACCACCAGCCAACACATACCTGCCAGTGGCCTCTCACGCCCTTAGACACAATGACTTCACAATCACCAAGAGCACACACAAGCCTGGCACTGGCCTCTCATGATGTCACGAACAACTGAGCTCACAATCACCACCAGCACACAAATGCCTACCACTGGCCTCTCATGCCCTCACGCACAGGGTCTTCACAATCACCACCAGCCAACACATACCTGCCAGGGGCCTCTCACGCCCTTAGACACAATGACTTCACAATCACCAAGAGCACACACCTGCCTGACACTGGCCTCTCATGGCCTCATGCACAAGGACATCACAGTCACAACCAGCAGACACTTGCCTTCCACTGGCCTCTCACTCCCTAACGCACAAGGACCTCACAATCACCACCAGCAGACACATGCCTGCCACTGGCCTCTCATGCCCTCACGCACAGGGTCTTCACAGTCACCACCAGCCAACACATACCTGCCAGTGGCATCTCACGCCCTCAGACACAATGACTTCACAATCACCAAGAGCACACACAAGCCTGGCACTGGCCTCTCATGACGTCACGAACAACTGAGCTCACAAATACCCCCAGCACACACATTCCTGCCAATGGCCTCGGAAGACGTCATCAGCAACAAAGCTCACAATCACCACCAGCACACACATGCCTGCCACTGGCATCTGATGACGTCATGAGCAATTAAGCTCACAATCACCACCCCAAGAAACATGCCTGCCACTGGCTTTTAACTCCCTCAGGTACAAGGACCTCACAATCACCACCAGCAGACACATGCCTGCCACTGGCCTCTCACACTGTAAGGCACAAGGACCTCACAATTACCACTAGCCAACACATACCTGCCAATGGCAACTCACGCCCTTAGACACAATGACTTCACAATCACCACCAGCACACACAAGGCTGGCACTGGCCTCTCATGACGTCACGAACAACTGAGATCACAATCACCACCAGCACACACATGCCTGCCACTGGCCTCTCATGCCCTCACGCACAGGGTCTTCACAGTCACCACCAGCCAACACATACCTGCCAGTGGCATCTCACGCCCTTAGACACAATGACTTCACAATCACCAAGAGCACACACAAGCCGGTCACTGGCCTCTCATGACGTCACGAACAACTGAGCTCACAATCACCCCCAGCACACACATGCCTGCCAATGGCCTCTGAAGACGTCATGAGCAATTCAGCTCACAATCACCACCAGCAGACACGTGCCTAGCACTGGCCTCTGAAGACGTCATGAGCAACTAAGCTCACAATCACCACCACCAGAAACATGCCTGACACCGGCTTCTTACGCCCTCACGCACCAGGACCTCACAATCACCCCCAGCACACACATGCCTGCCACTGCCTTTTAACTCCCTCACGTACAAGGACCTCACAGTCACCACCAGCACACATGAGTCTGGCACTGGCCTATCATGCCTCCACGCACAACTGACCTCACAATCCCCACCAGCAGACACATGGCTGGCCCTGGCCTCTCACGCTGTAAGGCACAAGGACCTCACAATCACCACCAGCAGACACGTGCCTGGCACTGGCCTCTCATGACGTCACGAGCAACTGAGCTCACAATCACCACCAGCACACACATGCCTGCCACTGGCCTCTCATGCCCTCACGCACAGGGGCTTCACAATCACCACCAGCCAACACATACGTGCCAGTGGCCTCTCACGCCCTTAGACACAATGACTTCACAATCACCACCAGCACACCCAAGCCTGGCACTGGCCTCTCATGACGTCACGAACAACTGAGATCACAATCACCACCAGCACACAAATGCCTACAACTGGCCTCTCATGCCCTCAGGCACAGGGTCTTCACAATCACCACTAGCCAACACATACCTGCCAGTGGCCTCTCACGCCCTTAGACACAATCACTTCACAATCACCAAGAGCACACACAAGCCTGGCACTGGCCTCTCATGACGTCACGAGCAACTGAGCTCACAATCACCACCAGCAGACACAGGCCTGCCACTGGCCTCTCATGCCCTCACGCACAGGGTCTTCACAATCACCACTAGCCAACACGTACCTGCCAATGGCCTCACGCCCTTAGACACAATGACTTCACAATCACCACCAGCACATACCTGCCTGGCACTGGCCTCTCATGGCCTCATGCACAAGGACATCACAGTCACAACCAGCAGACACTTGCCTTCCACTGGCCTCTCACTCCCTCACGCACAAGGACCTCACAATCACCACCAGCAGACACATGCCTGCCACTGGCCTCTCATGCCCTCACGCACAGGGTCTTCACAGTCACCACCAGCCAACACATACCTGCCAGTGGCATCTCACGCCCTTAGACACAATGACTTCACAATCACCACCAGCACACACAAGCCTGGCACTGGCCTCTCATGACGTCACAAACAACTGAGCTCACAATCACCCCCAGCACACACATGACTGGCACTGGCCTCTGAAGACGTCATGAGCAACAAAGCTCACAATCACCACCAGCACACACATGCCTGCCACTGGCCTCTGATGACGTCATGAGCAACTAAGCTCACAATCACCACTCCAAGAAACATGCCTGGCACTGGCTTCTTACGCCCTTATACAGCAGGACCTCACAATCACCACCAGCACACACAGGCCTGCCACTGGCTTTTAACTCCCTCAGGTACAAGGACCTCACAATCACCACCAGCACACACGAGTCTGGCACTGGCCTCTCATGACGTCACGAGCAACTGAGCTCACAATCACCACCAGCAGACACATGCCTGCCACTGGCCTCTCACACTGTAAGGCACAAGGACCTCACAATTACCACTAGCCAACACATACCTGCCAGTGGCCTCTCACGCCCTTAGACACAATGACTTCACAATCACCACCAGCACACACAAGCCTGGCACTGGCCTCTCATGACGTCACGAACAACTGAGCTCACAATCACCACCAGCACACACATGCCTGCCACTGGCCTCTGAAGACGTCATGAGCAACTAAGCTCACAATCACCACCCCAAGAAACATGCCTGGCACTGGCTTCTTACGCCCTTATACAGCAGGACCTCACAATCACCACCAGCACACACATGCCTGCCACTGGCTTTTAACTCCCTCAGGTACAAGGACCTCACAATCACCACCAGCACACACGAGTCTGGCACTGGCCTCTCATGACGTCATGAGCAACTGAGCTCACAATCACCACCAGCAGACACATGCCTGCCACTGGCCTCTCACACTGTAAGGCACAAGGACCTCACAATTACCACTAGCCAACACATACCTGCCAGTGGCCTCTCACGCCCTTAGACACAACGACTTCACAATCACCACCAGCACACACAAGCCTGGCACTGGCCTCTCATGACGTCACGAACAACTGAGCTCACAATCACCACCAGCACACACATGCCTGGCACTGGCCTCTCATGCCCTCACGCACAGGGTCTTCACAATCACCACCAGCCAACACATACCTGCCAGTGGCCTCTCACGCCCTTAGACACAATGACTTCACAATCACCACCAGCACACACAAGCCTGGCACTGGCCTCTCATGACGTCACGAACAACAGAGCTCACAATCACCACCACCAGACACATGCCTGGCACTGGCCTCTGAAGACGTATCGAGCAACTAAGCTCACAATCACCACCCCAAGAAACATGCCTGGCACTGGCTTCTTACGCCCTCATACAGCAGGACCTCACAATCACCACCAGCACACACATGCCTGCCACTGGCTTTTAACTCCCTCACGTACAAGCACCTCACAGTCACCACCAGCACACACGAGTCTGGCACTGGCCTCTCATGCCTCCATGCACAACTGACCTCACAATCCCCACCAGCAGACACATGCCTGCCACTGGCCTCTCACACTGTAAGGCACAAGGACCTCACAATCACCACCAGCACACACATGCCTGCCACTGCCTTTTAACTCCCTCACGTACAAGGACCTCACAGTCACCACCAGCACACATGAGTCTGGCACTGGCCTATCATGCCTCCACGCACAACTGACCTCACAATCCCCACCAGCAGACACATGGCTGGCCCTGGCCTCTCACGCTGTAAGGCACAAGGACCTCACAATCACCACCAGCAGACACGTGCCTGGCACTGGCCTCTCATGACGTCACGAGCAACTGAGCTCACAATCACCACCAGCACACACATGCCTGCCACTGGCCTCTCATGCCCTCACGCACAGGGGCTTCACAATCACCACCAGCCAACACATACGTGCCAGTGGCCTCTCACGCCCTTAGACACAATGACTTCACAATCACCACCAGCACACCCAAGCCTGGCACTGGCCTCTCATGACGTCACGAACAACTGAGATCACAATCACCACCAGCACACAAATGCCTACAACTGGCCTCTCATGCCCTCAGGCACAGGGTCTTCACAATCACCACTAGCCAACACATACCTGCCAGTGGCCTCTCACGCCCTTAGACACAATCACTTCACAATCACCAAGAGCACACACAAGCCTGGCACTGGCCTCTCATGACGTCACGAGCAACTGAGCTCACAATCACCACCAGCAGACACAGGCCTGCCACTGGCCTCTCATGCCCTCACGCACAGGGTCTTCACAATCACCACTAGCCAACACGTACCTGCCAATGGCCTCACGCCCTTAGACACAATGACTTCACAATCACCACCAGCACATACCTGCCTGGCACTGGCCTCTCATGGCCTCATGCACAAGGACATCACAGTCACAACCAGCAGACACTTGCCTTCCACTGGCCTCTCACTCCCTCACGCACAAGGACCTCACAATCACCACCAGCAGACACATGCCTGCCACTGGCCTCTCATGCCCTCACGCACAGGGTCTTCACAGTCACCACCAGCCAACACATACCTGCCAGTGGCATCTCACGCCCTTAGACACAATGACTTCACAATCACCAAGAGCACACACAAGCCTGGCACTGGCCTCTCATGACGTCACAAACAACTGAGCTCACAATCACCCCCAGCACACACATGACTGGCACTGGCCTCTGAAGACGTCATGAGCAACAAAGCTCACAATCACCACCAGCACACACATGCCTGCCACTGGCATCTGATGACGTCATGAGCAACTAAGCTCACAATCACCACCCCAAGAAACATGCCTGGCACTGGCTTCTTACGCCCTTATACAGCAGGACCTCACAATGACCACCAGCACACACAGGCCTGCCACTGGCTTTTAACTCCCTCAGGTACAAGGACCTCACAATCACCACCAGCACACACGAGTCTGGCACTGGCCTCTCATGACGTCACGAGCAACTGAGCTCACAATCACCACCAGCAGACACATGCCTGCCACTGGCCTCTCACACTGTAAGGCACAAGGACCTCACAATTACCACTAGCCAACACATACCTGCCAGTGGCCTCTCACGCCCTTAGACACAATGACTTCACAATCACCACCAGCACACACAAGCCTGGCACTGGCCTCTCATGACGTCACGAACAACTGAGCTCACAATCACCACCAGCACACACATGCCTGGCACTGGCCTCTCATGCCCTCACGCACAGGGTCTTCACAATCACCACCAGCCAACACATACCTGCCAGTGGCCTCTCACGCCATTAGACACAATGACTTCACAATCACCACCAGCACACACAAGCCTGGCACTGGCCTCTCATGACGTCACGAACAACTGAGCTCACAATCACCACCAGCACACACATGCCTGCCACTGGCCTCTGAAGACGTCATGAGCAACTAAGCTCACAATCACCACCCCAAGAAACATGCCTGGCACTGGCTTCTTACGCCCTCATACAGCAGGACCTCACAATCACCACCAGCACACACATGCCTGCCACTGGCTTTTAACTCCCTCACGTACAAGCACCTCACAGTCACCACCAGCACACACGAGTCTGGCACTGGCCTCTCATGCCTCCATGCACAACTGACCTCACAATCCCCACCAGCAGACACATGCCTGCCACTGGCCTCTCACACTGTAAGGCACAAGGACCTCACAATCACCACCAGCACACACAAGCCTGGCACTGGCCTCTCATGACGTCACGAGCAACTGAGCTCACAATCACCACCAGCACACACATGCCTGCCACTGGCCTCTCATGCCCTCACGCACAGGGTCTTCACAATTACCACCAGCCAACACATACCTGCCAGTGGCCTCTCACGCCCTTAGACACAATGACTTCACAATCACCAAGAGCACACACCTGCCTGGAACTGGCCTCTCATGACGTCACGAACAACTGAGCTCACAATCACCACCAGCACACAAATGCCTACCACTGGCCTCTCATGCCCTCACGCACAGGGTCTTCACAATCACCACTAGCCAAAACATACCTGCCAGGGGCCTCTCACGCCCTTAGACACAATGACTTAACAATCACCAAGAGCACACACCTGCCTGACACTGGCCTCTCATGGCCTCATGCACAAGGACATCACAGTCACAACCAGCAGACACTTGCCTTCCACTGGCCTCTCACTCCCTCACGCACAAGGACCTCACAATCACCACCAGCAGACACATGCCTGCCACTGGCCTCTCATGCCCTCACGCACAGGGTCTTCACAGTCACCACCAGCCAACACATACCTGCCAGTGGCATCTCACGCCCTTAGACACAATGACTTCACAATCACCAAGAGCACACACAAGCCTGGCACTGGCCTCTCATGACGTCACAAACAACTGAGCTCACAATCACCCCCAGCACAAACATTCCTGCCAATGGCCTCTGAAGACATCATCAGCAACAAAGCTCACAATCACCACCAGCACACACATGCCTGCCACTGGCATCTGATGACGTCATGAGCAACTAAGCTCACAATCACCACCCCAAGAAACATGCCTGGCACTGGCTTCTTACGCCCTTATACAGCAGGACCTCACAATCACCACCAGCACACACATGCCTGCCACTGGCTTTTAACTCCCTCAGGTACAAGGACCTCACAATCACCACCAGCACACACGAGTCTGGCACTGGCCTCTCATGACGTCACGAGCAACTGAGCTCACAATCACCACCAGCACACACATGCCTGCCACTGGCCTCTCACACTGTAAGGCACAAGGATCTCACAATTACCACTAGCCAACACATACCTGCCAGTGGCCTCTCACGCCCTTAGACACAATGACTTCACAATCACCACCAGCACACACAAGCCTGGCACTGGCCTCTCATGACGTCACGAACAACTGAGATCACAATCACCACCAGCACACACATGCCTGCCACTGGCCTCTCATGCCCTCAGGCACAGGGTCTTCACAATCACCACCAGCCAACACATACCTGCCAGTGGCCTCTCACGCCCTTAGACACAATGACTTCACAATCACCACCAGCACACACAAGCCTGGAACTGGCCTCTCATGACGTCACAAACAACTGAGCTCAAAATCACCACCACCAGACACATGCCTGACACTGGCCTCTGAAGACGTATCGAGCAACTAAGCTCACAATCACCACCCCAAGAAACATGCCTGGCACTGGCTTCTTACGCCCTTATACAGCAGGACCTCACAATCACCACCAGCACACACATGCCTGCCACTGGCTTTTAACTCCCTCAGGTACAAGGACCTCACAATCACCACCAGCACACACGAGTCTGGCACTGGCCTCTCATGCCTCCAGGCACAACTGACCTCACAATCCCCACCAGCAGACACATGCCTGCCACTGGCCTCTCACACTGTAAGGCACAAGGACCTCACAATCACCACCAGCACACACAAGCCTGGCACTGGCCTCTCATGACGTCACGAGCAACTGAGCTCACAATCACCACCAGCACACACATGCCTGCCACTGGCCTCTCATGCCCTCACGCACAGGGTCTTCACAATCACCACCAGCCAACACATACCTGCCAGTGGCCTCTCACGCCCTTAGACACAATCACTTCACAATCACCACCAGCACACACAAGCCTGGCACTGGCCTCTCATGACGTCACGAACAACTGAGCTCAAAATCACCACCAGCACACAAATGCCTACCACTGGCCTCTCATGCCCTCACGCACAGGGTCTTCACAATCACCACTAGCCAACACATACCTGCCAGTGGCCTCTCACGCCCTTAGACACAATCACTTCACAATCACCAAGAGCACACACATGCCTGGAACTGGCCTCTCATGACGTCACGAGCAACTGAGCTCACAATCACCACCAGCAGACACAGGCCTGCCACTGGCCTCTCATGCCCTCACGCACAGGGTCTTCACAATCACCACTAGCCAACACGTACCTGCCAATGGCCTCTCACGCCCTTAGACACAATGACTTCACAATCACCACCAGCACACACATGCCTGGCAATGGCCTCCCATGGCCTCATGCACAAGGACATCACAGTCACAACCAGCAGACACATGCCTTCCACTGGCCTCTCACTCCCTCACGCACAAGGACCTCACAATCACCACCAGCAGACACATGCCTGCCACTGGCCTCTCATGCCCTCACGCACAGGGTCTTCACAGTCACCACCAGCCAACACATACCTGCCAGTGGCATCTCACGCCCTTAGACACAATGACTTCACAATCACCACCAGCACACACAAGCCTGGCACTGGCCTCTCATGACGTCACGAACAACTGAGCTCACAATCACCCCCAGCACACACATGCCTGGCACTGGCCTCTGAAGACGTCACAAGCAACTAAGCTCACAATCACCACCCCCAGAAACATGCCTGGCACTGGCTTCTTACGCCCTCACGCACCAGGACCTCACAATCACCACCAGCACACACATGCCTGCCACTGGCTTTTAACTTCCTCACGTACAAGCACCTCACAATCACCACCATCACACACGAGTCTGGCACTGGCCTCTCATGACGTCACGAGCAACTGAGCTCACAATCACCACCAGCACACACACGGCTGCCACTGGCCTCTCACGCTGTAAGGCACAAGGACCTCACAATCACCACCAGCACACACAAGCCTGGCACTGGCCTCTCATGACGTCACGAGCAACTGAGCTCACAATCACCACCAGCACACAAATGCCTACCACTGGCCTCTCATGCCCTCACGCACAGGGGCTTCACAATCACCACTAGCCAACACATACCTGCCAATGGCCTCTCACGCCCTTAGACACAATGACTTCACAATCACCAAGAGCACACACATGCCTGGAACTGGCCTCTCATGACGTCACGAGCAACTGAGCTCACAATCACCACCAGCAGACACAGGCCTGCCACTAGCCTCTTATGCCCTCACGCACAGGGTCTTCACAATTACCACTAGCCAACACGTACCTGCCAATGGCCTCTCACGCCCTTAGACACAATGACTTCACAATCACCACCAGCACACACCTGCCTGGCACTGGCCTCCCATGGCCTCATGCACAAGGACATCACAGTCACAACCAGCAGACACTTGCCCCCCACTGGCCTCTCACTCCCTCACGCACAAGGACCTCACAATCACCACCAGCAGACACATGCCTGCCACTGGCCTCTCATGCCCTCACGCACAGGGTCTTCACAGTCACCACCAGCCAACACATACCTGCCAGTGGCATCTCACGCCCTTAGACACAATGACTTCACAATCACCACCAGCACATACCTGCCTGGCACTGGCCTCTCATGGCCTCATGCACAAGGACATCACAGTCACAACCAGCAGACACTTGCCCCCCACTGGCCTCTCACTCCCTCACGCACAAGGACCTCACAATCACCACCAGCAGACACATGCCTGCCACTGGCCTCTCATGCCCTCACGCACAGGGTCTTCACAGTCACCACCAGCCAACACATACCTGCCAGTGGCATCTCACGCCCTTAGACACAATGACTTCACAATCACCACCAGCACATACCTGCCTGGCACTGGCCTCTCATGGCCTCATGCACAAGGACATCACAGTCACAACCAGCAGACACATGCCTGCCACTGGCCTCTCACACTGTAAGGCACAAGGACCTCACAATCACCACCAGCACACACAAGCCTGGCACTGGCCTCTCATGACGTCACGAGCAACTGAGCTCACAATCACCACCAGCACACACATGCCTGCCACTGGCCTCTCATGCCCTCACGCACAGGGTCTTCACAATCACCACCAGCCAACACATACCTGCCAGTGGCCTCTCACGCCCTTAGACACAATCACTTCACAATCACCACCAGCACACACAAGCCTGGCACTGGCCTCTCATGACGTCACGAACAACTGAGCTCAAAATCACCACCAGCACACAAATGCCTACCACTGGCCTCTCATGCCCTCACGCACAGGGTCTTCACAATCACCACTAGCCAACACATACCTGCCAGTGGCCTCTCACGCCCTTAGACACAATCACTTCACAATCACCAAGAGCACACACATGCCTGGAACTGGCCTCTCATGACGTCACGAGCAACTGAGCTCACAATCACCACCAGCAGACACAGGCCTGCCACTGGCCTCTCATGCCCTCACGCACAGGGTCTTCACAATCACCACTAGCCAACACGTACCTGCCAATGGCCTCTCACGCCCTTAGACACAATGACTTCACAATCACCACCAGCACACACATGCCTGGCAATGGCCTCCCATGGCCTCATGCACAAGGACATCACAGTCACAACCAGCAGACACATGCCTTCCACTGGCCTCTCACTCCCTCACGCACAAGGACCTCACAATCACCACCAGCAGACACATGCCTGCCACTGGCCTCTCATGCCCTCACGCACAGGGTCTTCACAGTCACCACCAGCCAACACATACCTGCCAGTGGCATCTCACGCCCTTAGACACAATGACTTCACAATCACCACCAGCACACACAAGCCTGGCACTGGCCTCTCATGACGTCACGAACAACTGAGCTCACAATCACCCCCAGCACACACATGCCTGGCACTGGCCTCTGAAGACGTCACAAGCAACTAAGCTCACAATCACCACCCCCAGAAACATGCCTGGCACTGGCTTCTTACGCCCTCACGCACAGGGTCTTCACAATCACCACCAGCACACACATGCCTGCCACTGGCTTTTAACTTCCTCACGTACAAGCACCTCACAATCACCACCATCACACACGAGTCTGGCACTGGCCTCTCATGACGTCACGAGCAACTGAGCTCACAATCACCACCAGCACACACACGGCTGCCACTGGCCTCTCACGCTGTAAGGCACAAGGACCTCACAATCACCACCAGCACACACAAGCCTGGCACTGGCCTCTCATGACGTCACGAGCAACTGAGCTCAAAATCACCACCAGCACACAAATGCCTACCACTGGCCTCTCATGCCCTCACGCACAGGGGCTTCACAATCACCACTAGCCAACACATACCTGCCAATGGCCTCTCACGCCCTTAGACACAATGACTTCACAATCACCAAGAGCACACACATGCCTGGCACTGGCCTCTCATGACGTCACGAGCAACTGAGCTCACAATCACCACCAGCAGACACAGGCCTGCCACTAGCCTCTTATGCCCTCACGCACAGGGTCTTCACAATTACCACTAGCCAACACGTACCTGCCAATGGCCTCTCACGCCCTTAGACACAATGACTTCACAATCACCACCAGCACACACCTGCCTGGCACTGGCCTCCCATGGCCTCATGCACAAGGACATCACAGTCACAACCAGCAGACACTTGCCCCCCACTGGCCTCTCACTCCCTCACGCACAAGGACCTCACAATCACCACCAGCAGACACATGCCTGCCACTGGCCTCTCATGCCCTCACGCACAGGGTCTTCACAGTCACCACCAGCCAACACATACCTGCCAGTGGCATCTCACGCCCTTAGACACAATGACTTCACAATCACCACCAGCACACACAGGCCTGGAACTGGCCTCTCATGACGCCACGAACAACTGAGCTCACAATCACCCCCAGCACACACATGACTGGCACTGGCCTCTGAAGACGTCATGAGCAACAAAGCTCACAATCACCACCAGCACACACATGCCTGCCACTGGCCTCTGATGACGTCATGAGCAACTAAGCTCACAATCACCACTCCAAGAAACATGCCTGGCACTGGCTTCTTACGCCCTTATACAGCAGGACCTCACAATCACCACCAGCACACACATGCCTGCCACTGGCTTTTAACTCCCTCAGGTACAAGGACCTCGCAATCTCCACCAGCACACACGAGTCTGGCACTGGCCTCTCATGACGTCATGAGCAACAGAGCTCACAATCACCACCAGCAGACACATGCCTGCCACTGGCCTCTCACACTGTAAGGCACAAGGACCTCACAATTACCACTAGCCAACACATACCTGCCAATGGCAACTCACGCCCTTAGACACAACGACTTCACAATCACCACCAGCACACACAAGCCTGGCACTGGCCTCTCATGACGTCACGAACAACTGAGCTCACAATCACCACCAGCACACACATGCCTGCCACTGGCCTCTCATGCCCTCACGCACAGGGTCTTCACAATCTCCACCAGCCAACACATACCTGCCAGTGGCCTCTCACGCCCTTAGACACAATCACTTCACAATCACCAAGAGCACACACATGCCTGGAACTGGCCTCTCATGACGTCACGAGCAACTGAGCTCACAATCACCACCAGCAGACACAGGCCTGCCACTGGCCCCTCATGCCCTCACGCACAGAGTCTTCACAATCACCACTAGCCAACACGTACCTGCCAATGGCCTCTCACGCCCTTAGACACAATGACTTCACAATCACCACCAGCACACACCTGCCTGACACTGGCCTCTCATGGCCTCATGCACAAGGACATCACAGTCACAACCAGCAGACACTTGCCTTCCACTGGCCTCTCACTCCCTCACGCACAAGGACCTCACAATCACCACCAGCAGACACATGCCTGCCACTGGCCTCTCATGCCCTCACGCACAGGGTCTTCACAGTCACCACCAGCCAACACATACCTGCCAGTGGCCTCTCACGCCCTTAGACACAATGACTTCACAATCACCACCAGCACACACAAGCCTGGCACTGGCCTCTCATGACGTCACAAACAACTGAGCTCACAATCACCCCCAGCACACACATTCCTGCCAATGGCCTCTGAAGACGTCATGAGCAACAAAGCTCACAATCACCACCAGCACACACATGCCTGCCACTGGCCTCTGATGACGTCATGAGCAACTAAGCTCACAATCACCACCCCAAGAAACATGCCTGGCACTGGCTTCTTACGCCCTTATACAGCAGGACCTCACAATCACCACCAGCACACACATGCCTGCCACTGGCTTTTAACTCCCTCAGGTACAAGGACCTCGCAATCTCCACCAGCACACACGAGTCTGGCACTGGCCTCTCATGACGTCATGAGCAACAGAGCTCACAATCACCACCAGCAGACACATGCCTGCCACTGGCCTCTCACACTGTAAGGCACAAGGACCTCACAATTACCACTAGCCAACACATACCTGCCAATGGCAACTCACGCCCTTAGACACAACGACTTCACAATCACCACCAGCACACACAAGCCTGGCACTGGCCTCTCATGACGTCACGAGCAACTGAGCTCACAATCACCACCAGCACACACATGCCTGCCACTGGCCTCTCATGCCCTCACGCACAGGGTCTTCACAATCACCACTAGCCAACACATACCTGCCAGTGGCCTCTCACGCCCTTAGACACAATCACTTCACAATCACCAAGAGCACACACCTGCCTGGAACTGGCCTCTCATGACGTCACGAGCAACTGAGCTCACAATCACCACCAGCAGACACAGGCCTGCCACTGGCCCCTCATGCCCTCACGCACAGAGTCTTCACAATCACCACTAGCCAACACGTACCTGCCAATGGCCTCTCACGCCCTTAGACACAATGACTTCACAATCACCACCAGCACACACCTGCCTGACACTGGCCTCTCATGGCCTCATGCACAAGGACATCACAGTCACAACCAGCAGACACTTGCCTTACACTGGCCTCTCACTCTCTCACGCACAAGGACCTCACAATCACCACCAGCAGACACATGCCTGCCACTGGCCTCTCATGCCCTCACGCACAGGGTCTTCACAGTCACCACCAGCCAACACATACCTGCCAGTGGCCTCTCACGCCCTTAGACACAATGACTTCACAATCACCACCAGCACACACAAGCCTGGCACTGGCCTCTCATGACGTCACAAACAACTGAGCTCACAATCACCCCCAGCACACACATTCCTGCCAATGGCCTCTGAAGACGTCATGAGCAACAAAGCTCACAATCACCACCAGCACACACATGCCTGCCACTGGCCTCTGATGACGTCATGAGCAACTAAGCTCACAATCACCACCCCAAGAAACATGCCTGGCACTGGCTTCTTACGCCCTTATACAGCAGGACCTCACAATCACCACCAGCACACACATGCCTGCCACTGGCTTTTAACTCCCTCAGGTACAAGGACCTCGCAATCTCCACCAGCACACACGAGTCTGGCACTGGCCTCTCATGACGTCATGAGCAACAGAGCTCACAATCACCACCAGCAGACACATGCCTGCCACTGGCCTCTCACACTGTAAGGCACAAGGACCTCACAATTACCACTAGCCAACACATACCTGCCAATGGCAACTCAGGCCCTTAGACACAACGACTTCACAATCACCACCAGCAGAAACATGCCTGGCACTGGCCTCTCATGACGTCACGAGCAACTGAGCTCACAATCACCACCAGCACACACATGCCTGCCACTGGCCTCTCATGCCCTCACGCACAGGGTCTTCACAATCACCACCAGCCAACACATACCTGCCAGTGGCCTCTCACGCCCTTAGACACAATCACTTCACAATCACCAAGAGCACACACAAGCCTGGAACTGGCCTCTCATGACGTCACGAGCAACTGAGCTCACAATCACCACCAGCAGACACAGGCCTGCCACTGGCCTCTCATGCCCTCACGCACAGGGTCTTCACAATCACCACTAGCCAACACGCACCTGCCAATGGCCTCTCACGCCCTTAGACACAATGACTTCACAATCACCACCAGCACACACATGCCTGGCAATGGCCTCCCATGGCCTCATGCACAAGGACATCACAGTCACAACCAGCAGACACTTGCCTTCCACTGGCCTCTCACTCCCTCACGCACAAGGACCTCACAATCACCACCAGCAGACACATGCCTGCCACTGGCCTCTCATGCCCTCACGCACAGGGTCTTCACAGTCACCACCAGCCAACACATACCTGCCAGTGGCATCTCACGCCCTTAGACACAATGACTTCACAATCACCAAGAGCACACACAGGCCTGGAACTGGCCTCTCATGACGCCACGAACAACTGAGCTCACAATCACCCCGAGCACACACATGCCTGCCACTGGCCTCTGAAGACGTCATGAGCAACTAAACTCACAATCACCACTCCAAGAAACATGCCTGGCACTGGCTTCTTACGCCCTTATACAGCAGGACCTCACAATCACCACCAGCACACACATGCCTGCCACTGGCTTTTAACTCCCTCAGGTACAAGGACCTCGCAATCTCCACCAGCACACACGAGTCTGGCACTGGCCTCTCATGACGTCATGAGCAACAGAGCTCACAATCACCACCAGCAGACACATGCCTGCCACTGGCCTCTCACACTGTAAGGCACAAGGACCTCACAATTACCACTAGCCAACACATACCTGCCAATGGCAACTCACGCCCTTAGACACAACGACTTCACAATCACCACCAGCAGAAACATGCCTGGCACTGGCCTCTCATGACGTCACGAGCAACTGAGCTCACAATCACCACCAGCACACACAAGCCTGGCACTGGCCTCTCATGCCCTCACGCACAGGGTCTTCACAATCTCCACCAGCCAACACATACCTGCCAGTGGCCTCTCACGCCCTTAGACACAATCACTTCACAATCACCAAGAGCACACACATGCCTGGAACTGGCCTCTCATGACGTCACGAGCAACTGAGCTCACAATCACCACCAGCAGACACAGGCCTGCCACTGGCCCCTCATGCCCTCACGCACAGAGTCTTCACAATCACCACTAGCCAACACGTACCTGCCAATGGCCTCTCACGCCCTTAGACACAATGACTTCACAATCACCACCAGCACACACCTGCCTGACACTGGCCTCTCATGGCCTCATGCACAAGGACATCACAGTCACAACCAGCAGACACTTGCCTTACACTGGCCTCTCACTCTCTCACGCACAAGGACCTCACAATCACCACCAGCAGACACATGCCTGCCACTGGCCTCTCATGCCCTCACGCACAGGGTCTTCACAGTCACCACCAGCCAACACATACCTGCCAGTGGCCTCTCACGCCCTTAGACACAATGACTTCACAATCACCACCAGCACACACAAGCCTGGCACTGGCCTCTCATGACGTCACAAACAACTGAGCTCACAATCACCCCCAGCACACACATTCCTGCCAATGGCCTCTGAAGACGTCATGAGCAACAAAGCTCACAATCACCACCAGCACACACATGCCTGCCACTGGCCTCTGATGACGTCATGAGCAACTAAGCTCACAATCACCACCCCAAGAAACATGCCTGGCACTGGCTTCTTACGCCCTTATACAGCAGGACCTCACAATCACCACCAGCACACACATGCCTGCCACTGGCTTTTAACTCCCTCAGGTACAAGGACCTCGCAATCTCCACCAGCACACACGAGTCTGGCACTGGCCTCTCATGACGTCATGAGCAACAGAGCTCACAATCACCACCAGCAGACACATGCCTGCCACTGGCCTCTCACACTGTAAGGCACAAGGACCTCACAATTACCACTAGCCAACACATACCTGCCAATGGCAACTCACGCCCTTAGACACAACGACTTCACAATCACCACCAGCACACACAAGCCTGGCACTGGCCTCTCATGACGTCACGAGCAACTGAGCTCACAATCACCACCAGCACACACATGCCTGCCACTGGCCTCTCATGCCCTCACGCACAGGGGCTTCACAATCACCACCAGCCAACACATACCTGCCAGTGGCCTCTCACGCCCTTAGACACAATGACTTCACAATCACCACCAGCACACACAAGCCTGGCACTGGCCTCTCATGACGTCACGAACAACTGAGCTCAAAATCACCACCAGCACACAAATGCCTACCACTGGCCTCTCATGCCCTCACGCACAGGGTCTTCACAATCACCACTAGCCAACACATACCTGCCAGTGGCCTCTCACGCCCTTAGACACAATCACTTCACAATCACCAAGAGCACACACATGCCTGGAACTGGCCTCTCATGACGTCACGAGCAACTGAGCTCACAATCACCACCAGCAGACACAGGCCTGCCACTGGCCTCTCATGCCCTCACGCACAGGGTCTTCACAATCACCACTAGCCAACACGTACCTGCCAATGGCCTCTCACGCCCTTAGACACAATGACTTCACAATCACCACCAGCACACACATGCCTGGCAATGGCCTCCCATGGCCTCATGCACAAGGACATCACAGTCACAACCAGCAGACACATGCCTTCCACTGGCCTCTCACTCCCTCATGCACAAGGACCTCACAATCACCACCAGCAGACACATGCCTGCCACTGGCCTCTCATGCCCTCACGCACAGGGTCTTCACAGTCACCACCAGCCAACACATACCTGCCAGTGGCATCTCACGCCCTTAGACACAATGACTTCACAATCACCACCAGCACACACAAGCCTGGCACTGGCCTCTCATGACGTCACGAACAACTGAGCTCACAATCACCCCCAGCACACACATGACTGGCACTGGCCTCTGAAGACGTCATGAGCAACAAAGCTCACAATCACCACCAGCACACACATGCCTGCCACTGGCCTCTGATGACGTCATGAGCAACTAAGCTCACAATCACCACCACCAGAAACATGCCTGGCACTGGCTTCTTACGCCCTTATACAGCAGGACCTCACAATCACCACCAGCACACACATGCCTGCCACTGGCTTTTAACTCCCTCAGGTACAAGGACCTCACAATCACCACCAGCACACACGAGTCTGGCACTGGCCTGTCATGACGTCATGAGCAACTGAGCTCACAATCACCACCAGCAGACACATGCCTGCCACTGGCCTCTCACACTGTAAGGCACAAGGACCTCACAATTACCACTAGCCAACACATACCTGCCAATGGCAACTCACGCCCTTAGACACAACGACTTCACAATCACCACCAGCAGAAACATGCCTGGCACTGGCCTCTCATGACGTCACGAACAACTGAGCTCACAATCACCACCAGCACACACATGCCTGCCACTGGCCTCTCATGCCCTCACGCACAGGGTCTTCACAATCACCACCAGCCAACACATACCTGCCAGTGGCCTCTCACGCCCTTAGACACAATGACTTCACAATCACCAAGAGCACACACAAGCCTGGCACTGGCCTCTCATGACGTCACGAACAACTGAGCTCACAATCACCACCACCAGACACATGCCTGGCACTGGCCTCTGAAGACGTCACAAGCAACTAAGCTCACAATCACCACCCCCAGAAACATGCCTGGCACTGGCTTCTTACGCCCTCACGCACCAGGACCTCACAATCACCACCAGCACACACATGCCTGCCACTGGCTTTTAACTCCCTCACGTACAAGCACCTCACAATCACCACCATCACACACGAGTCTGGCACTGGCCTCTCATGACGTCACGAGCAACTGAGCTCACAATCACCACCAGCACACACAAGCCTGGCACTGGCCTCTCATGACGTCACGAACAACTGAGATCACAATCACCACCAGCACACAAATGCCTACCACTGGCCTCTCATGCCCTCACGCACAGGGTCTTCACAATCACCACTAGCCAACACATACCTGCCAATGGCCTCTCACGCCCTTAGACACAATGACTTCACAATCACCACCAGCACACACCTGCCTGGCACTGGCCTCCCATGGCCTCATGCACAAGGACATCACAGTCACAACCAGCAGACACTTGCCTTCCACTGGCCTCTCACTCCCTCACGCACAAGGACCTCACAATCACCACCAGCAGACACATGCCTGCCACTGGCCTCTCATGCCCTCACGCAGAGGGTCTTCACAGTCACCACCAGCCAACACATACCTGCCAGTGGCATCTCACGCCCTTAGACACAATGACTTCACAATCACCAAGAGCACACACAGGCCTGGAACTGGCCTCTCATGACGCCACGAACAACTGAGCTCACAATCACCCCCAGCACACACATGACTGGCACTGGCCTCTGAAGACGTCATGAGCAACAAAGCTCACAATCACCACCAGCAGACACATGACTGGCACTGGCCTCTGAAGACGTCACGAGCAACTAAGCTCACAATCACCACCCCCAGAAACATGCCTCGCACTGGCTTCTTACGCCCTCATGCAGCAGGACCTCACAATCACCACCAGCACACACATGCCTGCCACTGCCTTTTAACTCCCTCACGTACAAGGACCTCACAGTCACCACCAGCACACATGAGTCTGGCACTGGCCTCTCATGCCTCCACGCACAACTGACCTCACAATCCCCACCAGCAGACACATGGCTGGCCCTGGCCTCTCACGCTGTAAGGCACAAGGACCTCACAATCACCACCAGCACACACAATCCTGGCACTGGCCTCTCATGACGTCACGAGCAACTGAGCTCACAATCACCACCAGCACACACATGCCTGCCACTGGCCTCTCATGCCCTCACGCACAGGGTCTTCACAATCACCACCAGCCAACACATACCTGCCAGTGGCCTCTCACGCCCTTAGACACAATCACTTCACAATCACCAAGAGCACACACATGCCTGGCACTGGCCTCTCATGACGTCACGAGCAACTGAGATCACAATCACCACCAGCAGACACAGGCCTGCCACTGGCCTCTCATGCCCTCACGCACAGGGTCTTCACAATCAACACTAGCCAACACGTACCTGCCAATGGCCTCTCATGCACTTAGACACAATGACTTCACAATCACCACCAGCACACACCTGCCTGGCAATGGCCTCCCATGGTCTCATGCACAAGGACATCACAGTCACAACCAGCAGACACTTGCCTTCCACTGGCCTCTCACTCCCTCACGCACAAGGACCTCACAATCACCACCAGCAGACACATGCCTGCCACTGGCCTCTCATGCCCTCACGCACAGGGTCTTCACAGTCACCACCAGCCAACACATACCTGCCAGTGGCATCTCACGCCCTTAGACACAATGACTTCACAATCACCACCAGCACACACAAGCCTGGCACTGGCCTCTCATGACGTCACAAACAACTGAGCTCACAATCACCCCCAGCACACACATGACTGGCACTGGCCTCTGAAGACGTCATGAGCAACAAAGCTCACAATCACCACCAGCACACACATGCCTGCCACTGGCCTCTGATGACGTCATGAGCAACTAAGCTCACAATCACCACCACCAGAAACATGCCTGGCACTGGCTTCTTACGCCCTTATACAGCAGGACCTCACAATCACCACCAGCACACACATGCCTGCCACTGGCTTTTAACTCCCTCAGGTACAAGGACCTCACAATCACCACCAGCACACACGAGTCTGGCACTGGCCTCTCATGACGTCATGAGCAACTGAGCTCACAATCACCACCAGCAGACACATGCCTGCCACTGGCCTCTCACACTGTAAGGCACAAGGACCTCACAATTACCACTAGCCAACACATACCTGCCAGTGGCCTCTCACGCCCTTAGACACAACGACTTCACAATCACCACCAGCAGAAACATGCCTGGCACTGGCCTCTCATGACGTCACGAACAACTGAGCTCACAATCACCACCAGCACACACATGCCTGCCACTGGCCTCTCATGCCCTCACGCACAGGGTCTTCACAATCACCACTAGCCAACACATACCTGCCAGTGGCCTCTCACGCCCTTAGACACAATGACTTCACAATCACCACCAGCACACACCTGCCTGGCACTGGCCTCCCATGGCCTCATGCACAAGGACATCACAGTCACAACCAGCAGACACTTGCCTTCCACTGGCCTCTCACTCCCTCACGCACAAGGACCTCACAATCACCACCAGCAGACACATGCCTGCCACTGGCCTCTCATGCCCTCACGCACAGGGTCTTCACAGTCACCACCAGCCAACACATACCTGCCAGTGGCATCTCACGCCCTTAGACACAATGACTTCACAATCACCAAGAGCACACACAAGCCTGGAACTGGCCTCTCATGACGCCACGAACAACTGAGCTCACAATCACCCCCAGCACACACATGACTGGCACTGGCCTCTGAAGACGTCATGAGCAACAAAGCTCACAATCACCACCAGCACACACATGCCTGCCACTGGCCTCTGATGACGTCATGAGCAACTAAGCTCACAATCACCACTCCAAGAAACATGCCTGGCACTGGCTTCTTACGCCCTTATACAGCAGGACCTCACAATCACCACCAGCACACACATGCCTGCCACTGGCTTTTAACTCCCTCAGGTACAAGGACCTCGCAATCTCCACCAGCACACACGAGTCTGGCACTGGCCTCTCATGACGTCATGAGCAACAGAGCTCACAATCACCACCAGCAGACACATGCCTGCCACTGGCCTCTCACACTGTAAGGCACAAGGACGTCACAATTACCACTAGCCAACACATACCTGCCAATGGCAACTCACGCCCTTAGACACAACGACTTCACAATCACCACCAGCACACACAAGCCTGGCACTGGCCTCTCATGACGTCACGAGCAACTGAGCTCACAATCACCACCAGCACACACATGCCTGGCACTGGCCTCTCATGCCCTCAGGCACAGGGTCTTCACAATCACCACTAGCCAACACATACCTGCCAGTGGCCTCTCACGCCCTTAGACACAATCACTTCACAATCACCAAGAGCACACACAAGCCTGGAACTGGCCTCTCATGACGTCACGAGCAACTGAGCTCACAATCACCACCAGCAGACACAGGCCTGCCACTGGCCTCTCATGCCCTCACGCACAGGGTCTTCACAATCACCACTAGCCAACACGTACCTGCCAATGGCCTCTCACGCCCTTAGACACAATGACTTCACAATCACCACCAGCACACACCTGCCTGGCACTGGCCTCCCATGGCCTCATGCACAAGGACATCACAGTCACAACCAGCAGACACTTGCCTTCCACTGGCCTCTCACTCCCTCACGCACAAGGACCTCACAATCACCACCAGCAGACACATGCCTGCCACTGGCCTCTCATGCCCTCACGCACAGGGTCTTCACAGTCACCACCAGCCAACACATACCTGCCAGTGGCATCTCACGCCCTTAGACACAATGACTTCACAATCACCAAGAGCACACACAGGCCTGGAACTGGCCTCTCATGACGCCACGAACAACTGAGCTCACAATCACCCCCAGCACACACATGACTGGCACTGGCCTCTGAAGACGTCATGAGCAACAAAGCTCACAATCACCACCAGCACACACATGCCTGCCACTGGCCTCTGATGACGTCATGAGCAACTAAGCTCACAATCACCACTCCAAGAAACATGCCTGGCACTGGCTTCTTACGCCCTTATACAGCAGGACCTCACAATCACCACCAGCACACACATGCCTGCCACTGGCTTTTAACTCCCTCAGGTACAAGGACCTCGCAATCTCCACCAGCACACACGAGTCTGGCACTGGCCTCTCATGACGTCATGAGCAACAGAGCTCACAATCACCACCAGCAGACACATGCCTGCCACTGGCCTCTCACACTGTAAGGCACAAGGACCTCACAATTACCACTAGCCAACACATACCTGCCAATGGCAACTCACGCCCTTAGACACAACGACTTCACAATCACCACCAGCAGAAACATGCCTGGCACTGGCCTCTCATGACGTCACGAGCAACTGAGCTCACAATCACCACCAGCACACACATGCCTGCCACTGGCCTCTCATGCCCTCACGCACAGGGTCTTCACAATCTCCACCAGCCAACACATACCTGCCAGTGGCCTCTCACGCCCTTAGACACAATCACTTCACAATCACCAAGAGCACACACCTGCCTGGAACTGGCCTCTCATGACGTCACGAGCAACTGAGCTCACAATCACCACCAGCAGACACAGGCCTGCCACTGGCCCCTCATGCCCTCACGCACAGAGTCTTCACAATCACCACTAGCCAACACGTACCTGCCAATGGCCTCTCACGCCCTTAGACACAATGACTTCACAATCACCACCAGCACACACCTGCCTGCCACTGGCCTCTCATGGCCTCATGCACAAGGACATCACAGTCACAACCAGCAGACACTTGCCTTACACTGGCCTCTCACTCTCTCACGCACAAGGACCTCACAATCACCACCAGCAGACACATGCCTGCCACTGGCCTCTCATGCCCTCACGCACAGGGTCTTCACAGTCACCACCAGCCAACACATACCTGCCAGTGGCCTCTCACGCCCTTAGACACAATGACTTCACAATCACCACCAGCACACACAAGCCTGGCACTGGCCTCTCATGACGTCACAAACAACTGAGCTCACAATCACCCCCAGCACACACATTCCTGCCAATGGCCTCTGAAGACGTCATGAGCAACAAAGCTCACAATCACCACCAGCACACACATGCCTGCCACTGGCATCTGATGACGTCATGAGCAACTAAGCTCACAATCACCACCCCAAGAAACATGCCTGGCACTGGCTTCTTACGCCCTTATACAGCAGGACCTCACAATCACCACCAGCACACACATGCCTGCCACTGGCTTTTAACTCCCTCAGGTACAAGGACCTCGCAATCTCCACCAGCACACACGAGTCTGGCACTGGCCTCTCATGACGTCATGAGCAACAGAGCTCACAATCACCACCAGCAGACACATGCCTGCCACTGGCCTCTCACACTGTAAGGCACAAGGACCTCACAATTACCACTAGCCAACACATACCTGCCAATGGCAACTCACGCCCTTAGACACAACGACTTCACAATCACCACCAGCAGAAACATGCCTGGCACTGGCCTCTCATGACGTCACGAGCAACTGAGCTCACAATCACCACCAGCACACACATGCCTGCCACTGGCCTCTCATGCCCTCACGCACAGGGTCTTCACAATCACCACCAGCCAACACATACGTGCCAGTGGCCTCTCAAGCCCTTAGATACAATGACTTCACAATCACCACCAGCACACACAAGCCTGGCACTGGCCTCTCATGACGTCACGAACAACTGAGCTCAAAATCACCACCAGCACACAAATGCCTACCACTGGCCTCTCATGCCCTCACGCACAGGGGCTTCACAATCACCACTAGCCAACACATACCTGCCAGTGGCCTCTCACGCCCTTAGACACAATCACTTCACAATCACCAAGAGCACACACAAGCCTGGAACTGGCCTCTCATGACGTCACGAGCAACTGAGCTCACAATCACCACCAGCAGACACAGGCCTGCCACTGGCCTCTCATGCCCTCACGCACAGAGTCTTCACAATCACCACTAGCCAACACGTACCTGCCAATGGCCTCTCACGCCCTTAGACACAATGACTTCACAATCACCACCAGCACACACATGCCTGGCAATGGCCTCCCATGGCCTCATGCACAAGGACATCACAGTCACAACCAGCAGACACATGCCTTCCACTGGCCTCTCACTCCCTCACGCACAAGGACCTCACAATCACCACCAGCAGACACATGCCTGCCACTGGCCTCTCATGCCCTCACGCACAGGGTCTTCACAGTCACCACCAGCCAACACATACCTGCCAGTGGCATCTCACGCCCTTAGACACAATGACTTCACAATCACCACCAGCACACACAAGCCTGGCACTGGCCTCTCATGACGTCACGAACAACTGAGCTCACAATCACCCCCAGCACACACATGACTGGCACTGGCCTCTGAAGACGTCATGAGCAACAAAGCTCACAATCACAACCAGCACACACATGCCTGCCACTGGCCTCTGATGACGTCATGAGCAACTAAGCTCACAATCACCACCACCAGAAACATGCCTCGCACTGGCTTCTTACGCCCTTATACAGCAGGACCTCACAATCACCACCAGCACACACATGCCTGCCACTGGCTTTTAACTCCCTCAGGTACAAGGACCTCGCAATCTCCACCAGCACACACGAGTCTGGCACTGGCCTCTCATGACGTCATGAGCAACAGAGCTCACAATCACCACCAGCAGACACATGCCTGCCACTGGCCTCTCACACTGTAAGGCACAAGGACCTCACAATCACCACCAGCACACACAAGCCTGGCACTGGCCTCTCATGACGTCACGAGCAACTGAGCTCACAATCACCACCAGCACACACATGCCTGCCACTGGCCTCTCATGCCCTCACGCACAGGGTCTTCACAATCACCACCAGCCAACACATACCTGCCAGTGGCCTCTCACGCCCTTAGACACAATCACTTCACAATCACCAAGAGCACACACATGCCTGGCACTGGCCTCTGATGACGTCATGAGCAACTAAACTCACAATCACCACTCCAAGAAACAGGCCTGGCACTGGCTTCTTACGCCCTTATACAGCAGGACCTCACAATCACCACCAGCACACACATGCCTGCCACTGGCTTTTAACTCCCTCAGGTACAAGGACCTCACAATCACCACCAGCACACACAAGCCTGGCACTGGCCTCTCATGACGTCACGAGCAACTGAGCTCACAATCACCACCAGCACACACATGCCTGTCACTGGCCTCTCACACTGTAAGGCACAAGGACCTCACAATTACCACTAGCCAACACATACCTGCCAATGGCAACTCACGCCCTTAGACACAACGACTTCACAATCACCACCAGCAGAAACATGCCTGGCACTGGCCTCTCATGACGTCACGAACAACTGAGCTCACAATCACCACCAGCACACACATGCCTGCCACTGGCCTCTCATGCCCTCACGCACAGGGTCTTCACAGTCACCACCAGCCAACACATACCTGCCAGTGGCCTCTCACGCCCTTAGACACAATGACTTCACAATCACCACCAGCACACACAAGCCTGGCACTGGCCTCTCATGACGTCACGAACAACTGAGCTCACAATCACCACCAGCAGACACATGACTGGCACTGGCCTCTGAAGACGTCACGAGCAACTAAGCTCACAATCACCACCTCCAGAAACATGCCTGGCACTGGCTTCTTACGCCCTCATACAGCAGGACCTCACAATCACCACCAGCACACACATGCCTGCCACTGCCTTTTAACTCCCTCACGTACAAGGACCTCACAGTCACCACCAGCACACATGAGTCTGGCACTGGCCTATCATGCCTCCACGCACAACTGACCTCACAATCCCCACCAGCAGACACATGGCTGGCCCTGGCCTCTCACGCTGTAAGGCACAAGGACCTCACAATCACCACCAGCACACACAATCCTGGCACTGGCCTCTCATGACGTCACGAGCAACTGAGCTCACAATCACCACCAGCACACACATGCCTGCCACTGGCCTCTCATGCCCTCACGCACAGGGTCTTCACAATCACCACCAGCCAACACATACCTGCCAGTGGCCTCTCACGCCCTTAGACACAATCACTTCACAATCACCACCAGCACACACAAGCCTGGCACTGGCCTCTCATGACGTCATGAGCAACTGAGCTCACAATCACCACCAGCAGACACATGCCTGCCACTGGCCTCTCACACTGTAAGGCACAAGGACCTCACAATTACCACTAGCCAACACATACCTGCCAGTGGCCTCTCACGCCCTTAGACACAACGACTTCACAATCACCACCAGCAGAAACATGCCTGGCACTGGCCTCTCATGACGTCACGAACAACTGAGCTCACAATCACCACCAGCACACACATGCCTGCCACTGGCCTCTCATGCCCTCACGCACAGGGTCTTCACAATCACCACCAGCCAACACATACCTGCCAGTGGCCTCTCACGCCCTTAGACACAATGACTTCACAATCACCACCAGCACACACCTGCCTGGCACTGGCCTCCCATGGCCTCATGCACAAGGACATCACAGTCACAACCAGCAGACACTTGCCTTCCACTGGCCTCTCACTCCCTCACGCACAAGGACCTCACAATCACCACCAGCAGACACATGCCTGCCACTGGCCTCTCATGCCCTCACGCACAGGGTCTTCACAGTCACCACCAGCCAACACATACCTGCCAGTGGCATCTCACGCCCTTAGACACAATGACTTCACAATCACCAAGAGCACACACAAGCCTGGAACTGGCCTCTCATGACGCCACGAACAACTGAGCTCACAATCACCCCCAGCACACACATGACTGGCACTGGCCTCTGAAGACGTCATGAGCAACAAAGCTCACAATCACCACCAGCACACACATGCCTGCCACTGGCCTCTGATGACGTCATGAGGAACTAAGCTCACAATCACCACTCCAAGAAACATGCCTGGCACTGGCTTCTTACGCCCTTATACAGCAGGACCTCACAATCACCACCAGCACACACATGCCTGCCACTGGCTTATAACTCCCTCAGGTACAAGGACCTCGCAATCTCCACCAGCACACACGAGTCTGGCACTGGCCTCTCATGACGTCATGAGCAACAGAGCTCATAATCACCACCAGCAGACACATGCCTGCCACTGGCCTCTCACACTGTAAGGCACAAGGACCTCACAATCACCACCAGCACACACAAGCCTGGCACTGGCCTCTCATGACGTCACGAGCAACTGAGCTCAAAATCACCACCAGCACACAAATGCCTACCACTGGCCTCTCATGCCCTCACGCACAGGGGCTTCACAATCACCACTAGCCAACACATACCTGCCAGTGGCCTCTCACGCCCTTAGACACAATCACTTCACAATCACCAAGAGCACACACCTGCCTGGCACTGGCCTCTCATGACGTCACGAGCAACTGAGCTCACAATCACCACCAGCAGACACAGGCCTGCCACTGGCCTCTTATGCCCTCACGCACAGGGTCTTCACAATTACCACTAGCCAACACGTACCTGCCAATGGCCTCTCACGCCCTTAGACACAATGACTTCACAATCACCAAGAGCACACACAGGCCTGGAACTGGCCTCTCATGACGTCACGAACAACTGAGCTCACAATCACCACCACCAGACACATGCCTGGCACTGGCCTCTGAAGACGTCCCGAGCAACTAAGCTCACAATCACCACCCCCAGAAACATGACTGGCACTGGCTTCTTACGCCCTTATACAGCAGTACCTCACAATCACCACCAGCACACACATGCCTGCCACTGGCTTTTAACTCCCTCAGGTACAAGGACCTCACAATCACCACCAGCAGACACGTGCCTGACACTGGCCTCTCATGACGTCACGAGCAACTGAGCTCACAATCACCACCAGCACACACATGACTGGCACTGGCCTCTGAAGACGTCATGAGCAACAAAGCTCACAATCACCACCAGCACACACATGCCCGCCACTGGCCTCTGATGACGTCATGAGCAACTAAGCTCACAATCACCACCCCAAGAAACATGCCTGGCACTGGCTTCTTACACCCTTATACAGCAGGACCTCACAATCACCACCAGCACACACATGCCTGCCACTGGCTTTTAACTCCCTCAGGTACAAGGACCTCACAATCACCACCAGCACACACAAGCCTGGCACTGGCCTCTCATGACGTCACGAGCAACTGAGCTCACAATCACCACCAGCAGACACATGCCTGCCACTGGCCTCTCACACTGTAAGGCACAAGGACCTCACAATTACCACTAGCCAACACATACCTGCCAATGGCAACTCACGCCCTTAGACACAACGACTTCACAATCACCACCAGCAGAAACATGCCTGGCACTGGCCTCTCATGACGTCACGAACAACTGAGCTCACAATCACCACCAGCACACACATGCCTGCCACTGGCCTCTCATGCCCTCACGCACAGGGTCTTCACAATCACCACCAGCCAACACATACCTGCCAGTGGCCTCTCACGCCCTTAGACACAATGACTTCACAATCACCACCAGCACACACAAGCCTGGCACTGGCCTCTCATGACGTCACGAACAACTGAGCTCACAATCACGCCCAGCACACACATGCCTGGCACTGGCCTCTGAAGACGTCACGAGCAACTAAGCTCACAATCACCACCTCCAGAAACATGCCTGGCACTGGCTTCTTACGCCCTCATGCAGCAGGACCTCACAATCACCACCAGCACACACATGCCTGCCACTGGCTTTTAACTCCCTCAGCTACAAGGACCTCACAGTCACCACCAGCACACATGAGTCTGGCACTGGCCTCTCATGCCTCCACGCACAACTGACCGCACAATCCCCACCAGCAGACACATGGCTGGCCCTGGCCTCTCACGCTGTAAGGCACAAGGACCTCACAATCACCACCAGCACACACAAGCCTGGCACTGGCCTCTCATGACGTCACGAGCAACTGAGCTCACAATCACCACCAGCACACACATGCCTGCCACTGGCCTCTCATGCCCTCACGCACAGGGTCTTCACAATCACCACGAGCCAACACATACCTGCCAGTGGCCTCTCACGCCCTTAGACACAATCACTTCACAATCACCAAGAGCACACACCTGCCTGGAACTGGCCTCTCATGACGTCACGAGCAACTGAGCTCACAATCACCACCAGCAGACACAGGCCTGCCACTGGCCCCTCATGCCCTCACGCACAGAGTCTTCACAATCACCACTAGCCAACACGTACCTGCCAATGGCCTCTCACGCCCTTAGACACAATGACTTCACAATCACCACCAGCACACACCTGCCTGGCACTGGCCTCCCATGGCCTCATGCACAAGGACATCACAGTCACAACCAGCAGACACTTGCCTTACACTGGCCTCTCACTCTCTCACGCACAAGGACCTCACAATCACCACCAGCAGACAAATGCCTGCCACTGGCCTCTCATGCCCTCACGCACAGGGTCTTCACAGTCACCACCAGCCAACACATACCTGCCAGTGGCCTCTCACGCCCTTAGACACAATGATTCACAATCACCACCAGCACACACAAGCCTGGCACTGGCCTCTCATGACGTCACAAACAACTGAGCTCACAATCACCCCCAGCACACACATGACTGGCACTGGCCTCTGAAGACGTCATGAGCAACAAAGCTCACAATCACCACCAGCACACACATGCCTGCCACTGGCCTCTGATGACGTCATGAGCAACTAAGCTCACAATCACCACCCCAAGAAACATGCCTGGCACTGGCTTCTTACGCCCTTATACAGCAGGACCTCACAATCACCACCAGCACACACATGCCTGCCACTGGCTTTTAACTCCCTCAGGTACAAGGACCTCGCAATCTCCACCAGCACACACGAGTCTGGCACTGGCCTCTCATGACGTCATGAGCAACAGAGCTCACAATCACCACCAGCACACACATGCCTGCCACTGGCCTCTCACACTGTAAGGCACAAGGACCTCACAATTACCACTAGCCAACACATACCTGCCAATGGCAACTCACGCCCTTAGACACAACGACTTCACAATCACCACCAGCAGAAACATGCCTGGCACTGGCCTCTCATGACGTCACGAGCAACTGAGCTCACAATCACCACCAGCACACACATGCCTGCCACTGGCCTCTCATGCCCTCACGCACAGGGGCTTCACAATCACCACCAGCCAACACATACGTGCCAGTGGCCTCTCACGCCCTTAGACACAATGACTTCACAATCACCACCAGCACACACAAGCCTGGCACTGGCCTCTCATGACGTCACGAACAACTGAGCTCAAAATCACCACCAGCACACAAATGCCTACCACTGGCCTCTCATGCCCTCACGCACAGGGTCTTCACAATCACCACTAGCCAACACATACCTGCCAGTGGCCTCTCACGCCCTTAGACACAATCACTTCACAATCACCAAGAGCACACACAAGCCTGGAACTGGCCTCTCATGACGTCACGAGCAACTGAGCTCACAATCACCACCAGCAGACACAGGCCTGCCACTGGCCTCTCATGCCCTCACGCACAGGGTCTTCACAATCACCACTAGCCAACACGTACCTGCCAATGGCCTCTCACGCCCTTAGACACAATGACTTCACAATCACCACCAGCACACACATGCCTGGCAATGGCCTCCCATGGCCTCATGCACAAGGACATCACAGTCACAACCAGCAGACACATGCCTTCCACTGGCCTCTCACTCCCTCACGCACAAGGACCTCACAATCACCACCAGCAGACACATGCCTGCCACTGGCCTCTCATGCCCTCACGCACAGGGTCTTCACAGTCACCACCACCCAACACATACCTGCCAGTGGCATCTCACGCCCTTAGACACAATGACTTCACAATCACCACCAGCACACACAAGCCTGGCACTGGCCTCTCATGACGTCACGAACAACTGAGCTCACAATCACCCCCAGCACACACATGACTGGCACTGGCCTCTGAAGACGTCATGAGCAACAAAGCTCACAATCACCACCAGCACACACATGCCTGCCACTGGCCTCTGATGACGTCATGAGCAACTAAGCTCACAATCACCACCACCAGAAACATGCCTGGCACTGGCTTCTTATGCCCTTATACAGCAGGACCTCACAATCACCACCAGCACACACATGCCTGCCACTGGCTTTTAACTCCCTCAGGTACAAGGACCTCACAATCACCACCAGCACACACAAGCCTGGCACTGGCCTCTCATGACGTCACGAGCAACTGAGCTCACAATCACCACCAGCAGACACATGCCTGCCACTGGCCTCTCACACTGTAAGGCACAAGGACCTCACAATTACCACTAGCCAACACATACCTGCCAATGGCAACTCACGCCCTTAGACACAACGACTTCACAATCACCACCAGCAGAAACATGCCTGGCACTGGCCTCTCATGACGTCACGAACAACTGAGCTCACAATCACCACCAGCACACACATGCCTGCCACTGGCCTCTCATGCCCTCACGCACAGGGTCTTCACAATCACCACCAGCCAACACATACCTGCCAGTGGCCTCTCACGCCCTTAGACACAATGACTTCACAATCACCAAGAGCACACACAAGCCTGGCACTGGCCTCTCATGACGTCACGAACAACTGAGCTCACAATCACCACCACCAGACACATGCCTGGCAGTGGCCTCTGAAGACGTCACAAGCAACTAAGCTCACAATCACCACCACCAGAAACATGCCTGGCACTGGCTTCTTACGCCCTCACGCACCAGGACCTCACAATCACCACCAGCACACACATGCCTGCCACTGGCTTTTAACTCCCTCACGTACAAGCACCTCACAATCACCACCATCACACACGAGTCTGGCACTGGCCTCTCATGACGTCACGAGCAACTGAGCTCACAATCACCACCAGCACACACACGGCTGCCACTGGCCTCTCACGCTGTAAGGCACAAGGACCTCACAATCACCACCAGCACACACAAGCCTGGCACTGGCCTCTCATGACGTCACGAGCAACTGAGCTCAAAATCACCACCAGCACACAAATGCCTACCACTGGCCTCTCATGCCCTCACGCACAGGGGCTTCACAATCACCACTAGCCAACACATACCTGCCAGTGGCCTCTCACGCCCTTAGACACAATCACTTCACAATCACCAAGAGCACACACATGCCTGGAACTGGCCTCTCATGACGTCACGAGCAACTGAGCTCACAATCACCACCAGCAGACACAGGCCTGCCACTGGCCTCTTATGCCCTCACGCACAGGGTCTTCACAATTACCACTAGCCAAGACGTACCTGCCAATGGCCTCTCACGCCCTTAGACACAATGACTTCACAATCACCACCAGCACACACAAGCCTGGCACTGGCCTCCCATGGCCTCATGCACAAGGACATCACAGTCACAACCAGCAGACACTTGCCTTCCACTGGCCTCTCACTCCCTCACGCACAAGGACCTCACAATCACCACCAGCAGACACATGCCTGCCACTGGCCTCTCATGCCCTCACGCACAGGGTCTTCACAGTCACCACCAGCCAACACATACCTGCCAGTGGCCTCTCACGCCCTTAGACACAATGACTTCACAATCACCAAGAGCACACACAAGCCTGGAACTGGCCTCTCATGACGCCACGAACAACTGAGCTCACAATCACCCCCAGCACACACATGACTGGCACTGGCCTCTGAAGACGTCATGAGCAACAAAGCTCACAATCACCACCAGCACACACATGCCTGCCACTGGCCTCTGATGACGTCATGAGCAACTAAGCTCACAATCACCACTCCAAGAAACATGCCTGGCACTGGCTTCTTACGCCCTTATACAGCAGGACCTCACAATCACCACCAGCACACACATGCCTGCCACTGGCTTTTAACTCCCTCAGGTACAAGGACCTCGCAATCTCCACCAGCACACACGAGTCTGGCACTGGCCTATCATGACGTCATGAGCAACTGAGCTCACAATCACCACCAGCAGACACATGCCTGCCACTGGCCTCTCACACTGTAAGGCACAAGGACCTCACAATCACCACCAGCACACACAAGCCTGGCACTGGCCTCTCATGACGTCACGAGCAACTGAGCTCAAAATCACCACCAGCACACAAATGCCTACCACTGGCCTCTCATGCCCTCACGCACAGGGGCTTCACAATCACCACTAGCCAACACATACCTGTCAGTGGCCTCTCACGCCCTTAGACACAATGACTTCACAATCACCAAGAGCACACACCTGCCTGGAACTGGCCTCTCATGACGTCACGAGCAACTGAGCTCACAATCACCACCAGCAGACACAGGCCTGCCACTGGCCTCTTATGCCCTCACGCACAGGGTCTTCACAATTACCACTAGCCAACACGTACCTGCCAATGGCCTCTCACGCCCTTAGACACAATGACTTCACAATCACCAAGAGCACACACAGGCCTGGAACTGGCCTCTCATGACGTCACGAACAACTGAGCTCACAATCACCACCACCAGACACATGCCTGGCACTGGCCTCTGAAGACGTCCCGAGCAACTAAGCTCACAATCACCACCCCCAGAAACATGACTGGCACTGGCTTCTTACGCCCTTATACAGCAGTACCTCACAATCACCACCAGCACACACATGCCTGCCACTGGCTTTTAACTCCCTCAGGTACAAGGACCTCACAATCACCACCAGCAGACACGTGCCTGACACTGGCCTCTCATGACGTCACGAGCAACTGAGCTCACAATCACCACCAGCACACACATGACTGGCACTGGCCTCTGAAGACGTCATGAGCAACAAAGCTCACAATCACCACCAGCACACACATGCCCGCCACTGGCCTCTGATGACGTCATGAGCAACTAAGCTCACAATCACCACCCCAAGAAACATGCCTGGCACTGGCTTCTTACGCCCTTATACAGCAGGACCTCACAATCACCACCAGCACACACATGCCTGCCACTGGCTTTTAACTCCCTCAGGTACAAGGACCTCACAATCACCACCAGCACACACAAGCCTGGCACTGGCCTCTCATGACGTCACGAGCAACTGAGCTCACAATCACCACCAGCAGACACATGCCTGCCACTGGCCTCTCACACTGTAAGGCACAAGGACCTCACAATTACCACTAGCCAACACATACCTGCCAATGGCAACTCACGCCCTTAGACACAATGACTTCACAATCACCACCAGCAGAAACGTGCCTGGCACTGGCCTCTCATGACGTCACGAACAACTGAGCTCACAATCACCACCAGCACACACATGCCTGCCACTGGCCTCTCATGCCCTCACGCACAGGGTCTTCACAATTACCACTAGCCAACACGTACCTGCCAATGGCCTCTCACGCCCTTAGACACAATGACTTCACAATCACCAAGAGCACACACAGACCTGGAACTGGCCTCTCATGACGTCACGAGCAACTGAGCTCACAATCACCACCACCAGACACATGCCTGGCACTGGCCTCTGAAGACGTCCCGAGCAACTAAGCTCACAATCACCACCCCCAGAAACATGCCTGGCACTGGCTTCTTACGCCCTTATACAGCAGGACCTCACAATCACCACCAGCACACACATGCCTGCCACTGGCTTTTAACTCCCTCAGGTACAAGGACCTCACAATCACCACCAGCAGACACGTGCCTGACACTGGCCTCTCATGACGTCACGAGCAACTGAGCTCACAATCACCACCAGCACACACATGACTGGCACTGGCCTCTGAAGACGTCATGAGCAACAAAGCTCACAATCACCACCAGCACACACATGCCCGCCACTGGCCTCTGATGACGTCATGAGCAACTAAGCTCACAATCACCACCCCAAGAAACATGCCTGGCACTGGCTTCTTACGCCCTTATACAGCAGGACCTCACAATCACCACCAGCACACACATGCCTGCCACTGGCTTTTAACTCCCTCAGGTACAAGGACCTCACAATCACCACCAGCACACACAAGCCTGGCACTGGCCTCTCATGACGTCACGAGCAACTGAGCTCACAATCACCACCAGCAGACACATGCCTGCCACTGGCCTCTCACACTGTAAGGCACAAGGACCTCACAATTACCACTAGCCAACACATACCTGCCAATGGCAACTCACGCCCTTAGACACAATGACTTCACAATCACCACCAGCAGAAACGTGCCTGGCACTGGCCTCTCATGACGTCACGAACAACTGAGCTCACAATCACCACCAGCACACACATGCCTGCCACTGGCCTCTCATGCCCTCACGCACAGGGTCTTCACAATCACCACCAGCCAACACATACCTGCCAGCGGCCTCTCACGCCCTTAGACACAATGACTTCACAATCACCACCAGCACACACAAGCCTGCCACTGGCCTCTCATGACGTCACGAACAACTGAGCTCACAATCACGCCCAGCACACACATGCCTGGCACTGGCCTCTGAAGACGTCCCGAGCAACTAAGCTCACAATCACCACCCCCAGAAACATGACTGGCACTGGCTTCTTACGCCCTTATACAGCAGGACCTCACAATCACCACCAGCACACACATGCCTGCCACTGGCTTTTAACTCCCTCAGGTACAAGGACCTCACAATCACCACCAGCAGACACGTGCCTGACACTGGCCTCTCATGACGTCACGAGCAACTGAGCTCACAATCACCACCAGCACACACATGACTGGCACTGGCCTCTGAAGACGTCATGAGCAACAAAGCTCACAATCACCACCAGCACACACATGCCCGCCACTGGCCTCTGATGACGTCATGAGCAACTAAGCTCACAATCACCACCACCAGAAACATGCCTGGCACTGGCTTCTTACGCCCTTATACAGCAGGACCTCACAATCACCACCAGCACACACATGCCTGCCACTGGCTTTTAACTCCCTCAGGTACAAGGACCTCACAATCACCACCAGCACACACAAGCCTGGCACTGGCCTCTCATGACGTCACGAGCAACTGAGCTCACAATCACCACCAGCACACACATGCCTGCCACTGGCCTCTCACACTGTAAGGCACAAGGACCTCACAATTACCACTAGCCAACACATACCTGCCAAAGGCAACTCACGCCCTTAGACACAACGACTTCACAATCACCACCAGCAGAAACATGCCTGGCACTGGCCTCTCATGACGTCACGAACAACTGAGCTCACAATCACCACCAGCACACACATGCCTGCCACTGGCCTCTCATGCCCTCACGCACAGGGGCTTCACAATCACCACTAGCCAACACATACCTGCCAGTGGCCTCTCACGCCCTTAGACACAATGACTTCACAATCACCAAGAGCACACACCTGCCTGGAACTGGCCTCTCATGACGTCACGAGCAACTGAGCTCACAATCACCACCAGCAGACACAGGCCTGCCACTGGCCTCTTATGCCCTCACGCACAGGGTCTTAACAATTACCACTAGCCAACACGTACCTGCCAATGGCCTCTCACGCCCTTAGACACAATGACTTCACAATCACCACCAGCACACACCTGCCTGGCAATGGCCTCCCATGGCCTCATGCACAAGGACATCACAGTCACAACCAGCAGACACTTGCCTTCCACTGGCCTCTCACTCCCTCACGCACAAGGACCTCACAATCACCACCAGCAGACACATGCCTGCCACTGGCCTCTCATGCCCTCACGCACAGGGTCTTCACAGTCACCACCAGCCAACACATACCTGCCAGTGGCATCTCACGCCCTTAGACACAATGACTTCACAATCACCAAGAGCACACACAGGCCTGGAACTGGCCTCTCATGACGCCACGAACAACTGAGCTCACAATCACCCCCAGCACACACATGACTGGCACTGGCCTCTGAAGACGTCATGAGCAACAAAGCTCACAATCACCACCAGCACACACATGCCTGCCACTGGCCTCTGATGACGTCATGAGCAACTAAGCTCACAATCACCACCACCAGAAACATGCCTGGCACTGGCTTCTTACGCCCTTATACAGCAGGACCTCACAATCACCACCAGCACACACATGCCTGCCACTGGCTTTTAACTCCCTCAGCTACAAGGACCGCACAGTCACCACCAGCACACACAAGCCTGGCACTGGCCTCTCATGACGTCACGAGCAACTGAGCTCAAAATCACCACCAGCACACAAATGCCTACCACTGGCCTCTCATGCCCTCACGCACAGGGGCTTCACAATCACCACTAGCCAACACATACCTGCCAGTGGCCTCTCACGCCCTTAGACACAATGACTTCACAATCACCAAGAGCACACACCTGCCTGGAACTGGCCTCTCATGACGTCACGAGCAACTGAGCTCACAATCACCACCAGCAGACACAGGCCTGCCACTGGCCTCTTATGCCCTCACGCACAGGGTCTTCACAATTACCACTAGCCAACACGTACCTGCCAATGGCCTCTCACGCCCTTAGACACAATGACTTCACAATCACCACCAGCACACACCTGCCTGGCACTGGCCTCCCATGGCCTCATGCACAAGGACATCACAGTCACAACCAGCAGACACTTGCCTTCCACTGGCCTCTCACTCCCTCACGCACAAGGACCTCACAATCACCACCAGCAGACACATGCCTGCCACTGGCCTCTCATGCCCTCACGCACAGGGTCTTCACAGTCACCACCAGCCAACACATACCTGCCAGTGGCATCTCACGCCCTTAGACACAATGACTTCACAATCACCAAGAGCACACACAAGCCTGGAACTGGCCTCTCATGACGTCACGAACAACAGAGCTCACAATCACCACCACCAGACACATGCCTGGCACTGGCCTCTGAAGACGTCACAAGCAACTAAGCTCACAATCACCACCACCAGAAACATGCCTGGCACTGGCTTCTTACGCCCTCACGCACCAGGACCTCACAATCACCACCAGCACACACATGCCTGCCACTGGCTTTTAACTCCCTCACGTACAAGCACCTCACAATCACCACCAGCACACACGAGTCTGGCACTGGCCTCTCATGACGTCACGAGCAACTGAGCTCACAATCACCACCAGCACACACACGGCTGCCACTGGCCTCTCACGCTGTAAGGCACAAGGACCTCACAATCACCACCAGCACACACAAGCCTGGCACTGGCCTCTCATGACGTCACGAGCAACTGAGCTCAAAATCACCACCAGCACACAAATGCCTACCACTGGCCTCTCATGCCCTCACGCACAGGGGCTTCACAATCACCACTAGCCAACACATACCTGCCAGTGGCCTCTCACGCCCTTAGACACAATGACTTCACAATCACCAAGAGCACACACCTGCCTGGAACTGGCCTCTCATGACGTCACGAGCAACTGAGCTCACAATCACCACCAGCAGACACAGGCCTGCCACTGGCCTCTTATGCCCTCACGCACAGGGTCTTAACAATTACCACTAGCCAACACGTACCTGCCAATGGCCTCTCACGCCCTTAGACACAATGACTTCACAATCACCACCAGCACACACCTGCCTGGCACTGGCCTCCCATGGCCTCATGCACAAGGACATCACAGTCACAACCAGCAGACACTTGCCTTCCACTGGCCTCTCACTCCCTCACGCACAAGGACCTCACAATCACCACCAGCAGACACATGCCTGCCACTGGCCTCTCATGCCCTCACGCACAGGGTCTTCACAGTCACCACCAGCCAACACATACCTGCCAGTGGCATCTCACGCCCTTAGACACAATGACTTCACAATCACCAAGAGCACACACAGGCCTGGAACTGGCCTCTCATGACGCCACGAACAACTGAGCTCACAATCACCCCCAGCACACACATGACTGGCACTGGCCTCTGAAGACGTCATGAGCAACAAAGCTCACAATCACCACCAGCACACACATGCCTGCCACTGGCCTCTGATGACGTCATGAGCAACTAAGCTCACAATCACCACTCCAAGAAACATGCCTGGCACTGGCTTCTTACGCCCTTATACAGCAGGACCTCACAATCACCACCAGCACACACATGCCTGCCACTGGCTTTTAACTCCCTCAGGTACAAGGACCTCGCAATCTCCACCAGCACACACGAGTCTGGCACTGGCCTCTCATGACGTCATGAGCAACAGAGCTCACAATCACCACCAGCAGACACATGCCTGCCACTGGCCTCTCACACTGTAAGGCACAAGGACCTCACAATTACCACTAGCCAACACATACCTGCCAATGGCAACTCACGCCCTTAGACACAACGACTTCACAATCACCACCAGCAGAAACATGCCTGGCACTGGCCTCTCATGACGTCACGAACAACTGAGCTCACAATCACCACCAGCACACACATGCCTGCCACTGGCCTCTCATGCCCTCACGCACAGGGTCTTCACAATCTCCACCAGCCAACACATACCTGCCAGTGGCCTCTCACGCCCTTAGACACAATCACTTCACAATCACCAAGAGCACACACCTGCCTGGAACTGGCCTCTCATGACGTCACGAGCAACTGAGCTCACAATCACCACCAGCAGGCACAGGCCTGCCACTGGCCCCTCATGCCCTCACGCACAGAGTCTTCACAATCACCACTAGCCAACACGTACCTGCCAATGGCCTCTCACGCCCTTAGACACAATGACTTCACAATCACCACCAGCACACACCTGCCTGACACTGGCCTCTCATGGCCTCATGCACAAGGACATCACAGTCACAACCAGCAGACACTTGCCTTCCACTGGCCTCTCACTCTCTCACGCACAAGGACCTCACAATCACCACCAGCAGACACATGCCTGCCACTGGCCTCTCATGCCCTCACGCACAGGGTCTTCACAGTCACCACCAGCCAACACATACCTGCCAGTGGCCTCTCACGCCCTTAGACACAATGACTTCACAATCACCACCAGCACACACAAGCCTGGCACTGGCCTCTCATGACGTCAAAAACAACTGAGCTCACAATCACCCCCAGCACACACATGACTGGCACTGGCCTCTGAAGACGTCATGAGCAACAAAGCTCACAATCACCACCAGCACACACATGCCTGCCACTGGCCTCTGATGACGTCATGAGCAACTAAGCTCACAATCACCACTCCAAGAAACATGCCTGGCACTGGCTTCTTACGCCCTTATACAGCAGGACCTCACAATCACCACCAGCACACACATGCCTGCCACTGGCTTTTAACTCCCTCAGGTACAAGGACCTCGCAATCTCCACCAGCACACACGAGTCTGGCACTGGCCTCTCATGACGTCATGAGCAACAGAGCTCACAATCACCACCAGCAGACACATGCCTGCCACTGGTCTCTCACACTGTAAGGCACAAGGACCTCACAATTACCACTAGCCAACACATACCTGCCAATGGCAACTCACGCCCTTAGACACAACGACTTCACAATCACCACCAGCACACACAAGCCTGGCACTGGCCTCTCATGACGTCACGAGCAACTGAGCTCACAATCACCACCAGCACACACATGCCTGCCACTGGCCTCTCATGCCCTCACGCACAGGGGCTTCACAATCACCACCAGCCAACACATACCTGCCAGTGGCCTCTCACGCCCTTAGACACAATGACTTCACAATCACCACCAGCACACACAAGCCTGGCACTGGCCTCTCATGACGTCACGAACAACTGAGCTCAAAATCACCACCAGCACACAAATGCCTACCACTGGCCTCTCATGCCCTCACGCACAGGGTCTTCACAATCACCACTAGCCAACACATACCTGCCAGTGGCCTCTCACGCCCTTAGACACAATCACTTCACAATCACCAAGAGCACACACAAGCCTGGAACTGGCCTCTCATGACGTCACGAGCAACTGAGCTCACAATCACCACCAGCAGACACAGGCCTGCCACTGGCCTCTCATGCCCTCACGCACAGGGTCTTCACAATCACCACTAGCCAACACGTACCTGCCAATGGCCTCTCACGCCCTTAGACACAATGACTTCACAATCACCACCAGCACACACCTGCCTGGCAATGGCCTCCCATGGCCTCATGCACAAGGACATCACAGTCACAACCAGCAGACACTTGCCTTCCACTGGCCTCTCACTCCCTCACGCACAAGGACCTCACAATCACCACCAGCAGACACATGCCTGCCACTGGCCTCTCATGCCCTCACGCACAGGGTCTTCACAGTCACCACCAGCCAACACATACCTGCCAGTGGCATCTCACGCCCTTAGACACAATGACTTCACAATCACCAAGAGCACACACAGGCCTGGAACTGGCCTCTCATGACGCCACGAACAACTGAGCTCACAATCACCCCCAGCACACACATGACTGGCACTGGCCTCTGAAGACGTCATGAGCAACAAAGCTCACAATCACCACCAGCACACACATGCCTGCCACTGGCCTCTGATGACGTCATGAGCAACTAAGCTCACAATCACCACCACCAGAAACATGCCTGGCACTGGCTTCTTACGCCCTTATACAGCAGGACCTCACAATCACCACCAGCACACACATGCCTGCCACTGGCTTTTAACTCCCTCAGCTACAAGGACCGCACAGTCACCACCAGCACACACAAGCCTGGCACTGGCCTCTCATGACGTCACGAGCAACTGAGCTCAAAATCACCACCAGCACACAAATGCCTACCACTGGCCTCTCATGCCCTCACGCACAGGGGCTTCACAATCACCACTAGCCAACACATACCTGCCAGTGGCCTCTCACGCCCTTAGACACAATGACTTCACAATCACCAAGAGCACACACCTGCCTGGAACTGGCCTCTCATGACGTCACGAGCAACTGAGCTCACAATCACCACCAGCAGACACAGGCCTGCCACTGGCCTCTTATGCCCTCACGCACAGGGTCTTCACAATTACCACTAGCCAACACGTACCTGCCAATGGCCTCTCACGCCCTTAGACACAATGACTTCACAATCACCACCAGCACACACCTGCCTGGCACTGGCCTCCCATGGCCTCATGCACAAGGACATCACAGTCACAACCAGCAGACACTTGCCTTCCACTGGCCTCTCACTCCCTCACGCACAAGGACCTCACAATCACCACCAGCAGACACATGCCTGCCACTGGCCTCTCATGCCCTCACGCACAGGGTCTTCACAGTCACCACCAGCCAACACATACCTGCCAGTGGCATCTCACGCCCTTAGACACAATGACTTCACAATCACCAAGAGCACACACAAGCCTGGAACTGGCCTCTCATGACGTCACGAACAACAGAGCTCACAATCACCACCACCAGACACATGCCTGGCACTGGCCTCTGAAGACGTCACAAGCAACTAAGCTCACAATCACCACCACCAGAAACATGCCTGGCACTGGCTTCTTACGCCCTCACGCACCAGGACCTCACAATCACCACCAGCACACACATGCCTGCCACTGGCTTTTAACTCCCTCACGTACAAGCACCTCACAATCACCACCAGCACACACGAGTCTGGCACTGGCCTCTCATGACGTCACGAGCAACTGAGCTCACAATCACCACCAGCACACACACGGCTGCCACTGGCCTCTCACGCTGTAAGGCACAAGGACCTCACAATCACCACCAGCACACACAAGCCTGGCACTGGCCTCTCATGACGTCACGAGCAACTGAGCTCAAAATCACCACCAGCACACAAATGCCTACCACTGGCCTCTCATGCCCTCACGCACAGGGGCTTCACAATCACCACTAGCCAACACATACCTGCCAGTGGCCTCTCACGCCCTTAGACACAATGACTTCACAATCACCAAGAGCACACACCTGCCTGGAACTGGCCTCTCATGACGTCACGAGCAACTGAGCTCACAATCACCACCAGCAGACACAGGCCTGCCACTGGCCTCTTATGCCCTCACGCACAGGGTCTTAACAATTACCACTAGCCAACACGTACCTGCCAATGGCCTCTCACGCCCTTAGACACAATGACTTCACAATCACCACCAGCACACACCTGCCTGGCACTGGCCTCCCATGGCCTCATGCACAAGGACATCACAGTCACAACCAGCAGACACTTGCCTTCCACTGGCCTCTCACTCCCTCACGCACAAGGACCTCACAATCACCACCAGCAGACACATGCCTGCCACTGGCCTCTCATGCCCTCACGCACAGGGTCTTCACAGTCACCACCAGCCAACACATACCTGCCAGTGGCATCTCACGCCCTTAGACACAATGACTTCACAATCACCAAGAGCACACACAGGCCTGGAACTGGCCTCTCATGACGCCACGAACAACTGAGCTCACAATCACCCCCAGCACACACATGACTGGCACTGGCCTCTGAAGACGTCATGAGCAACAAAGCTCACAATCACCACCAGCACACACATGCCTGCCACTGGCCTCTGATGACGTCATGAGCAACTAAGCTCACAATCACCACTCCAAGAAACATGCCTGGCACTGGCTTCTTACGCCCTTATACAGCAGGACCTCACAATCACCACCAGCACACACATGCCTGCCACTGGCTTTTAACTCCCTCAGGTACAAGGACCTCGCAATCTCCACCAGCACACACGAGTCTGGCACTGGCCTCTCATGACGTCATGAGCAACAGAGCTCACAATCACCACCAGCAGACACATGCCTGCCACTGGCCTCTCACACTGTAAGGCACAAGGACCTCACAATTACCACTAGCCAACACATACCTGCCAATGGCAACTCACGCCCTTAGACACAACGACTTCACAATCACCACCAGCAGAAACATGCCTGGCACTGGCCTCTCATGACGTCACGAACAACTGAGCTCACAATCACCACCAGCACACACATGCCTGCCACTGGCCTCTCATGCCCTCACGCACAGGGTCTTCACAATCTCCACCAGCCAACACATACCTGCCAGTGGCCTCTCACGCCCTTAGACACAATCACTTCACAATCACCAAGAGCACACACCTGCCTGGAACTGGCCTCTCATGACGTCACGAGCAACTGAGCTCACAATCACCACCAGCAGGCACAGGCCTGCCACTGGCCCCTCATGCCCTCACGCACAGAGTCTTCACAATCACCACTAGCCAACACGTACCTGCCAATGGCCTCTCACGCCCTTAGACACAATGACTTCACAATCACCACCAGCACACACCTGCCTGACACTGGCCTCTCATGGCCTCATGCACAAGGACATCACAGTCACAACCAGCAGACACTTGCCTTCCACTGGCCTCTCACTCTCTCACGCACAAGGACCTCACAATCACCACCAGCAGACACATGCCTGCCACTGGCCTCTCATGCCCTCACGCACAGGGTCTTCACAGTCACCACCAGCCAACACATACCTGCCAGTGGCCTCTCACGCCCTTAGACACAATGACTTCACAATCACCACCAGCACACACAAGCCTGGCACTGGCCTCTCATGACGTCAAAAACAACTGAGCTCACAATCACCCCCAGCACACACATGACTGGCACTGGCCTCTGAAGACGTCATGAGCAACAAAGCTCACAATCACCACCAGCACACACATGCCTGCCACTGGCCTCTGATGACGTCATGAGCAACTAAGCTCACAATCACCACTCCAAGAAACATGCCTGGCACTGGCTTCTTACGCCCTTATACAGCAGGACCTCACAATCACCACCAGCACACACATGCCTGCCACTGGCTTTTAACTCCCTCAGGTACAAGGACCTCGCAATCTCCACCAGCACACACGAGTCTGGCACTGGCCTCTCATGACGTCATGAGCAACAGAGCTCACAATCACCACCAGCAGACACATGCCTGCCACTGGTCTCTCACACTGTAAGGCACAAGGACCTCACAATTACCACTAGCCAACACATACCTGCCAATGGCAACTCACGCCCTTAGACACAACGACTTCACAATCACCACCAGCACACACAAGCCTGGCACTGGCCTCTCATGACGTCACGAGCAACTGAGCTCACAATCACCACCAGCACACACATGCCTGCCACTGGCCTCTCATGCCCTCACGCACAGGGGCTTCACAATCACCACCAGCCAACACATACCTGCCAGTGGCCTCTCACGCCCTTAGACACAATGACTTCACAATCACCACCAGCACACACAAGCCTGGCACTGGCCTCTCATGACGTCACGAACAACTGAGCTCAAAATCACCACCAGCACACAAATGCCTACCACTGGCCTCTCATGCCCTCACGCACAGGGTCTTCACAATCACCACTAGCCAACACATACCTGCCAGTGGCCTCTCACGCCCTTAGACACAATCACTTCACAATCACCAAGAGCACACACAAGCCTGGAACTGGCCTCTCATGACGTCACGAGCAACTGAGCTCACAATCACCACCAGCAGACACATGCCTGCCACTGGCCTCTCATGCCCTCACGCACAGGGTCTTCACAGTCACCACCAGCCAACACATACCTGCCAGTGGCATCTCACGCCCTTAGACACAATGACTTCACAATCACCACCAGCACACACAAGCCTGGCACTGGCCTCTCATGACGTCACGAACAACTGAGCTCACAATCACCCCCAGCACACACATGACTGGCACTGGCCTCTGAAGACGTCATGAGCAACAAAGCTCACAATCACCACCAGCACACACATGCCTGCCACTGGCCTCTGATGACGTCATGAGCAACTAAGCTCACAATCACCACCACCAGAAACATGCCTGGCACTGGCTTCTTACGCCCTTATACAGCAGGACCTCACAATCACCACCAGCACACACATGCCTGCCACTGGCTTTTAACTCCCTCAGGTACAAGGACCTCACAATCTCCACCAGCACACACGAGTCTGGCACTGGCCTCTCATGACGTCATGAGCAACTGAGCTCACAATCACCACCAGCAGACACATGCCTGCCACTGGCCTCTCACACTGTAAGGCACAAGGACCTCACAATTACCACTAGCCAACACATACCTGCCAATGGCAACTCACGCCCTCAGACACAACGACTTCACAATCACCACCAGCAGAAACATGCCTGGCACTGGCCTCTCATGACGTCACGAGCAACTGAGCTCACAATCACCACCAGCACACACATGCCTGCCACTGGCCTCTCATGCCCTCACGCACAGGGGCTTCACAATCACCACCAGCCAAAACATACCTGCCAGTGGCCTCTCACGCCCTTAGACACAATGACTTCACAATCACCAAGAGCACACACAAGCCTGGAACTGGCCTCTCATGACGTCACGAACAACTGAGCTCACAATCACCACCACCAGACACATGCCTGGCACTGGCCTCTGAAGACGTCACAAGCAACTAAGCTCACAATCACCACCCCCAGAAACATGCCTGGCACTGGCTTCTTACGCCCTCACGCACCAGGACCTCACAATCACCACCAGCACACACATGCCTGCCACTGGCTTTTAACTCCCTCACGTACAAGCACCTCACAATCACCACCAGCACACACGAGTCTGGCACTGGCCTCTCATGACGTCACGAGCAACTGAGCTCACAATCACCACCAGCACACACACGGCTGCCACTGGCCTCTCACGCTGTAAGGCACAAGGACCTCACAATCACCACCAGCACACACAAGCCTGGCACTGGCCTCTCATGACGTCACGAGCAACTGAGCTCAAAATCACCACCAGCACACAAATGCCTACCACTGGCCTCTCATGCCCTCACGCACAGGGGCTTCACAATCACCACTAGCCAACACATACCTGCCAGTGGCCTCTCACGCCCTTAGACACAATGACTTCACAATCACCAAGAGCACACACCTGCCTGGAACTGGCCTCTCATGACGTCACGAGCAACTGAGCTCACAATCACCACCAGCAGACACAGGCCTGCCACTGGCCTCTTATGCCCTCACGCACAGGGTCTTAACAATTACCACTAGCCAACACGTACCTGCCAATGGCCTCTCACGCCCTTAGACACAATGACTTCACAATCACCACCAGCACACACCTGCCTGGCACTGGCCTCCCATGGCCTCATGCACAAGGACATCACAGTCACAACCAGCAGACACTTGCCTTCCACTGGCCTCTCACTCCCTCACGCACAAGGACCTCACAATCACCACCAGCACACACATGCCTGCCACTGGCCTCTCATGCCCTCACGCACAGGGTCTTCACAGTCACCACCAGCCAACACATACCTGCCAGTGGCATCTCACGCCCTTAGACACAATGACTTCACAATCACCACCAGCACACACAAGCCTGGCACTGGCCTCTCATGACGCCACGAACAACTGAGCTCACAATCACCCCCAGCACACACATGACTGGCACTGGCCTCTGAAGACGTCATGAGCAACAAAGCTCACAATCACCACCAGCACACACATGCCTGCCACTGGCCTCTGATGACGTCATGAGCAACTAAGCTCACAATCACCACTCCAAGAAACATGCCTGGCACTGGCTTCTTACGCCCTTATACAGCAGGACCTCACAATCACCACCAGCACACACATGCCTGCCACTGGCTTTTAACTCCCTCAGGTACAAGGACCTCGCAATCTCCACCAGCACACACGAGTCTGGCACTGGCCTCTCATGACGTCATGAGCAACAGAGCTCACAATCACCACCAGCAGACACATGCCTGCCACTGGCCTCTCACACTGTAAGGCACAAGGACCTCACAATTACCACTAGCCAACACATACCTGCCAATGGCAACTCACGCCCTTAGACACAACGACTTCACAATCACCACCAGCAGAAACATGCCTGGCACTGGCCTCTCATGACGTCACGAACAACTGAGCTCACAATCACCACCAGCACACACATGCCTGCCACTGGCCTCTCATGCCCTCACGCACAGGGTCTTCACAATCACCACCAACCAACACATACCTGCCAGTGGCCTCTCACGCCCTTAGACACAATCACTTCACAATCACCAAGAGCACACACAAGCCTGGCACTGGCCTCTCATGACGTCACGAACAACTGAGCTCAAAATCACCACCAGCACACAAATGCCTACCACTGGCCTCTCATGCCCTCACGCACAGGGTCTTCACAATCACCACTAGCCAACACATACCTGCCAGTGGCCTCTCACACCCTTAGACACAATCACTTCACAATCACCAAGAGCACACACATGCCTGGCACTGGCCTCTCATGACGTCACGAAAAACTGAGCTCACAATCACCACCAGCAGGCACAGGCCTGCCACTGGCCTCTCATGCCCTCACGCACAGGGTCTTCACAATCACCACTAGCCAACACGTACCTGCCAATGGCCTCTCACTCCCTTAGACACAATGACTTCACAATCACCACCAGCACACACATGCCTGCCACTGGCCTCCCATGGCCTCATGCACAAGGACATCACAGTAACAACCAGCAGACACTTGCCTTCCACTGGCCTCTCACTCCCTAACGCACAAGGACCTCACAATCACCACCAGCAGACACATGCCTGCCACTGGCCTCTCATGCCCTCATACACAGGGTCTTCACAATCACCACCAGCCAACACATACCTGCCAGTGGCATCTCACGCCCTTAGACACAATGACTTCACAATCACCAAGAGCACACACAGGCCTGGAACTGGCCTCTCATGACGTCACGAACAACTGAGCTCACAATCACCACCACCAGACACATGCCTGGCCCTGGCCTCTGAAGACGTCCTGAGCAACTAAGCTCACAATCACCACCCCCAGAAACATGCCTGGCACTGGCTTCTTACGCCCTTATACAGCAGGACCTCACAATCACCACCAGCACACACATGCCTGCCACTGGCTTTTAACTCCCTCAGGTACAAGGACCTCACAATCACCACCAGCACACACAAGCCTGGCACTGGCCTCTCATGACGTCACGAGCAACTGAGCTCACAATCACCACCAGCAGACACATGCCTGCCACTGGCCTCTCACACTGTAAGGCACAAGGACCTCACAATTACCACTAGCCAACACATACCTGCCAATGGCAACTCACGCCCTTAGACACAACGACTTCACAATCACCACCAGCAGAAACATGCCTGGCACTGGCCTCTCATGACGTCACGAACAACTGAGCTCACAATCACCACCAGCACACACATGCCTGCCACTGGCCTCTCATGCCCTCACGCACAGGGTCTTCACAATCACCACCAGCCAACACATACCTGCCAGTGGCCTCTCACGCCCTTAGACACAATGACTTCACAATCACCACCAGCACACACCTGCCTGGCACTGGCCTCCCATGGCCTCATGCACAAGGACATCACAGTCACAACCAGCAGACACTTGCCTTCCACTGGCCTCTCACTCCCTCACGCACAAGGACCTCACAATCACCACCAGCACACACATGCCTGCCACTGGCCTCTCATGCCCTCACGCACAGGGTCTTCACAGTCACCACCAGCCAACACATACCTGCCAGTGGCATCTCACGCCCTTAGACACAATGACTTCACAATCACCACCAGCACACACAAGCCTGGCACTGGCCTCTCATGACGCCACGAACAACTGAGCTCACAATCACCCCCAGCACACACATGACTGGCACTGGCCTCTGAAGACGTCATGAGCAACAAAGCTCACAATCACCACCAGCACACACATGCCTGCCACTGGCCTCTGATGACGTCATGAGCAACTAAGCTCACAATCACCACCCCAAGAAACATGCCTGGCACTGGCTTCTTACGCCCTTATACAGCAGGACCTCACAATCACCACCAGCACACACATGCCTGCCACTGGCTTTTAACTCCCTCAGGTACAAAGACCTCGCAATCTCCACCAGCACACACGAGTCTGGCACTGGCCTCTCATGACGTCATGAGCAACAGAGCTCACAATCACCACCAGCAGACACATGCCTGCCACTGGCCTCTCACACTGTAAGGCACAAGGACCTCACAATCACCACCAGCACACACAAGCCTGGCACTGGCCTCTCATGACGTCACGAGCAACTGAGCTCAAAATCACCACCAGCACACAAATGCCTACAACTGGCCTCTCATGCCCTCACGCACAGGGGCTTCACAATCACCACCAGCCAACACATACCTGCCAGTGGCCTCTCACGCCCTTAGACACAATGACTTCACAATCACCAAGAGCACACACCTGCCTGGAACTGGCCTCTCATGACGTCACGAGCAACTGAGCTCACAATCACCACCAGCAGACACATGCCTGCCACTGGCCTCTTATGCCCTCACGCACAGGGTCTTCACAATCACCACTAGCCAACACGTACCTGCCAATGGCCTCTCACGCCCTTAGACACAATGACTTCACAATCACCACCAGCACACACCTGCCTGGCACTGGCCTCCCATGGCCTCATGCACAAGGACATCACAGTCACAACCAGCAGACACTTGCCTTCCACTGGCCTCTCACTCCCTCACGCACAAGGACCTCACAATCACCACCAGCAGACACATGCCTGCCACTGGCCTCTCATGCCCTCACGCACAGGGTCTTCACAGTCACCACCAGCCAACACATACCTGCCAGTGGCATCTCACGCCCTTAGACACAATGACTTCACAATCACCACCAGCACACACAAGCCTGGCAATGGCCTCTCATGACGCCACGAACAACTGAGCTCACAATCACCCCCAGCACACACATGACTGGCACTGGCCTCTGAAGACGTCATGAGCAACAAAGCTCACAATCACCACCAGCACACACATGCCTGCCACTGGCCTCTGATGACGTCATGAGCAACTAAGCTCACAATCACCACTCCAAGAAACATGCCTGGCACTGGCTTCTTACGCCCTCATGCAGCAGGACCTCACAATCACCACCAGCACACACATGCCTGCCACTGCCTTTTAACTCCCTCACGTACAAGGACCTCACAGTCACCACCAGCACACATGAGTCTGGCACTGGCCTCTCATGCCTCCACGCACAACTGACCTCACAATCCCCACCAGCAGACACATGGCTGGCCCTGGCCTCTCACGCTGTAAGGCACAAGGACCTCACAATCACCACCAGCACACACAAGCCTGGCACTGGCCTCTCATGACGTCACGAGCAACTGAGCTCACAATCACCACCAGCACACACATGCCTGCCACTGGCCTCTCATGCCCTCACGCACAGGGTCTTCACAATCACCACCAGCCAACACATACCTGCCAGTGGCCTCTCACGCCCTTAGACACAATCACTTCACAATCACCAAGAGCACACACATGCCTGGCACTGGCCTCTCATGACGTCACGAGCAACTGAGCTCACAATCACCACCAGCAGACACAGGCCTGCCACTGGCCTCTCATGCCCTCACGCACAGGGTCTTCACAATCACCACTAGCCAACACGTACCTGCCAATGGCCTCTCATGCACTTAGACACAATGACTTCACAATCACCACCAGCACACACCTGCCTGGCAATGGCCTCCCATGGTCTCATGCACAAGGACATCACAGTCACAACCAGCAGACACTTGCCTTCCACTGGCCTCTCACTCCCTCACGCACAAGGACCTCACAATCACCACCAGCAGACACATGCCTGCCACTGGCCTCTCATGCCCTCACGCACAGGGTCTTCACAGTCACCACCAGCCAACACATACCTGCCAGTGGCATCTCACGCCCTTAGACACAATGACTTCACAATCACCACCAGCACACACAAGCCTGGCACTGGCCTCTCATGACGTCACGAACAACTGAGCTCACAATCACCACCAGCACACACATGACTGGCACTGGCCTCTGAAGACGTCATGAGCAACAAAGCTCACAATCACCACCAGCACACACATGCCTGCCACTGGCCTCTGATGACGTCATGAGCAACTAAGCTCACAATCACCACCACCAGAAACATGCCTGGCACTGGCTTCTTACGCCCTTATACAGCAGGACCTCACAATCACCACCAGCACACACATGCCTGCCACTGGCTTTTAACTCCCTCAGGTACAAGGACCTCACAATCACCACCAGCACACACGAGTCTGGCACTGGCCTCTCATGACGTCATGAGCAACTGAGCTCACAATCACCACCAGCAGACACATGCCTGCCACTGGCCTCTCACACTGTAAGGCACAAGGACCTCACAATTACCACTAGCCAACACATACCTGCCAGTGGCCTCTCACGCCCTTAGACACAACGACTTCACAATCACCACCAGCAGAAACATGCCTGGCACTGGCCTCTCATGACGTCACGAGCAACTGAGCTCACAATCACCACCAGCACACACATGCCTGCCACTGGCCTCTCATGCCCTCACGCACAGGGTCTTCACAATCACCACCAGCCAACACATACCTGCCAGTGGCCTCTCACGCCCTTAGACACAATCACTTCACAATCACCACCAGCACACACCTGCCTGGCACTGGCCTCCCATGGCCTCATGCACAAGGACATCACAGTCACAACCAGCAGACACTTGCCTTCCACTGGCCTCTCACTCCCTCACGCACAAGGACCTCACAATCACCACCAGCACACACATGCCTGCCACTGGCCTCTCATGCCCTCACGCACAGGGTCTTCACAGTCACCACCAGCCAACACATACCTGCCAGTGGCATCTCACGCCCTTAGACACAATGACTTCACAATCACCACCAGCACACACAAGCCTGGCACTGGCCTCTCATGACGCCACGAACAACTGAGCTCACAATCACCCCCAGCACACACATGACTGGCACTGGCCTCTGAAGACGTCATGAGCAACAAAGCTCACAATCACCACCAGCACACACATGCCTGCCACTGGCCTCTGATGACGTCATGAGCAACTAAGCTCACAATCACCACCCCAAGAAACATGCCTGGCACTGGCTTCTTACGCCCTTATACAGCAGGACCTCACAATCACCACCAGCACACACATGCCTGCCACTGGCTTTTAACTCCCTCAGGTACAAAGACCTCGCAATCTCCACCAGCACACACGAGTCTGGCACTGGCCTCTCATGACGTCATGAGCAACAGAGCTCACAATCACCACCAGCAGACACATGCCTGCCACTGGCCTCTCACACTGTAAGGCACAAGGACCTCACAATCACCACCAGCACACACAAGCCTGGCACTGGCCTCTCATGACGTCACGAGCAACTGAGCTCAAAATCACCACCAGCACACAAATGCCTACAACTGGCCTCTCATGCCCTCACGCACAGGGGCTTCACAATCACCACCAGCCAACACATACCTGCCAGTGGCCTCTCACGCCCTTAGACACAATGACTTCACAATCACCAAGAGCACACACCTGCCTGGAACTGGCCTCTCATGACGTCACGAGCAACTGAGCTCACAATCACCACCAGCAGACACATGCCTGCCACTGGCCTCTTATGCCCTCACGCACAGGGTCTTCACAATCACCACTAGCCAACACGTACCTGCCAATGGCCTCTCACGCCCTTAGACACAATGACTTCACAATCACCACCAGCACACACCTGCCTGGCACTGGCCTCCCATGGCCTCATGCACAAGGACATCACAGTCACAACCAGCAGACACTTGCCTTCCACTGGCCTCTCACTCCCTCACGCACAAGGACCTCACAATCACCACCAGCAGACACATGCCTGCCACTGGCCTCTCATGCCCTCACGCACAGGGTCTTCACAGTCACCACCAGCCAACACATACCTGCCAGTGGCATCTCACGCCCTTAGACACAATGACTTCACAATCACCACCAGCACACACAAGCCTGGCAATGGCCTCTCATGACGCCACGAACAACTGAGCTCACAATCACCCCCAGCACACACATGACTGGCACTGGCCTCTGAAGACGTCATGAGCAACAAAGCTCACAATCACCACCAGCACACACATGCCTGCCACTGGCCTCTGATGACGTCATGAGCAACTAAGCTCACAATCACCACTCCAAGAAACATGCCTGGCACTGGCTTCTTACGCCCTCATGCAGCAGGACCTCACAATCACCACCAGCACACACATGCCTGCCACTGCCTTTTAACTCCCTCACGTACAAGGACCTCACAGTCACCACCAGCACACATGAGTCTGGCACTGGCCTCTCATGCCTCCACGCACAACTGACCTCACAATCCCCACCAGCAGACACATGGCTGGCCCTGGCCTCTCACGCTGTAAGGCACAAGGACCTCACAATCACCACCAGCACACACAAGCCTGGCACTGGCCTCTCATGACGTCACGAGCAACTGAGCTCACAATCACCACCAGCACACACATGCCTGCCACTGGCCTCTCATGCCCTCACGCACAGGGTCTTCACAATCACCACCAGCCAACACATACCTGCCAGTGGCCTCTCACGCCCTTAGACACAATCACTTCACAATCACCAAGAGCACACACATGCCTGGCACTGGCCTCTCATGACGTCACGAGCAACTGAGCTCACAATCACCACCAGCAGACACAGGCCTGCCACTGGCCTCTCATGCCCTCACGCACAGGGTCTTCACAATCACCACTAGCCAACACGTACCTGCCAATGGCCTCTCATGCACTTAGACACAATGACTTCACAATCACCACCAGCACACACCTGCCTGGCAATGGCCTCCCATGGTCTCATGCACAAGGACATCACAGTCACAACCAGCAGACACTTGCCTTCCACTGGCCTCTCACTCCCTCACGCACAAGGACCTCACAATCACCACCAGCAGACACATGCCTGCCACTGGCCTCTCATGCCCTCACGCACAGGGTCTTCACAGTCACCACCAGCCAACACATACCTGCCAGTGGCATCTCACGCCCTTAGACACAATGACTTCACAATCACCACCAGCACACACAAGCCTGGCACTGGCCTCTCATGACGTCACGAACAACTGAGCTCACAATCACCACCAGCACACACATGACTGGCACTGGCCTCTGAAGACGTCATGAGCAACAAAGCTCACAATCACCACCAGCACACACATGCCTGCCACTGGCCTCTGATGACGTCATGAGCAACTAAGCTCACAATCACCACCACCAGAAACATGCCTGGCACTGGCTTCTTACGCCCTTATACAGCAGGACCTCACAATCACCACCAGCACACACATGCCTGCCACTGGCTTTTAACTCCCTCAGGTACAAGGACCTCACAATCACCACCAGCACACACGAGTCTGGCACTGGCCTCTCATGACGTCATGAGCAACTGAGCTCACAATCACCACCAGCAGACACATGCCTGCCACTGGCCTCTCACACTGTAAGGCACAAGGACCTCACAATTACCACTAGCCAACACATACCTGCCAGTGGCCTCTCACGCCCTTAGACACAACGACTTCACAATCACCACCAGCAGAAACATGCCTGGCACTGGCCTCTCATGACGTCACGAGCAACTGAGCTCACAATCACCACCAGCACACACATGCCTGCCACTGGCCTCTCATGCCCTCACGCACAGGGTCTTCACAATCACCACCAGCCAACACATACCTGCCAGTGGCCTCTCACGCCCTTAGACACAATCACTTCACAATCACCACCAGCACACACCTGCCTGGCACTGGCCTCCCATGGCCTCATGCACAAGGACATCACAGTCACAACCAGCAGACACTTGCCTTCCACTGGCCTCTCACTCCCTCACGCACAAGGACCTCACAATCACCACCAGCACACACATGCCTGCCACTGGCCTCTCATGCCCTCACGCACAGGGTCTTCACAGTCACCACCAGCCAACACATACCTGCCAGTGGCATCTCACGCCCTTAGACACAATGACTTCACAATCACCACCAGCACACACAAGCCTGGCACTGGCCTCTCATGACGCCACGAACAACTGAGCTCACAATCACCCCCAGCACACACATGACTGGCACTGGCCTCTGAAGACGTCATGAGCAACAAAGCTCACAATCACCACCAGCACACACATGCCTGCCACTGGCCTCTGATGACGTCATGAGCAACTAAGCTCACAATCACCACCCCAAGAAACATGCCTGGCACTGGCTTCTTACGCCCTTATACAGCAGGACCTCACAATCACCACCAGCACACACATGCCTGCCACTGGCTTTTAACTCCCTCAGGTACAAAGACCTCGCAATCTCCACCAGCACACACGAGTCTGGCACTGGCCTCTCATGACGTCATGAGCAACAGAGCTCACAATCACCACCAGCAGACACATGCCTGCCACTGGCCTCTCACACTGTAAGGCACAAGGACCTCACAATCACCACCAGCACACACAAGCCTGGCACTGGCCTCTCATGACGTCACGAGCAACTGAGCTCAAAATCACCACCAGCACACAAATGCCTACAACTGGCCTCTCATGCCCTCACGCACAGGGGCTTCACAATCACCACCAGCCAACACATACCTGCCAGTGGCCTCTCACGCCCTTAGACACAATGACTTCACAATCACCAAGAGCACACACCTGCCTGGAACTGGCCTCTCATGACGTCACGAGCAACTGAGCTCACAATCACCACCAGCAGACACATGCCTGCCACTGGCCTCTTATGCCCTCACGCACAGGGTCTTCACAATCACCACTAGCCAACACGTACCTGCCAATGGCCTCTCACGCCCTTAGACACAATGACTTCACAATCACCACCAGCACACACCTGCCTGGCACTGGCCTCCCATGGCCTCATGCACAAGGACATCACAGTCACAACCAGCAGACACTTGCCTTCCACTGGCCTCTCACTCCCTCACGCACAAGGACCTCACAATCACCACCAGCAGACACATGCCTGCCACTGGCCTCTCATGCCCTCACGCACAGGGTCTTCACAGTCACCACCAGCCAACACATACCTGCCAGTGGCATCTCACGCCCTTAGACACAATGACTTCACAATCACCACCAGCACACACAAGCCTGGCAATGGCCTCTCATGACGCCACGAACAACTGAGCTCACAATCACCCCCAGCACACACATGACTGGCACTGGCCTCTGAAGACGTCATGAGCAACAAAGCTCACAATCACCACCAGCACACACATGCCTGCCACTGGCCTCTGATGACGTCATGAGCAACTAAGCTCACAATCACCACTCCAAGAAACATGCCTGGCACTGGCTTCTTACGCCCTCATGCAGCAGGACCTCACAATCACCACCAGCACACACATGCCTGCCACTGCCTTTTAACTCCCTCACGTACAAGGACCTCACAGTCACCACCAGCACACATGAGTCTGGCACTGGCCTCTCATGCCTCCACGCACAACTGACCTCACAATCCCCACCAGCAGACACATGGCTGGCCCTGGCCTCTCACGCTGTAAGGCACAAGGACCTCACAATCACCACCAGCACACACAAGCCTGGCACTGGCCTCTCATGACGTCACGAGCAACTGAGCTCACAATCACCACCAGCACACACATGCCTGCCACTGGCCTCTCATGCCCTCACGCACAGGGTCTTCACAATCACCACTAGCCAACACGTACCTGCCAATGGCCTCTCATGCACTTAGACACAATCACTTCACAATCACCAAGAGCACACACATGCCTGGCACTGGCCTCTCATGACGTCACGAGCAACTGAGCTCACAATCACCACCAGCAGACACAGGCCTGCCACTGGCCTCTCATGCCCTCACGCACAGGGTCTTCACAATCACCACTAGCCAACACGTACCTGCCAATGGCCTCTCATGCACTTAGACACAATGACTTCACAATCACCACCAGCACACACCTGCCTGGCAATGGCCTCCCATGGTCTCATGCACAAGGACATCACAGTCACAACCAGCAGACACTTGCCTTCCACTGGCCTCTCACTCCCTCACGCACAAGGACCTCACAATCACCACCAGCAGACACATGCCTGCCACTGGCCTCTCATGCCCTCACGCACAGGGTCTTCACAGTCACCACCAGCCAACACATACCTGCCAGTGGCATCTCACGCCCTTAGACACAATGACTTCACAATCACCACCAGCACACACAAGCCTGGCACTGGCCTCTCATGACGTCACGAACAACTGAGCTCACAATCACCCCCAGCACACACATGACTGGCACTGGCCTCTGAAGACGTCATGAGCAACAAAGCTCACAATCACCACCAGCACACACATGCCTGCCACTGGCCTCTGATGACGTCATGAGCAACTAAGCTGACAATCACCACCACCAGAAACATGCCTCGCACTGGCTTCTTACGCCCTTATACAGCAGGACCTCACAATCACCACCAGCACACACATGCCTGCCACTGGCTTTTAACTCCCTCAGGTACAAGGACCTCACAATCACCACCAGCACACACGAGTCTGGCACTGGCCTCTCATGACGTCATGAGCAACTGAGCTCACAATCACCACCAGCAGACACATGCCTGCCACTGGCCTCTCACACTGTAAGGCACAAGGACCTCACAATTACCACTAGCCAACACATACCTGCCAGTGGCCTCTCACGCCCTTAGACACAACGACTTCACAATCACCACCAGCAGAAACATGCCTGGCACTGGCCTCTCATGACGTCACGAGCAACTGAGCTCACAATCACCACCAGCACACACATGCCTGCCACTGGCCTCTCATGCCCTCACGCACAGGGTCTTCACAATCACCACCAGCCAACACATACCTGCCAGTGGCCTCTCACGCCCTTAGACACAATCACTTCACAATCACCAAGAGCACACACATGCCTGGCACTGGCCTCTCATGACGTCACGAGCAACTGAGCTCACAATCACCACCAGCACACACATGCCTGCCACTGGCCTCTCATGCCCTCACGCACAGGGTCTTCACAATCACCACTAGCCAACACGTACCTGCCAATGGCCTCTCATGCACTTAGACACAATGACTTCACAATCACCACCAGCACACACCTGCCTGGCAATGGCCTCCCATGGTCTCATGCACAAGGACATCACAGTCACAACCAGCAGACACTTGCCTTCCACTGGCCTCTCACTCCCTCACGCACAAGGACCTCACAATCACCACCAGCAGACACATGCCTGCCACTGGCCTCTCATGCCCTCACGCACAGGGTCTTCACAGTCACCACCAGCCAACACATACCTGCCAGTGGCATCTCACGCCCTTAGACACAATGACTTCACAATCACCACCAGCACACACAAGCCTGGCAATGGTCTCTCATGACGCCACGAACAACTGAGCTCACAATCACCCCCAGCACACACATTCCTGCCAATGGCCTCTGAAGACGTCATGAGCAACAAAGCTCACAATCACCACCAGCACACACATGCCTGCCACTGGCCTCTGATGACGTCATGAGCAACTAAGCTCACAATCACCACCACCAGAAACATGCCTGGCACTGGCTTCTTACGCCCTTATACAGCAGGACCTCACAATCACCACCAGCACACACATGCCTGCCACTGGCTTTTAACTCCCTCAGGTACAAGGACCTCACAATCACCACCAGCACACATGAGTCTGGCACTGGCCTCTCATGACGTCATGAGCAACTGAGCTCACAATCACCACCAGCAGACACATGCCTGCCACTGGCCTCTCACACTGTAAGGCACAAGGACCTCACAATTACCACTAGCCAACACATACCTGCCAATGGCAACTCACGCCCTTAGACACAACGACTTCACAATCACCACCAGCAGAAACATGCCTGGCACTGGCCTCTCATGACGTCACGAACAACTGAGCTCACAATCACCACCAGCACACACACGCCTGCCACTGGCCTCTCATGCCCTCACGCACAGGGTCTTCACAATCACCACCAGCCAACACATACCTGCCAGTGGCCTCTCACGCCCTTAGACACAATGACTTCACAATCACCACCAGCACACACAAGCCTGGCACTGGCCTCTCATGACGTCACGAACAACTGAGCTCACAATCACCACCAGCACACAAATGCCTACCACTGGCCTCCCATGCCCTCACGCACAGGGTCTTCACAATCACCACTAGCCAACACATACATGCCAGTGGCCTCTCACACCCTTAGACACAATCACTTCACAATCACCAAGAGCACACACATGCCTGGCACTGGGCTCTCATGACGTCACGAAAAACTGAGCTCACAATCACCACCAGCAGGCACACGCCTGACACTGGCCTCTCATGCCCTCACGCACAGGGTCTTCACAATTACCACTAGCCAACACGTACCTGCCAATGGCCTCTCACGCCCTTAGACACAATGACTTCACAATCACCACCAGCACACACATGCGTGGCAATGGCCTCCCATGGCCTCATGCACAGGGACATCACAGTCACAACCAGCAGACACTTGCCTTCCACTGGCCTCTCACTCCCTCACGCACAAGGACCTCACAATCACCACCTGAAAACACATGCCTGGCCCTGGCCTCTCACGCCCTCACACACAACTCCCCACACAATCACCACCAGCACACACATGCCTGCCACTGGCCTCTCATGCCCTCAGGAACAAAGACCTCAAAATCACCACCAATAGACAAGTGCCTGGCACTGGCCTCTCATGACGTCACGAAAAACTGAGCTCACAATCACCACCTGCACACACATGCCTGCCACTGGCCTCTCACACTGTAAGGCACAAGAACCTCAGAATCACCACTAGCCAACACATACCTGCGAATGGCAGCTCACGCCCTTAGACACAACGACTTCACAATCACCACCAGCAGAAACATGCCTGGCACTGGCCTCTCATGATGTCACAAACAACTGACCTCACAATCACCACCAGCACACACATGCCTGCCACTGGCCTCTCATGCCCTCACGCACAGGGGCTTCACAATCACCACCAGCCAACACATACCTGCCAGTGGCCTCTCACGCACGTAGACACAATGACTTCACAATCACCAAGAGCACACACAAGCCTGGCACTGGCCTCTCATGACGTCACGAACAACTGAGCTCACAATCACCCCCAGCACACACATTCCTGCCAATGGCCTCTGAAGACGTCATGAGCAACTCAGCTCACAATCACCACCAGCAGACACATGCCTGGCACTGGCCTCTGAAGACGTCACAAGCAACTAAGCTCACAATCACCTCCCCCAGAAACATGCCTGGCACTGGCTTCTTACGCCCTCACCCACCAGGACCTCACAATCACCCCCAGCACACACATGCCTGCCACTGGCTTTTAACTCCCTCAGGTACAAGGACCTCACAGTCACCACCAGCACACACGAGTCTTGCAGTGGCCTCTCATGCCTCCACGCACAATTGACCTCACAATCCCCACCAGCACACAAATGCCTGGCCCTGGACTCTCACGCTGTAAGGCACAAGGACCTCACAATCACCACCAGCACACACAAGCCTGGCACTGGCCTCCCGTGACGTCACGAACAACTGAGCTCACAATCACCACGAGCAGACACAGGCCTGCCACTGGCCTCTCATGCCCTCAGGCACAGGGTCTTCACAATCACCACCAGCCAACACATACCTGCCAGTGGCCGCTCACGCCCTTAGACACAACGATTTCACAATCACCACCAGCAGAAACATGCCTGTCACTGGCCTCTCTTGACGTCACGAGCAACTGAGCTCACAATCACCCCCAGCACACACATGCCTGCCAATGGCCTCTGAAGACGTCACGAGCAACTAAGCTCACAATCACCACCACCAGAAACATGCCTGGCACTGGCTTCTTACGCCCTCACGCACCAGGACCTCACAATCACCACCAGCACACACATGTCTGCCACTGGCTTTTAACTCCCTCACGTACAAGGACCTCACAATCACCACCAGCACACACATGCCTGGCACTGGCCTCTAATGCCCTCAGGCACAGGGTCTTCACAATCACCACCAGCCAACACATACCTGCCAATGGCCTCTCATGCACGTAGACACAATGACTTCACAATCACTACCAGCACACACAAGCCTGGCACTGACCTCTCATGACGTCACGAACAACTGAGCTCACAATCCCCATGAGCAAACACATGACTGGCCCTGACCTCTCACGCCGTCAAGCACAAGGACCTCACAATCACCACCAGCACACACATGCCTGGCCCTGGCTTCTCATGCCCTTAGGAACAAAGACCTCAAAATCACCACCAGTAGACAAGTGCCTGGCACTGGCCTCTCATGACCTCACGAAAAACTGAGCTCACAATCACCACCAGCACACACATGCCTGCCACTGGCTTCTCATGCCCTCCCGCACAAGTACCTCAAAATCACCACTAGCCAACACATACCCGACCATAACCTCTCCCGCCCTTAAACACAATCACTTCACAATCATCACCAGCAGAAACATGCCTGGCACTGGCCTCTCATGACGTCACGAACAACTGAGCTCAAAATCACCACCTGCAGACACATGCCTGGCAATGGCCTCCCATTGCCTCATGCACAAGGACATCACAGTCACAACCAGCAGACACTTACCTCCCACTGGCCTCTCACTACCTCACGCACAAGGACCTCGCAATCACCACCAGAACACACATGCCTGGCACGGGCCTCTCACGCCCTCACACACAACTCCCCTCACAATCACCACCAGCACACACATGCCTGGCACTGGCCTCTCATGACGTCACGAGCAACTGAGCTCACAATCACCACCAGCACACACATGCCTGCCAATGGCCTCTCATGACGTCACGAGCAACTGAGCTCACAATCACCACCAGCACACACATGCCTGCCACTGGCCTCTGATGACGTCATGAGTAACTAAGCTCACAATCACGACCACCAGAAACAGGCCTGGCACTGGCTTCTAAAACCCTCACGCACCAGGACCTCACAATCACCACCAGCACACACATTCCTGCCACTGGCTTTTAACTCCCTCAGGTACAAGGACCTCACAATCACCACCAGCACACACGAGTCTGGCACTGGCCTCTCATGCATCCACGCAAAACTGACATCACAATCCGCACCAGCACAAACATGCCTGGCACTGGCCTCTCATGCCCTCACGCACAGGGTCTTCACAATCACCACAAGCCAACACATATCTGCCAGTGGCCTCTCACGCCCTTAGACACAATGACTTCACAATCACCACCAGCACACACATACCTAGCACTGACCTCTCATGACGTCACGAACAACTGAGCTCACAATCACCACCAGCACACACATGCCTGGCACTGGCCTCTAACGCCCTCAGGCACAATGACCTCACAATCACGACCAGCACACACATGCCTGCCACTGGCTTTTAACTCCCTCAGGTACAAGGACCTCACAGTCACCACCAGCACACACGAGTCTGGCACTGGCCTCTCATACCTCCACGCACAACTGACCTCACAATCCCCATGAGCAGACACATGACTGGCCCTGACCTCTCACGCCGTCAAGCACAAGGACCTCACAATCACCACCAGCACACACATGCCTGGCACTGGCTTCTCATGCCCTCAGGAACAAAGACCTCAAAATCACCACCAGTAGACAGGTGCCTGGCACTGGCCTCTCATGACCTCACGAAAAACTGAGCTCAGAATCACCACCAGCACACACATGCCTGCCACTGGCCTCTCATGCCCTCACGCACAAGGACATCAAAATCACCACTAGCCAACACATACCTGCCAGTGGCCTCTCACGCCCTTAGACACAATCACTTCACAATCATCACCAGCAGAAACATGTCTGGCACTGGCCTCTCATGATGTCAAAACAACTGAGCTCACAATCACCACTAGCACACACATGCCTGCCACTGGCCTCTCACTCCCTCAGGCACAGGGACTTCACAATCACCACCAGCACACACATGCCTGGCACTGGCCTCTCACGCCCTTAGACACAATGACTTCACAATCACCAAGAGCACACACAAGCCTGGCACTGGCCTCTCATGACGTCAAGAACAACTGAGCTCACAATCACCACCAGCACACACATGCCTGGCACTGGCCACTGATGACGTCACGAGTAACTAAGCTCACAATCACCACCAACAGAAACATGACTGGCACTGGATTCTTACGCCCTCACGCACCAGGACCTCACAATCACCACCAGCACACACATGCCTGCCACTGGCTTTTAACTCCCTCAGGTACAGGGACCTCACAATCACGACTAGCACACACGAGTCTGGCACTGGCCTCTCATGCATCCACGCAAAACTGACATCACAATCCGCACCAGCACACACATGCCTGCCACTGGCCTCTCATGCCCTCACGCACAGGGTCTTCACAATCACCACCAGCCAACACATACCTGCAAATGGCCTTTCACGCACGTAGACACAATGACTTCACAATCACCACCAGCACACACATGACTGGCACTGACCTCTCATGACGTCACGAACAACTGAGCTCACAATCACCACCAGCACACACATGCCTGCCACTGGCCTCTAACGCCCTCAGGCACCAGGACCTCACAATCACCACCAGCACACACATGCCTGCCACTGGCTTTTTACTCCCTCACGTACAAGGACCTCACAGTCACCACCAGCACACACGAGTCTGGCACTGGCCTCTCCTACCTCCACGCACAACTGACCTCACAATCCCCACCAGCAGACACATGCATGGCCCTGGCCTCTCACGCTGTAAGGCACAAGGCCCTCACAATCACCACCAGCAGACACGTGCCTGGCACTGGCTTCTCATGCCCTCAGGAACAAAGACCTCAAAATCACCACCAGTAGACAAGTGCCTGGCACTGCCCTCTCATGACCTCACGAATAACTGAGCTCAGAATCAGCACCAGCACACACATGCCTGCCACTGGCCTCTCATGCCCTCACGCACAGGGTCTTCACAATCACCACCAGCCAACACATACCTGCCAATGGCCTCTCACGCACGTAGACACAATGACTTCACAATCACCACCAGCACACACATGCCTGACACTGGCCTCGAACGCCCTCAGGCACAACGACCTCACAATCACCACCAGCACAAACATGCCTGCCACTGGCTTTTAACTCCCTCAGGTACAAGGACCTCACAGTCACCACCAGCACACACGAGTCTGGCACTGGCCTCTCATACATCCACGCACAACTGACCTCACAATCCCCACCAGCAGACACATGACTGGTCCTGACCTCTCACGCCGTCAAGAACAAGGACCTCACAATCACCACCAACACATACGTGCCTGGAACTCGCCTCCGATGGTTTAACGAGCAACTGAGCTCACAATCACCACCAGCAGACACATGCCTGCCACTGGCCTCTCATGCCCTCACGCACAGGGTCTTCACAATCACCACTGGCCAACACATACCTGCCAATGGCCTCTCGCCCTATAGACACAATGACCTCACAATAACCAACAGCAGAAAAATGCCTGGCAATGGAATGTCACGCCCTCAGGCACAATGACCTCACAATCACCACCAGCACACACATGCCTGCCACTGGCTTTTAACTCCCTCAGCTACAAGGACCTCACAGTCACCACCAGCACACACGAGTCTGGCACTGGCCTCTCATGCCTCCACGCACAACTGACCTCACATTCCCCACCAGCAGACAGATTGCTGGCCCTGGCCTCTCACGCTGTAAGGCACAAGGACCTCACAATCACCACCAGCAGACACGTGCCTGGCACTGGCCTCTCATGACGTCACGAGCAACTGAGCTGACAATCACCACCACCAGAAACATGCCTGCCACTGGCCTCTCATGCCCTCAGGCACAGGGTCTTCACAATCACCACCAGCCAACACATACCTGCCACTGGCCTCTCGCCCTCAGACACAATGACCTCACAATAGCCACCAGCAGAAACATGCCTGGCACTGGCCTCTCACGCTGTCAAGCACAAGGACCTCACAATCTCCACCAGCAGAGACGTGTCTGGCACTGGCCTCTGTTGATGTCACGAGCAACTGAGCTCACAATCACCACCAGCAGACACATGCCTGCCACTGGCCTCTCATGCCCTCACGCACAGGGTCTTCACAATAGCCACCCGCCAACACTTACCTGCCAATGGCCTCTCACGCCCTTAGACACAATGACTTCACAAGCACCACCAGCACAGACATGCCTGGACCTGGCCTCTCATGATGTCACGAACAACGGAGATCACAATCACCACCTGTAGAAACATGCCTTCCACTGGCCTCCCATGGCCTCATGCACAAGGACATCACAGTCACCACCAGCAGAAAGAAGCCTACCCCTGGTCTCTAACGCCCTAACACACAACTCCCCACACAATCACAACCAGTACAAACATGCCAGCCAATAGCTTTTAACTCCCTCATGTACAAGGACCTCACAATCACCACCAGCACACACATGCCTGGCACTGGCCTCTGATGCACTCAGGAAAAAAGACCTCAAAATCAGCACCAGTAGACAAGTGCCTGCCACTGGCCTCTCATGACCTCACGAAAAACTAAGCTCACAATCACCACCAGCACACACATGCCTTCCACTGGCCTCTCATGCCCTCTCGCACAAGGACCTCAAAATCACCACTAGCCAACACATACCCGACAATAGCCTCTCACGCCCTTAGACACTATGAATTCACAATCATCACCAGCAGAAACATGCCTGGCACTGGCCTCTCATGATGTCACAAAAAACTGAGCTCACAATCACCACAAGCACAAACATGCCTGCCACTGGCCTCCCACGCCCTTAGACACAATGACTTCACAATCATCACCAGCACACACATGCCTAGCACTGGCGTCTCATGCCCTCAGGCACAGGGTCTTCACAATCACCACCAGTCAACACATACCTGCCAGTGGCCTCTCACGCCCTTAGACACAATGACTTCACAATCACCAAGAGCACACACAAGCCTGGCACTGGCCTCTCATGACGTCACAAACAACTGAGCTCACAGTCACCACCAGCACACACATGCCTGCCACTGGCCTCTGAAGACGTCATGAACAACTGAGCTCACAATCACCACCAGCAGACACGTGCCTACCACTGGCTTTTAACTCCCTACGGCACAAGGACCTCACAATCACCACCAGCACACACATGCCTGGCACTGGCCTCTCAACCCGTCACGCACAAGTACCTCACAGTCACCCCCAGCACACACATGCCTGACACTGGCCTCCCATGACGTAACGAGCAACTGAGTTCACAATCACCACCAGCACACACATGCCTGGCACCGGTCTCTGATGACATCAGGAACAAATGAGCTCACAATCACCACCAGCACACACATGCCTGGCACTGGCCTCTCGCCCTCAGACACAATGACCTCACAATAACCAACAGCAAAAGAAGCCTGGCACTGGCCTCTCACACCCTCACGCACAAGGACCTCACAATCACCACCAGCACACACATGCCTGGCACTGGCCTCTGATGATGTCACGAACAACGGAGCTCACAATCACCACCAGCACACACATGCCTGCCACTGGCCTCTCATGACGTCAGGAGCAACTGAGCTCACAATCACCACCAGCACACACATGCCTGCCACTGGCTTCTCACGCCCTCAGACACAGGGACCTCACAATCACCACCAGCACACACATGCCTGCCACTGCCTTTTAACTCCCTCAGGTACAAGCACCTCACAATCACAACCAGAACACACCAGTCTGACACTGGCCTCTCATGCCTCCACGCACAACTGACCTCAAAATCACCTCCTGCAGACACATGCCTGCCACTGGCTCCTCATACCGTCATGCACAAGGACCTCACAGTCCCCCCCAGCACACACATGCCTGCCACTGGCCTCTGAAGACGTCATGAACAACTGAGATCACAATCACCACCAGCAGACACGTGCCTACCACTGGCTTTTAACTCCCTACGGCACAAGGACCTCACAATCACCACCAGCACACACATGCCTGGCACTGGCCTCTCAACCCGTCACGCACAAGTACCTCACAGTCACCCCCAGCACACACATGCCTGACACTGGCCTCCCATGACGTAACGAGCAACTGAGTTCACAATCACCACCAGCACACACATGCCTGGCACCGGCCTCTGATGACATCAGGAACAAATGAGCTCACAATCACCACCAGCACACACATGCCTGGCACTGGCCTCTCGCCCTCAGACACAATGACCTCACAATAACCAACAGCAAAAGAAGCCTGGCACTGGCCTCTCACACCCTCACGCACAAGGACCTCACAATCACCACCAGCACACACATGCCTGGCACTGGCCTCTGATGATGTCACGAACAACTGAGCTCACAATCACCACCAGCACACACATGCCTGCCACTGGCCTCTCATGACGTCACGAGCAACTGAGCTCACAATCACCACCAGCACACACATGCCTGCCACTGGCTTCTCACGCCTTCAGACACAGGGACCTCACAATCACCACCAGCACACACATGCCGGCCACTGGCCTCTGAAGACGTCATGAACAACTGAGCTCACAATCACCACCAGCAGACACGTGCCTGCCACTGGCTTTTAACTCCCTACGGCACAAGGACCTCACAATCACCACCAGCACACACATGCCTGGCACTGGCCTCTCAACCCGTCTCGCACAAGTACCTGACAGTCACCACCAGCACACACATGCCTGGCAATGGCCTCTGAAGACGTAACGAGCAACTCAGCTCACAATCACCACCAGCACACACATGCCTGCCACTGACCTCTAGTGACCTCAGGCACAGGGTCTTCACAATCACCACCAGCACACACATGCCTGCCACTGGCCTCTCACGCCCTCATGCACAAGGACCTCACAATCACCACCAGCACACACATGCCTGGCACTGGCCTCTCAACCCGTCACGCACAAGTACCTCACAGTCACCCCCAGCACACACATGCCTGGCACTGGCCTCTCATGACGTCACGAACAACTGAGCTCACAATCACCACCAGCACGCACATGCCTTCCACTGGCCTCTCACGCCCTTAGACACAATGACTTCACAATCACCACCAGCACACACATGCCTGGCACTGGCGTCTCATGCCCTCAGGCACAGGGTCTTCACAATCACCACCAGTCAACACATACCTGCCAATGGCCTCTCATGCCCTTAGACACAATGACTTCACAATCACCACCAGTACACACATGCCTGGCACTGGCCTCTCATGACGTCACGAACAACTCAGCTCACAATCACCGCCTGCAGACACATGCCTGGCAATGGCCTTCCATGGCCTCATGCACAAGGATATCACAGTCACAACCAGCAGACACTTGCCTCCAATTGGCCTCTCACTCCCTCACGCACAAGGACCTCGCAATCACCACCAGCACACACATGCCTGGCACGGGCCTCTCACGCCCTCACACACAACTGCCCTCACAATCATCACCGGCACACACATGCCTGCCACTGGCCTCTCATGACGTCACGAGCAACTGAGCTCACAATCACCACCAGCACACACATGCCTGGCACTGGCCTCTGAAACGTCACGAGGAACTAAGCTCACAATCACCACCCCAAGAAACATGCCTGGCACTGGCTTCCACGCCCTGACGCACCAGGACCTCACAATCACCACCAGCACACACATGCCGGCCACTGGCTTTTAACTCCCTCAGGTACAAGGACCTCACAATCACCAGCAGCACAAATGAGTCTGGCACTGGCCTCTCATGCCTCCACGCACAAGTGACCTTACAATCCCCACGAGCAGTCACATGCCTGGCACTGGCCTCTCACGCTGTAAGGCACAAGGACCTGACAATCACCACCAGCAGACACGGGTCTGGAACTCGCCTCCGAGGGTTTCACGAGCAACTGAGCTCACAATCAGCACCAGCAGACACATGCCTGGCACTGGCCTCTCACGCCCTCACACACCAGGACCTCACAATCACCACCAGCACACACATGCTTGCCACTGGCTTTTAAGTCCCTCAGGTACAAGCACCTCACAATCACAACCAGAACACACCAGTCTGACACTGGCCTCTCATGCCTCCACGCACAACTGACCTCACAATCACCACCAGTAGACACATGGCTGCCACTGGCTCCTCATACCGTCATGCACAAGGACCTCACAGTCCCCCCCAGCACACACATGCCTGCCACTGGCCTCTGAAGACGTCATGAACAACTGAGATCACAATCACCACCAGCAGACACGTGCCTGCCACTGGCTTTTAACAACCTCAGGTACAAGGACCTCACAATCACCACCAGCAGACACATGCCTGCCACTGGCCTCTCAACCCGACACGCACAAGTACCTCACAGTCACCCCCAGCACACACATGCCTGCCACTGGCCTCTGAAGACGTCATGAACAACTGAGCTCACAATCACCACCAGCAGACACATGGCTGGCACTGGCCTCTCATGATGTGACGAACAACGGAGATCACAATCACCACCTGTATAAACATGCCTTCCACTGGCCTCCCATGGCCTCATGCACAAGGACATCACCGTCACCACCAGCAGAAAGATGCCTGCCCCTGGCCTCTCACGCCCTAACACACAACTCCCCACACAATCACCACAAGCACACACATGCCTGCCACTAGCTTTTAATTCCCTCAGGTACAAGCACTTCACAATCACCACCGACACACACATGCCTGCCACTGGCCTCTGAAGACGTCACAAGCAACTGAGCTCACAATCACCACCCCCAGAAACATGACTGGCACTGGCTTCTTACGCCCTCACGCACCAGGACCTCACAATCACCACCAGCACACACATGCCTGCCACTGGCTTCTCACGCCCTCACGCACAGGGACCTCACAATCACCACCAGCACACACGAGTCTGGCACTGGCCTCTCATGCCTCCACGCACAACTGACCTCACAATCCCCAGCAGTAGACACATGGCTGGCCCTGGCCTCTCACCCCGTCACGCACAAGGACCTCACAGTCCCCCCCAGCACACACATGCCTGGCACTGGCCTCTGAAGACGTCATGAACAACTGAGATCACAATCACCACCAGTAGACAAGTGCCTGGCACTGGCCGGTGACAACATCACAAGCAACTGAGCTCACAATCAACACCTGACAACAACATACCTGATAAAGGCCTCTCACGCCCTTAGACACAATGACTTCACAATCACCACCAGCACACGCATGCCTAGCACTGGCCACTAATGACGTCACGAGCAACTGAGCTCACAATCACCACCAGCACACACCTGCCTGGCACTGGCCTCTCACGCCCTCAGGCACAAGGACCTCAAAATCACCACCAGTAGACTAGTGCCTGGCATGGCATGTGACAACATCACGAACAACTGAGCTCACAATCACCCCCAGCACACACATGCCTGGCACTGTCATCCCACGCCGTCAAGCACAAGGACCTCACAATCTCCACCAGCAGAAAAATGCCTGGCACTGGCCTCTGATGACGTCACGAGCAGCTGAGCTCAGAATCACCACCAGCACACACATGCCTGGCACTGGCTTCTGATGACGTCACGAAGATCTGAGCTCACAATCACCACCAGCACACACAGGCCTGGCACAGGCATCTCATGCCCTTAGACACAATGACTTCACATTCACCACCAGCACACACATGCCTGGCAATGGCCTCTGATGACCTAACGAACAACGGAGCTGACAATCACCACCAGCACACATATGCCTGGCACTGGTCTCTCAGGCCTTCACACCCACCTTCCCTCACCATCACCCCAAGCACACACATACCTAGCATTGGAAAATGATGACGTCATGAGCAACTAAACTCACAATCACCACCAGCAGTAACATGCCTGGCACTGGCTTCTTACGCCCTCACGCAGCAGGACCTCACAATCACCACCAGCACACACATGCCTGGCACTGTCTTTTAACCCCCTCAGGTACAAAGACCTCACAATCACCACCAGCACACACATGCCCGGCACTGGCCTCTGATGACATCACGAGCAACCGAGCTCACAATCACCACCAGCAGACAGATGTCTGGCCCTGGCCTCTGATGACGTCATGAGCAACTGAGCTCACAATCACCACCAGCACACACATGCCTGGCACCGGCCTCTGAAGATGTCACGAGCAACTAAGCTCAAAATCACCACCAGCACACACATGCCTGGCACTGGCTTCTTACGCCCTCACACACCAGGACCTCACAATCACCACCAGCACACACGAGGCTGGCACTGGCCTCTCATGCCTCCACGCACAACTGACCTCACAATCACCACCAGCAGACACATGCCTGGCCCTGGCCTCTCACGCTGTAAGGCACAAGGACCTCACAATCACCACCAGCACATACGTGCCTGGCACTGGCCTCTGATGACGTCACAAAAAACAGAGCTCACAATCACCACCAGCACACACATGCCTGCCACTGGCCTCTCGCCCTCAGACACAATGACCTCACAATAACCACCAGCAAAAAAAGCCTGCCACTGGCCTCTAACGCCCTAAGGCACAAGGACATCACAATCCCCACCAGAACACACATGCCTGGCACTGGCCTCTGATGACGTCACGAGCAACAGAGCTCACCATCACCACCAGCACACACATGGCTGCCACTGGCCTCTCATGCCCTCACGCACAGGGTCTTCACAATCACCACCAGCCAACACATACCTGCCACTGGCCTTTCACACCCTCACGCAAAAGGACCTCACAATCACCACCTGCAGGAACATGCCTGGCACTGGCCTCTCACGCCCTCACACACAACTCCCCTCACAATCACCACCAGCACACACATGCCTGGCACTGGCCTCTCAACCCGTCACGCACAAGTACCTCACATTCACCCCCAGCACACACATGCCTGGCAATGGCCTCTCATGACGTCACGAACAACTGAGCTCACAATCACCACCAGCACACACATGCCTGGCACCGGCCTCTGATGACATCAGGAACAATTGAGCTCACAATCACCACCAACACACACTGCCTGCCACTGGCCTCTCATGCCCTCAGGCACAAGCACCTCAAAATCACCACCAGTAGACTAGTGCCTGGCACTGGCATGTGGCAACATCACGAACACCTGAGCTCACAATCACCACCAGCACACACATGCCTGCCACTGGCATCTCGCCCTCAGACACAATGACCTCACAATAACCACCAGCAAAAAAAGCCTGGCACTGGCGTCTAACGCCCTAAGGCACAAGGACATCACAATCAACACCAGCACACACATGCCTGGCACTGGCCTCTGATGATGTCACGAACAACTGAGCACACAATCACAATCAGCACAAACATGCCTGCCACTGGCCTCTCATGACGTCACGAGCAACTGAGCTCACAATCACCACCAGCACACACATGCCTGCCACTGGCTTCTCACGCCCTCACGCACAGGGACCTCACAATCACCACCAGCACACACATGCCTGCCACTGGCTTTTAACTCCCTCAGGTACAAGCACCTCACAATCACAACCAGAACACACCAGTCTGACACTGGCCTCTCATGCCTCCACGCACAACTGACCTCAAAATCACCACCAGCACACACATGCCTGCCACTGGCTCCTCATACCGTCATGCACAAGGACCTCACAGTCCCCCCCAGCACACACATGCCTGCCACTGGCCTCTGAAGACGTCATGAACAACTGAGATCACAATCACCACCAGCAGACACGTGCCTGCCACTGGCTTTTAACTCCCTACGGCACAAGGACCTCACAATCACCACCAGCACACACATGCCTGCCACTGGCCTCTCAACCCGTCACGCACAAGTACCTCACAGTCACCCCCAGCACACACATGCCTGACACTGGCCTCTCATGACGTAACGAGCAACTGAGTTCACAATCACCACCAGCACACACATGCCTGGCACCGGCCTCTGATGACATCAGGAACAATTGAGCTCACAATCACCACCAGCACACACATGCCTGGCACTGGCCTCTCGCCCTCAGACACAATGACCTCACAATAACCACCAGCAAAAGAAGCCTGGCACTGGCCTCTCACACCCTCATGCACAAGGACCTCACAATCACCACCAGCACACACATGCCTGGCACTGGCCTCTCGCCCTCAGACACAATGACCGCACAATAACCACCAGCAAAAAAAGCCTGGCACTGGCCTCTAACGCCCTCATGCACAAGGACCTCACAATCACCACCAGCACACACATGCCTGGCACTGGCCTCTCAACCCGTCACGCACAAGTACCTCACAGTCACCCCCAGCACACACATGCCTGGTACTGGCCTCTCATGACGTCACGAACAACTGAGCTCACAATCACCACCAGGACGCACATGCCTGCCACTGGCTTCTCACGCCCTCACGCACAGGGACCTCACAATCACACACCAGCACACACATGCCTGCCACTGGCTTTTAACTCCCTCAGGTACAAGCACCTCACAATCACAACCAGAACACACGAGTCTGACACTGGCCTCTCATGCCTTCACGCACAACTGAGCTCACAATCACCACCAGCACACACATGCCTGGCACCGGCCTCTGATGACATCAGGAACAATTGAGCTCACAATCACCACCAGCACACACATGCCTGCCACTGGCCTCTTATGCCCTCAGGCACAAGGACCTCAAAATCACCACCAGTAGACTAGTGCCTGGCATGGCATGTGGCAACATCACGAACAACTGAGCTCACAATCACCACCAGCACACACATGCCTGCCACTGGCCTCTCGCCCTCACACACAATGACCACACAATAACCACCAGCAAAAGAAGCCTGGCACTGGCCTCTAACGCCCTAAGGCACAAGGACCTCACAATCACCACCAGCACACACATGCCTGCCACTGGCCTCTGATGATGTCACGAACAACTGAGCTCACAATCACCATCAGCACACACATGCCTGCCACTGGCCTCTCATGACGTCACGAGCAACTGAGCTCACAATCACCACCAGCACACACATGCCTGCCACTGGCTTCTCACGCCCTCACGCACAGGGACCTCACAATCACCACCAGCACACACATGCCTGCCACTGGCTTTTAACTCCCTCAGGTACAAGCACCTCACAATCACAACCAGAACACACCAGTCTGACACTGGCCTCTCATGCCTCCACGCACAACTGACCTCAAAATCACCACCAGCACACACATGCCTGCCACTGGCTCCTCATACCGTCATGCACAAGGACCTCACAGTCCCCCCCAGCACACACATGCCTGCCACTGGCCTCTCATGACGTCATGAACAACTGAGCTCACAATCACCACCAGCAGACACGTGCCTGCCACTGGCTTTTAACTCCCTACGGCACAAGGACCTCACAATCACCACCAGCACACACATGCCTGGCACTGGCCTCTCAACCCGTCACGCACAAGTACCTCACAGTCACCCCCAGCACACACATGCCTGGCAATGGCCTCTCATGACGTCACGAACAACTGAGCTCACAATCACCACCAGCACACACATGCCTGGCACCGGCCTCTGATGACATCAGGAACAATTGAGCTCACAATCACCACCAGCACACACTGCCTGCCACTGGCCTCTCACGCCCTCAGGCACAAGGACCTCACAATCACCACCAGTAGACTAGTGCCTGGCACTGGCATGTGGCAACATCACGAACACCTGAGCTCACAATCACCACCAGCACACACATGCCTGGCACTGGCATCTCGCCCTCAGACACAATGACCTCACAATAACCACCAGCAAAAAAAGCCTGGCACTGGCCTCTACCGCCCTAAGGCACAAGGACATCACAATCACCACCAGCACACACATGCCTGGCACTGGCCTCTGATGATGTCACGAACAACTAAGCACACAATCACAATCAGCACAAACATGCCTGCCACTGGCCTCTCATGACGTCACGAGCAACTGAGCTCACAATCACCAGCAGCAGAAACATGCCTGCCACTGGCTTCTCACGCCCTCAGGCACAGGGACCTCACAATCACCACCAGCACACACATGCCTGCCACTGGCTTTTAACTCCCTCAGGTACAAGCACCTCACAATCACAACCAGAACACACCAGTCTGACACTGGCCTCTCATGCCTCCACGCACAACTGACCTCAAAATCACCACCAGCACACACATGCCTGCCACTGGCTCCTCATACCGTCATGCACAAGGACCTCACAGTCCCCCCCAGCACACACATGCCTGCCACTGGCCTCTCATGACGTCATGAACAACTGAGCTCACAATAACCACCAGCAGACACGTGCCTGCCACTGCCCTCTCATGCCCTCAGGCACAAGGACCTCAAAATCACCACCAGTAGACTAGTGCCTGGCATGGCATGTGACAACATCACGAACACCTGAGCTCACAATCACCACCAGCACACACATGCCTGCCACTGGCCTCTCGCCCTCAGACACAATGACCTCACAATAACCACCAGCAAAAAAAGCCTGGCACTGGCCTCTAACGCCCTAAGGCACAAGGACCTCACAATCAACACCAGCACACACATGCCTGCCACTGGCTTTTAACTCCCTCAGGTACAAGCACCTCACAATCACAACCAGAACACACCAGTCTGACACTGGCTTCTCATGCCTCCACGCACAACTGACCTCAAAATCACCACCAGCACACACATACCTGGCACTGGCTCCTCATACCGTCATGCACAAGGACCTCACAGTCCCCCCCAGCACACACATGCCTGCCACTGGCCTCTGAAGACGTCATGAACAACTGAGCTCACAATCACCACCAGCACACACATGCCTGGCACCGGCCTCTGATGACATCAGGAACAATTGAGCTCACAGTCACCCCCAGCACACACATGCCTGCCACTGGCCTCTAACGCCCTCAGGCACAAGGACCTCAAAATCACCACCAGTAGACTAGTGCCTGGCAGTGGCATGTGGCAACATCACGAACACCTGAGCTCACAATCACCACCAGCACACACATGCCTGCCACTGGCCTCTCGCCCTCAGACACAATGACCTCACAATAACCACCAGCAAAAAAAGCCTGGCACTGGCCTCTAACGCCCTAAGGCACAAGGACCTCACAATCAACACCAGCACACACATGCCTGGCACTGGCCTCTGATGATGTCACGAACAACTGAGCTCACAATCACCACCAGCACACACATGTCTGCCACTGGCTCCTCATACCGTCATGCACAAGACCTAACAGTCCCCCGCAGCACACACATGCCTGGCACTGGCCTCTGAAGACGTCATGAACAACTGAGCAAACAATCACCACCAGCAGACACGTGCCTGCCACTGGCCTCTCAAACCGTCACGCACAAGTACCTCACAGTCACCACCAGCAGACACATGCCTGGCACTGGGCTCTCATGACGTCACGAGCAACTGAGCTCACAATCACCACCAGCACACACATGCCTGGCACCGGCCTCTGATGACATCAGGAACAATTGAGCTCACAATCACCACCAGCACACACATGCCTGCCACTGGCCTCTCATGCCCTCAGGCACAAGCACCTCAAAATCACCACCAGTAGACTAGTGCCTGGCACTGGCATGTGACAACATCACGAACAACTGAGCTCACAATCACCACCAGCACACACATGCCTGCCACTGGCCTCTCGCCCTCAGACAAAATGACCTCACAATAACCACCAGCAAAAAAAGCCTGGCACTGGCCTCTAACGCCCTAAGGCACAAGGACCTCACAATCACCACCAGCACACACATGCCTGCCACTGGCCTCTGATGATATCACGAATAACTGAGCACACAATCACAATCAGCACACACATGCCTGCCACTGGCCTCTCATGACGTCACGAGCAACTGAGCTCACAATCACCACCAGCACACACCTGCCTGCCACTGGCTTCTCACGCCCTCACGCACAGGGACCTCACAATCACCACCAGCACACACATGCCTGCCACTGGCTTTTAACTCCCTCAGGTACAAGCACCTCACAATCACAACCAGAACACACCAGTCTGACACTGGCCTCTCATGCCTCCACGCACAACTGACCTCAAAATCACCACCAGCACACACATGCCTGCCACTGGCTCCTCATACCGTCATGCACAAGGACCTCACAGTCCCCCCCAGCACACACATGCCTGCCACTGGCCTCTCATGACGTCATGAACAACTGAGCTCACAATCACCACCAGCAGACACGTGCCTGCCACTGGCTTTTAACTCCCTACGGCACAAGGACCTCACAATCACCACCAGCAGACACATGCCTGCCACTGGCCTCTCAACCCGTCACGCACAAGTACCTCACAGTCACCCCCAGCACACACATGCCTGGCACTGGCCTCTCATGACGTCACGAACAACTGAGCTCACAATCACCACCAGCACACACATGCCTGCCACTGGCCTCTCATGCCCTCAGGCACAAGGACCTCACAATCACCACCAGTAGACTAGTGCCTGGCATGGCATGTGACAACATCACGAACAACTGAGCTCACAATCACCACCAGCACACACATGCCTGCCACTGGCCTCTCGCCCTCAGACACAATGACCTCACAATAACCACCAACACACACATGCCTGGCACTGGCCTCTGATGATGTCACGAACAACTGAGCTCACAATCACCACCAGCACACACATGCCTGGCACTGGCCTCTCATGACGTCACGAGCAACTGAGCTCACAATCACCACCAGCACACACATGCCTGCCACGGGCTTCTCACGACCTCACGCACAGGGACCTCACAATCACCACCAGCACACACCTGCCTGCCACTGGCTTTTAACTCCCTCAGGTACAAGCACCTCACAATCACAACCAGAACACACCAGTCTGACACTGGCCTCTCATGCCTCCACGCACAACTGACCTCACAATCACCACCAGCACACACATGCCTGCCACTGGCTCCTCATACCGTCATGCACAAGGACCTCACAGTCCCCCCCAGCACACACATGCCTGCCACTGGCCTCTGAAGACGTCATGAACAACTGAGATCACAATCACCACCAGCAGACACGTGCCTGCCACTGGCTTTTAACTCCCTACGGCACAAGGACCTCACAATCACCACCAGCACACACATGCCTGGCACTGGCCTCTCAACCCGTCACGCACAAGTACCTCACAGTCACCCCCAGCACACACATGCCTGGCAATGGCCTCTCATGACGTAACGAGCAACTGAGCTCACAATCACCACCAGCACACACATGCCTGGCACCGGCCTCTGATGACATCAGGAACAATTGAGCTCACAATCACCACCAGCACACACATGCCTGCCACTGGCCTCTCATGCCCTCAGGCACAAGGAACTCAAAATCACCACCAGTAGACTAGTGCCTGGCACTGGCATGTGACAACATCGCGAACAACTGAGCTCACAATCACCACCAGCACACACATGCCTGCCACTGGCCTCTCGCCCTCAGACACAATGACCTCACAATAACCACCAGCAAAAAAAGCCTGGCACTGGCCTCTAACGCCCTAAGGCACAAGGACCTCACAATCACCACCAGCACACACATGCCTGCCACTGGCCTCTGATGATGTCACGAACAACTGAGCTCACAATCACCATCAGCACACACATGCCTGGCACTGGCCTCTGATGACGTCACGAGCAACGGAGCTCACAATCACCACCAGCACACACATGCCTGCCACTGGCTTCTCACGCCCTCACGCACAGGGACCTCACAATCACCACCAGCACACACATGCCTGCCACTGGCTTTTAACTCCCTCAGTACAAGCACCTCACAATCACAACCAGAACACACCAGTCTGACACTGGCCTCTCATGCCTCCACGCACAACTGACCTCAAAATCACCACCAGCACACACATGCCTACCACTGGCTCCTCATACCGTCATGCACAAGGACCTCACAGTCCCCCCCAGCACACACATGCCTGCCACTGGCCTCTCATGACGTCATGAACAACTGAGCTCACAATCACCACCAGCACACACATGCCTGCCACTGGCTCCTCATACCGTCATGCACAAGGACCTCACAGTCACCCCCAGCACACACATACCTGGAAATGGCCTCTCATGACGTCACGAGCAACTGAGCTCACAATCACCACCAGCACACACATGCCTGGCACCGGCCTCTGATGACATCAGGAACAATTGAGCTCACAATCACCACCAGCACACACATGCCTGCCAGTGGCCTCTCATGCCCTCAGTCACAAGGACCTCACAATCACCACCAGTAGACTAGTGCCTGGCACTGGCATGTGACAACATCACGAACAACTGAGCTCACAATCACCACCAGCACACACATGCCTGCCACTGGCCTCTCGCCCTCAGACACAATGACCTCACAATAACCACCAGCAAAAAAAGCCTGGCATTGGCCTCTAACGCCCTAAGGCACAAGGACATCACAATCGCCACCAGCACACACATGCCTGCCACTGGCCTCTCATGACGTAACGAGCAACTGAGCTCACAATCGCCACCAGCACACACATGCCTGCCACTGGCCTCTCATGATGTCACGAATAACTGAGCTCACAATCACCACCAGCACACACATGCCTGCCACTGGCCTCTCATGCCCTCAGGCACAGGGACCTAAAAATCACCACCAGTAGACTAGTGCCTGGCATGGCATGTGACAACATCACGAACAACTGAGCTCACAATCACCACCAGCACACACATGCCTGCCACTGGCCTCTTGCCCTCAGACACAATGACCTCACAATAACCACCAGCAAAAAAAGCCTGGCACTGGCCTCTAACGCCCTAAGGCACAAGGACCTCACAATCAACACCAGCACACACATGCCTGGCACTGGCCTCTCAACCCGTCATGCACAAGTACCTCACAGTCACCCCCAGCACACACATGCCTGGCACTGGCCTCTGATGATGTCACGAAAAACTGAGCTCACAATCACCACCAGCACACACATGCCTGGCACCGGCCTCTGATGACATCAGGAACAATTGAGCTCACAATCACCACCAGCACACACATGCCTGCCACTGGCCTCTCATGCCCTCAGGCACAAGGACCTCAAAATCACCACCAGTAGACTAGTGCCTGGCACTGGCAGGTGACAACATCACGAACAACTGAGCTCACAATCACCACCAGCACACACATGCCTGCCACTGGCCTCTCGCCCTCAGACACAATTACCTCACAATAACCACCAGGAAAAAAAGCCTGGCACTGGCCTCTAACGCCCTAAGGCACAAGGACCTCACAATCACCACCAGCACACACATGCCTGGCACTGGCCTCTGATGATGTCACGAACAACTGAGCTCACAATCACCACCAGCACACACATGCCTGCCACTGGCCTCTCATGACGTCACGAGCAACTGAGCTCACAATCACCACCAGCAGAAACATGCCTGCCACTGGCTTCTCACGCCCTCACGCACAGGGACCTCACAATCACCACCAGCACACACATGCCTGCCACTGGCTTTTAACTCCCTCAGGTACAAGCACCTCACAATCACAACCAGAACACACCAGTCTGACACTGGCCTCTCATGCCTCCACGCACAACTGACCTCAAAATCACCACCAGCACACACATGCCTGCCACTGGCTCCTCATACCGTCATGCACAAGGACCTCACAGTCCCCCCCAGCACACACATGCCTGCCACTGGCCTCTGAAGACGTCATGAACAACTGAGATCACAATCACCACCAGTAGACACGTGCCTGAAACTGGCTTTTAACTCCCTACAGCACAAGGACCTCACAGTCACCCCCAGCACACACAGGCCTGGCAATGGCCTCTCATGACGTAACGAGCAACTGAGCTCACAATCACCACCAGCACACACATGCCTGGCACCGGCCTGTGATGACATCAGGAACAATTGAGCTCACAATCACCACCAGCACACACATGCCTGCCACTGGCCTCTCATGCCCTCAGGCACAAGGACCTCACAATCACCACCAGTAGACTAGTGCCTGGCATGGCATGTGACAACATCACGAACAACTGAGCTCACAATCACCACCAGCACACACATGCCTGCCACTGGCATCTCGCCCTCAGACACAATGACCTCACAATAACCACCAGCACACACATGCCTGGCACTGGCCTCTGATGATGTCACGAACAACTGAGCTCACAATCACCACCAGCACACACATGCCTGCCACTGGCCTCTCATGACGTCACGAGCAACTGAGCTCACAATCACCACCAGCACACACATGCCTGCCACGGGCTTCTCACGACCTCACGCACAGGGACCTCACAATCACCACCAGCACACACCTGCCTGCCACTGGCTTTTAACTCCCTCAGGTACAAGCACCTCACAATCACAACCAGAACACACCAGTCTGACACTGGCCTCTCATGCCTCCACGCACAACTGACCTCACAATCACCACCAGCACACACATGCCTGCCACTGGCTCCTCATACCGTCATGCACAAGGACCTCACAGTCCCCCCCAGCACACACATGCCTGCCACTGGCCTCTCATGACGTCATGAACAACTGAGATCACAATCACCACCAGCAGACACGTGCCTGCCACTGGCTTTTAACTCCCTACGGCACAAGGACCTCACAATCACCACCAGCACACACATGCCTGGCACTGGCCTCTCAACCCGTCACGCACAAGTACCTCACAGTCACCCCCAGCACACACATGCCTGGCAATGGCCTCTCATGACGTAACGAGCAACTGAGCTCACAATCACCACCAGCACACACATGCCTGGCACCGGCCTCTGATGACATCAGGAACAATTGAGCTCACAATCACCACCAGCACACACATGCCTGCCACTGGCCTCTCATGCCCTCAGGCACAAGCACCTCAAAATCACCACCAGTAGACTAGTGCCTGGCACTGGCATGTGACAACATCGCGAACAACTGAGCTCACAATCACCACCAGCACACACATGCCTGCCACTGGCCTCTCGCCCTCAGACACAATGACCTCACAATAACCACCAGCAAAAAAAGCCTGGCACTGGCCTCTAACGCCCTAAGGCACAAGGACCTCACAATCACCACCAGCACACACATGCCTGCCACTGGCCTCTGATGATGTCACGAACAACTGAGCTCACAATCACCATCAGCACACACATGCCTGGCACTGGCCTCTGATGACGTCACGAGCAACGGAGCTCACAATCACCACCAGCACACACATGCCTGCCACTGGCTTCTCACGCCCTCACGCACAGGGACCTCACAATCACCACCAGCACACACATGCCTGCCACTGGCTTTTAACTCCCTCAGTACAAGCACCTCACAATCACAACCAGAACACACCAGTCTGACACTGGCCTCTCATGCCTCCACGCACAACTGACCTCAAAATCACCACCAGCACACACATGCCTACCACTGGCTCCTCATACCGTCATGCACAAGGACCTCACAGTCCCCCCCAGCACACACATGCCTGCCACTGGCCTCTCATGACGTCATGAACAACTGAGCTCACAATCACCACCAGCACACACATGCCTGCCACTGGCTCCTCATACCGTCATGCACAAGGACCTCACAGTCACCCCCAGCACACACATACCTGGAAATGGCCTCTCATGACGTCACGAGCAACTGAGCTCACAATCACCACCAGCACACACATGCCTGGCACCGGCCTCTGATGACATCAGGAACAATTGAGCTCACAATCACCACCAGCACACACATGCCTGCCAGTGGCCTCTCATGCCCTCAGTCACAAGGACCTCACAATCACCACCAGTAGACTAGTGCCTGGCACTGGCATGTGACAACATCACGAACAACTGAGCTCACAATCACCACCAGCACACACATGCCTGCCACTGGCCTCTCGCCCTCAGACACAATGACCTCACAATAACCACCAGCAAAAAAAGCCTGGCATTGGCCTCTAACGCCCTAAGGCACAAGGACATCACAATCGCCACCAGCACACACATGCCTGCCACTGGCCTCTCATGACGTAACGAGCAACTGAGCTCACAATCACCACCAGCACACACATGCCTGGCACCGGACTCTGATGACATCAGGAACAATTGAGCTCACAATCACCACCAGCACACACATGCCTGCCACTGGCCTCTCATGCCCTCAGGCACAAGCACCTCAAAATCACCACCAGTAGACTAGTGCCTGGCATGGCATGTGACAACATCACGAACAACTGAGCTCACAATCACCACCAGCACACACATGCCTGCCACTGGCTTTTAACTCCCCCAGGTACAAGCACCTCACAATCACAACCAGAACAAACCAGTCTGACACTGGCCTCTCATGCCTCCACGCACAACTGACCTCAAAATCACCACCAGCACACACATGCCTGCCACTGGCTCCTCATACCGTCATGCACAAGGACCTCACAGTCCCCCCCAGCACACACATGCCTGCCACTGGCCTCTCATGACGTCATGAACAACTGAGTTCACAATCACCACCAGCAGACACGTGCCTGCCACTGGCTTTTAACTCCCTACGGCACAAGGACCTCACAATCACCACCAGCACACACATGCCTGCCACTGGCCTCTCAACCCGTCACGCACAAGTACCTCACAGTCCCCCCCAGCACACACATGCCTGCCACTGGCCTCTCATGACGTCATGAACAACTGAGCTCACAATCACCACCAGCAGACACGTGCCTGCCACTGGCTTTTAACTCCCTACGGCACAAGGACCTCACAATCACCACCAGCACACACATGCCTGCCACTGGCCTCTCAACCCGTCACGCACAAGTACCTCACAGTCACCCCCAGCACACACATGCCTGACACTGGCCTCTGATGATGTCACGAACAACTGAGATCACAATCACCACCAGCACACACATGCCTGGCACCGGCCTCTGATGACATCAGGAACAATTGAGCTCACAATCACCACCAGCACACACATGCCTGCCACTGGCTTCTCACACCCTCAGGCACAGGGACCTCAAAATCACCACCAGTAGACTAGTACCTGGCACTGGCATGTGACAACATCACGAACAACTGAGCTCACAATCACCACCAGCACACACATGCCTGTCACTGGCCTCTCGCCCTCAGACACAATGACCTCACAATAACCACCAGCAAAAAAAGCCTGGCACTGGCCTCTAACGCCCTAAGGCACAAGGACCTCACAATCACCACCAGCACACACATGCCTGCCACTGGCCTCTCATGACGTCATGAACAACTGAGCTCACAATCACCACCAGCAGACACGTGCCTGCCACTGGCTTTTAACTCCCTACGGCACAAGGACCTCACAATCACCACCAGCACACACATGCCTGCCACTGGCCTCTCAACCCGTCACGCATACGTACCTCACAGTCACCCCCAGCACACACAGGCCTGGCAATGGCCTCTCATGACGTAACGAGCAACTGAGCTCACAATCACCACAAGCACACACATGCCTGGCACTGGCCTCTGATGACATCAGGAACAAGGACCTCAAAATCACCACCAGTAGACTAGTGCCTGGCATGGCATGTGACAACATCACGAACAACTGAGCTCACAATCACCACCAGCACACACATGCCTGCCACTGGCCTCTCGCCCTCAGACACAATGACCTCACAATAACCACCAGCAAAAAAGGCCTGGCACTGGCCTCTAACGCCCAAAGGCACAAGGACCTCACAATCAACACCAGCACACACATGCCTGCCACTGGCCTCTCAACCCGTCATGCACAAGTACCTGACATTCACCCCCAGCACACACATGCCTGGCAATGGCCTCTCATGACGTCACGAACAACTGAGCTCACAATCACCACCAGCACACACATGCCTGCCACTGCCTTTTAACTCCCTCAGGTACAAGCACCTCACAATCACAACCAGAACACACCAGTCTGACACTGGCCTCTCATGCCTCCACGCACAACTGACCTCAAAATCACCACCAGCACACACATGCCTGCCACTGGCTCCTCATACCGTCATGCACAAGGACCTCACAGTCCCCCCCAGCACACACATGCCTGCCACTGGCCTCTGAAGACGTCACGAAAAACTGAGCTCACAATCACCACCAGCAGACACGTGCCTGCCACTGGCTTTTAACTCCCTACGGCACAAGGACCTCACAATCACCACCAGCACACACATGCCTGGCACTGGCCTCTCAACCCGTCACGCACAAGTACCTCACAGTCACCCCCAGCACACACATGCCTGGCACTGGCCTCTCATGACGTCACGAACAACTGAGCTCACAATCACCACCAGCACACACATGCCTGGCACCGGCCTCTGATGACATCAGGAACAATTGAGCTCACAATCACCACCAGCACACACATGCCTGCCACTGGCCTCTCATGCCCTCAGGCACAAGGACCTCACAATCACCACCAGTAGACTAGTGCCTGGCACTGGCATGTGACAACATCACGAACAACTGAGCTCACAATCACCACCAGCACACACATGCCTGCCACTGGCCTCTCGCCCTCAGACACAATGACCTCACAATAACCACCAGCAAAAAAAGCCTGGCACTGGCCTCTAACGCCCTAAGGCACAAGGACCTCACAATCACCACCAGCACACACATGCCTGGCACTGGCCTCTGATGATGCCACGAACAACTGAGCTCACAATCACCATCAGCACACACATGCCTGCCACTGGCCTCTGATGATGTCACGAGCAACTGAGCTCACAATCACCACCAGCACACACATGCCTGCCACTGGCTTCTCACGCCCTCAGGCACAGGGACCTCACAATCACCACCAGCACACACATGCCTGCCACTGGCTTTTAACTCCCTCAGGTACAAGCACCTCACAATCACCACCAGCACACACATGCCTGGCACTGGCCTCTCAACCCGTCACGCACAAGTACCTCACAGTCACCCCCAGCACACACATGCCTGGCAATGGCCTCTCATGACGTCACGAACAACTGAGCTCACAATCACCACCAGCACACACATGCCTGCCACTGGTCTCATGACGTCACGAGCAACTGAGCTCACAATCACCACCAGCACACACATGCCTGACATTGGCTTCTCACGCCCTCAGGCACAAGGACCTCACAATCACGACCAGTAGACTAGTGCCTGGCACTGGCATGTGACAACATCACGAACAACTGAGCTCACAATCACCACCAGCACACACATGCCTGGCACCGGCCTCTTGCCCTCAGACACAATGACCTCACAATAACCACCAGCAAAAAAAGCCTGGCACTGGCCTCTAACGCCCTAAGGCACAAGGACCTAACAATCAACACCAGCACACACATGCCTGGCACTGGCCTCTGATGATGCCACGAACAACTGAGCTCACAATCACCACCAGCACACACATGCCTGCCACTGGCCTCTGATGATGTCACGAGCAACTGAGCTCACAATCACCACCAGCACACACATGCCTGCCACTGGCTTTTAACTCCCTCAGGTACAAGCACCTCACAATCACCACCAGCACACACATGCCTGGCACTGGCCTCTCAACCCGTCACGCACAAGTACCTCACAGTCACCCCCAGCACACACATGCCTGGCAATGGCCTCTCATGACGTCACGAACAACTGAGCTCACAATCACCACCAGCACACACATGCCTGGCACCGGCCTCTGATGACATCAGGAACAATTGAGCTCACAATCACCACCAGCACACACATGCCTGCCACTGGCCTCTCATGCCCTCAGGCACAAGCACCTCAAAATCACCACCAGTAGACTAGTGCCTGGCATGGCATGTGACAACATCACGAACACCTGAGCTCACAATCACCGCCAGCACACACATGCCTGCCACTGGCCTCTCGCCCTCAGACACAATGACCTCACAATAACCACCAGCAAAAAAAGCCTGCCACTGGCCTCTAACGCCCTAAGGCACAAGGACCTCACAATCACCACCAGCACACACATGCCTGGCACTGGCCTCTGATGATGTCACGAACAACTGAGCTCACAATCACCACCAGCACACACATGCCTGCCACTGGCCTCTCATGACGTCACGAGCAACTGAGCTCACAATCACCACCAGCACACACATGCCTGCCACTGGCTTCTCACGCCCTCACGCACAGGGACCTCACAATCACCACCAGCACACACATGCCTGCCACTGGCTTTTAACTCCCTCAGGTACAAGCACCTCACAATCACAACCAGAACACACCAGTCTGACACTGGCCTCTCATGCCTCCACGCACAACTGACCTCAAAATCACCACCAGCACACACATGCCTGCCACTGGCTCCTCATACCGTCATGCACAAGGACCTCACAGTCCCCCCCAGCACACACATGCCTGCCACTGGCCTCTGAAGACGTCATGAACAACTGAGCTCACAATCACCACCAGCAGACACGTGCCTGCCACTGGCTTTTAACTCCCTACGGCACAAGGACCTCACAATCACCACCAGCACACACATGCCTGCCACTGGCCTATCAACCCGTCACGCACAAGTACCTCACAGTCACCCCCAGCACACACATGCCTGGCAATGGCCTCTGATGATGTCACGAACAACTGAGCTCACAATCACCACCAGCACACACATGCCTGCCACTGGTCTCATGACGTCACGAGCAACTGAGCTCACAATCACCACCAGCACACACCTGCCTGACATTGGCTTCTCACGCCCTCAGGCACAAGGACCTCACAATCACGACCAGTAGACTAGTGCCTGGCACTGGCATGTGACAACATCACGAACAACTGAGCTCACAATCACCACCAGCACACACATGCCTGGCACTGGCCTCTTGCCCTCAGACACAATGACCTCACAATAACCACCAGCAAAAAAAGCCTGGCACTGGCCTCTAACGCCCTAAGGCACAAGGACCTCACAATCACCACCAGCACACACATGCCTGCCACTGGCCTCTGATGATGCCACGAACAACTGAGCTCACAATCACCATCAGCACACACATGCCTGGCACTGGCCTCTCATGACGTCACGAGCAACTGAGCTCACAATCACCACCAGCAGAAACATGCCTGCCACTGGCTTCTCACGCCCTCAGGCACAGCGACCTCACAATCACCACCAGCACACACATGCCTGCCACTGCCTTTTAACTCCCTCAGGTACAAGCACCTCACAATCACTACCAGAACACACCAGTCTGACACTGGCCTCTCATGCCTCCACGCACAACTGACCTCACAATCACCACCAGCACACACATGCCTGCCACTGGCTTCTCACGCCCTCACGCACAGGGACCTCACAATCACCACCAGCACACACATGCCTGCCACTGGCTTTTAACTCCCTCAGGTACAAGCACCTCACAATCACAACCAGAACACACCAGTCTGACACTGGCCTCTCATGCCTCCACGCACAACTGACCTCAAAATCACCACCAGCACACACATGCCTGCCACTGGCTCCTCATACCGTCATGCACAAGGACCTCACAGTCCCCCCCAGCACACACATGCCTGCCACTGGCCTCTCATGACGTCATGAACAACTGAGCTCACAATCACCACCAGCAGACACGTGCCTGCCACTGGCTTTTAACTCCCTACGGCACAAGGACCTCACAATCACCACCAGCACACACATGCCTGCCACTGGCCTCTCAACCCGTCACGCACAAGTACCTCACAGTCACCCCCAGCACACACATGCCTGGCAATGGCCTCTCATGACGTCACGAACAACTGAGATCACAATCACCACCAGCACACACATGCCTGGCACCGGCCTCTGATGACATCAGGAACAATTGAGCTCACAATCACCACCAGCACACACCTGCCTGACATTGGCTTCTCACGCCCTCAGGCACAAGTACCTCAAAATCACCAACAGTAGACTAGTGCCTGGCATGGCATGTGACAACATCACGAACAACTGAGCTCACAATCACCACCAGCACACACATTCCTGCCACTGGCCTCTCGCCCTCAGACACAATGACCTCACAATAACCACCAGCAAAAAAAGCCTGGCACTGGCCTCTAACGCCCTAAGGCACAAGGACCTCACAATCACCACCAGCACACACATGCCTGCCACTGGCCTCTGATGATGTCACGAACAACTGAGCTCACAATCACCATCAGCACACACATGTCTGGCACTGGCCTCTCATGACGTCACGAGCAACTGAGCTCACAATCACCACCAGCACACACCTGCCTGCCACTGGCTTCTCACGCCCTCACGCACAGGGACCTCACAATCACCACCAGCACACACATGCCTGCCACTGGCTTTTAACTCCCTCAGGTACAAGCACCTCACAATCACAACCAGAACACACCAGTCTGACACTGGCCTCTCATGCCTCCACGCACAACTGACCTCAAAATCACCACCAGCACACACATGCCTGCCACTGGCTCCTCATACCGTCATGCACAAGGACCTCACAGTCCCCCCCAGCACACACATGCCTGCCACTGGCCTCTCATGACGTCATGAACAACTGAGATCACAATCACCACCAGCAGACACGTGCCTGCCACTGGCTTTTAACTCCCTACGGCACAAGGACCTCACAATCACCACCAGCACACACATGCCTGCCACTGGCCTCTCAACCCGTCACGCACAAGTACCTCACAGTCACCCCCAGCACACACATGCCTGACACTGGCCTCTGATGATGTCACGAACAACTGAGCTCACAATCACCACCAGCACACACATGCCTGCCACTGGTCTCATGACGTCACGAGCAACTGAGCTCACAATCACCACCAGCACACACCTGCCTGACATTGGCTTCTCACGCCCTCAGGCACAAGTACCTCAAAATCACCAACAGTAGACTAGTGCCTGGCATGGCATGTGACAACATCACGAACAACTGAGCTCACAATCACCACCAGCACACACATGCCTGGCACCGGCCTCTGATGACATCAGGAACAATTGAGCTCACAATCACCACCAGCACACACATGCCTGCCACTGGCCTCTCATGCCCTCAGGCACAAGCACCTCAAAATCACCACCAGTAGACTAGTGCCTGGCATGGCATGTGACAACATCACGAACAACTGAGCTCACAATCACCACCAGCACACACATGCCTGCCACTGGCCTCTCGCCCTCAGACACAATGACCTCACAATAACCACCAGCAAAAGAAGCCTGGCACTGGCCTCTAACGCCCTAAGGCACAAGGACCTCACAATCACCACCAGCACACACATGCCTGCCACTGGCCTCTGATGATGTCACGAACAACTGAGCTCACAATCACCATCAGCACACACATGCCTGGCACTGGCCTCTGATGATGTCACGAGCAACTGAGCTCACAATCACCACCAGCACACACATGCCTGCCACTGGCTTCTCACGCCCTCACGCACAGGGACCTCACAATCACCACCAGCACACACATGCCTGCCACTGGCTTTTAACTCCCTCAGGTACAAGGACCTCACAATCACCACCAGCACACACATGCCTGGCACTGGCCTCTCAACCCGTCACGCACAAGTACCTCACAGTCACCCCCAGCACACACATGCCTGGCAATGGCCTCTCATGACGTCACGAACAACTGAGTTCACAATCACCACCAGCACACACATGCCTGGCACCGGCCTCTGATGACATCAGGAACAATTGAGCTCACAATCACCACCAGCACACACATGCCTGCCACTGGCCTCTCATGCCCTCAGGCACAAGCACCTCAAAATCACCACCAGTAGACTAGTGCCTGGCATGGCATGTGACAACATCACGAACAACTGAGCTCACAATCACCACCAGCACACACATGCCTGCCACTGGCATCTCGCCCTCAGACACAATGACCTCACAATAACCACCAGCAAAAAAAGCCTGGCAATGGCCTCTAACGCCCCAAGGCACAAGGACCTCACAATCACCACCAGCACACACATGCCTGCCACTGGCCTCTGATGATGTCACGAACAACTGAGCTCACAATCACCATCAGCACACACATGTCTGGCACTGGCCTCTCATGACGTCACGAGCAACTGAGCTCACAATCACCACCAGCACACACCTGCCTGCCACTGGCTTCTCACGCCCTCACGCACAGGGACCTCACAATCACCACCAGCACACACATGCCTGCCACTGGCTTTTAACTCCCTCAGGTACAAGCACCTCACAATCACAACCAGAACACACCAGTCTGACACTGGCCTCTCATGCCTCCACGCACAACTGACCTCAAAATCACCACCAGCACACACATGCCTGCCACTGGCTCCTCATACCGTCATGCACAAGGACCTCACAGTCCCCCCCAGCACACACATGCCTGCCACTGGCCTCTCATGACGTCATGAACAACTGAGCTCACAATCACCACCAGCAGACACGTGCCTGCCACTGGCTTTTAACTCCCTACGGCACAAGGACCTCACAATCACCACCAGCAAACACATGCCTGGCACTGGCCTCTCAACCCATCACGCACAAGTACCTCACAGTCACCCCCAGCACACACAGGCCTGGCACTGGCCTCTCATGACGTAACGAACAACTGAGCTCACAATCACCACCAGCACACACATGCCTGGCACCGGCCTCTGATGACATCAGGAACAATTGAGCTCACAATCACCACCAGCACACACATGCCTGCCACTGGCCTCTCATGCCCTCAGGCACAAGGACCTCAAAATCACCACCAGTAGACTAGTGCCTGGCACTGGCATGTGACAACATCACGAACACCTGAGCTCACAATCACCACCAGCACACACATGCCTGGCACTGGCCTCTCGCCCTCAGACACAATGACCTCACAATAACCACCAGCAAAAAAAGCCTGCCACTGGCCTCTAATGCGCAAAGGCACAAGGACCTCACAATCAACACCAGCACACACATGCCTGGCACTGGCCTCTGATGATGTCACGAACAACTGAGCTCACAATCACCATCAGCACACACATGCCTGGCACTGGCCTCTGATGATGTCACGAGCAACTGAGCTCACAATCACCACCAGCACACACATGCCTGCCACTGGCTTCTCACGCCCTCACGCACAGGGACCTCACAATCACCACCAGCACACACATGCCTGCCACTGGCTTTTAACTCCCTCAGGTACAAGCACCTCACAATCACAACCAGAACACACCAGTCTGACACTGGCCTCTCATGCCTCCACGCACAACTGACCTCAAAATCACCACCAGCACACACATGCCTGCCACTGGCTCCTCATACCGTCATGCACAAGGACCTCACAGTCCCCCCCAGCACACACATGCCTGGCACTGGCCTCTCATGACGTCATGAACAACTGAGCTCACAATCACCACCAGCAGACACGTGCCTGCCACTGGCTTTTAACTCCCTACGGCACAAGGACCTCACAATCACCACCAGCACACACATGCCTGCCACTGGCCTCTGATGATGTCACGAACAACTGAGCTCACAATCACCACCAGCACACACATGCCTGCCACTGGTCTCATGACGTCACGAGCAACTGAGCTCACAATCACCACCAGCACACACCTGCCTGACATTGGCTTCTCACGCCCTCAGGCACAAGGACCTCACAATCACGACCAGTAGACTAGTGCCTGGCACTGGCATGTGACAACATCACGAACAACTGAGCTCACAATCACCACCAGCACACACATGCCTGGCACTGGCCTCTTGCCCTCAGACACAATGACCTCACAATAACCACCAGGAAAAAAAGCCTGGCACTGGCCTCTAACGCCCTAAGGCACAAGGACCTCACAATCACCACCAGCACACACATGCCTGGCACTGGCCTCTGATGATGCCACGAACAACTGAGCTCACAATCACCATCAGCACACACATGCCTGGCACTGGCCTCTCATGACGTCACGGGCAACTGAGCTCACAATCACCACCAGCAGAAACATGCCTGCCACTGGCTTCTCACGCCCTCTAGCACAGCGACCTCACAATCACCACCAGCACACACATGCCTGCCACTGGCTTTTAACTCCCTCAGGTACAAGCACCTCACAATCACAACCAGAACACACCAGTCTGACACTGGCCTCTCATGCCTCCACGCACAACTGACCTCAAAATCACCACCAGCACACACATGCCTGCCACTGGCTCCTCATACCGTCATGCACAAGGACCTCACAGTCCCCCCCAGCACACACATGCCTGCCACTGGCCTCTGAAGACGTCATGAACAACTGAGCTCACAATCACCACCAGCAGACACGTGCCTGCCACTGGCTTTTAACTCCCTACGGCACAAGGACCTCACAATCACCACCAGCACACACATGCCTGGCACTGGCCTCTCAACCCGTCACGCACAAGTACCTCACAGTCACCCCCAGCACACACATGCCTGGCAATGGCCTCTCATGACGTCACGAACAACTGAGCTCACAATCACCACCAGCACACACATGCCTGGCACCGGACTCTGATGACATCAGGAACAACTGAGCTCACAATCACCACCAGCACACACCTGCCTGACATTGGCTTCTCACGCCCTCAGGCACAAGTACCTCAAAATCACCAACAGTAGACTAGTGCCTGGCATGGCATGTGACAACATCACGAACAACTGAGCTCACAATCACCACCAGCACACACATTCCTGCCACTGGCCTCTCGCCCTCAGACACAATGACCTCACAATAACCACCAGCAAAAAAAGCCTGGCACTGGCCTCTAACGCCCTAAGGCACAAGGACCTCACAATCACCACCAGCACACACATGCCTGCCACTGGCCTCTGATGATGTCACGAACAACTGAGCTCACAATCACCATCAGCACACACATGCCTGCCACTGGCCTCTCATGACGTCACGAGCAACTGAGCTCACAATCACCACCAGCACACACCTGCCTGCCACTGGCTTCTCACGCCCTCACGCACAGGGACCTCACAATCACCACCAGCACACACATGCCTGCCACTGGCTTTTAACTCCCTCAGGTACAAGCACCTCACAATCACAACCAGAACACACCAGTCTGACACTGGCCTCTCAGGCCTCCACGCACAACTGACCTCAAAATCACCACCAGCACACACATGCCTGCCACTGGCTCCTCATACCGTCATGCACAAGGACCTCACAGTCCCCCCCAGCACACACATGCCTGCCACTGGCCTCTGAAGACGTCATGAACAACTGAGCTCACAATCACCACCAGCAGACACGTGCCTGCCACTGGCTTTTAACTCCCTACGGCACAAGGACCTCACAATCACCACCAGCACACACATGCCTGGCACTGGCCTCTCAACCCGTCACGCACAAGTACCTCACAGTCACCCCCAGCACACACATGCCTGACACTGGCCTCTGATGATGTCACGAACAACTGAGCTCACAATCACCACCAGCACACACATGCCTGCCACTGGTCTCATGACGTCACGAGCAACTGAGCTCACAATCACCACCAGCACACACCTGCCTGACATTGGCTTCTCACGCCCTCAGGCACTAGGACCTCACAATCACGACCAGTAGACTAGTGCCTGGCACTGGCATGTGACAACATCACGAACAACTGAGCTCACAATCACCACCAGCACACACATGCCTGGCACCGGCCTCTGATGACATCAGGAACAATTGAGCTCACAATCACCACCAGCACACACATGCCTGCCACTGGCCTCTCATGCCCTCAGGCACAAGGACCTCAAAATCACCACCAGTAGACTAGTGCCTGGCATGGCATGTGACAACATCACGAACAACTGAGCTCACAATCACCACCAGCACACACATGCCTGCCACTGGCCTCTCGCCCTCAGACACAATGACCTCACAATAACCACCAGCAAAAGAAGCCTGGCACTGGCCTCTAACGCCCTAAGGCACAAGGACCTCACAATCACCACCAGCACACACATGCCTGCCACTGGCCTCTGATGATGTCACGAACAACTGAGCTCACAATCACCATCAGCACACACATGCCTGGCACTGGCCTCTGATGATGTCACGAGCAACTGAGCTCACAATCACCACCAGCACACACATGCCTGCCACTGGCTTCTCACGCCCTCACGCACAGGGACCTCACAATCACCACCAGCACACACATGCCTGCCACTGGCTTTTAACTCCCTCAGGTACAAGGACCTCACAATCACCACCAGCACACACATGCCTGGCACTGGCCTCTCAACCCGTCACGCACAAGTACCTCACAGTCACCCCCAGCACACACATGCCTGGCAATGGCCTCTGAAGGCGTAACGAGCAACTGAGCTGACAATCACCACCAGCACACACATGCCTGGCACCGGCCTCTGATGACATCAGGAACAATTGAGCTCACAATCACCACCAGCACACACATGCCTGCCACTGGCCTCTCATGCCCTCAGGCACAAGCACCTCAAAATCACCACCAGTAGACTAGTGCCTGGCATGGCATGTGACAACATCACGAACAACTGAGCTCACAATCACCACCAGCACACACATGCCTGCCACTGGCATCTCGCCCTCAGACACAATGACCTCACAATAACCACCAGCAAAAAAAGCCTGGCAATGGCCTCTAACGCCCCAAGGCACAAGGACCTCACAATCACCACCAGCACACACATGCCTGCCACTGGCCTCTGATGATGTCACGAACAACTGAGCTCACAATCACCATCAGCACACACATGCCTGCCACTGGCCTCTCATGACGTCACGAGCAACTGAGCTCACAATCACCACCAGCACACACCTGCCTGCCACTGGCTTCTCACGCCCTCACGCACAGGGACCTCACAATCACCACCAGCACACACATGCCTGCCACTGGCTTTTAACTCCCTCAGGTACAAGCACCTCACAATCACAACCAGAACACACCAGTCTGACACTGGCCTCTCATGCCTCCACGCACAACTGACCTCAAAATCACCACCAGCACACACATGCCTGCCACTGGCTCCTCATACCGTCATGCACAAGGACCTCACAGTCCCCCCCAGCACACACATGCCTGGCACTGGCCTCTCATGACGTCATGAACAACTGAGCTCACAATCACCACCAGCAGACACGTGCCTGCCACTGGCTTTTAACTCCCTACGGCACAAGGACCTCACAATCACCACCAGCACACACATGCCTGGCACTGGCCTCTCAACCCATCACGCACAAGTACCTCACAGTCACCCCCAGCACACACATGCCTGGCACTGGCCTCTCATGACGTAACGAACAACTGAGCTCACAATCACCACCAGCACACACATGCCTGGCACCGGCCTCTGATGACATCAGGAACAATTGAGCTCACAATCACCACCAGCACACACATGCCTGCCACTGGCCTCTCATGCCCTCAGGCACAAGGACCTCAAAATCACCACCAGTAGACTAGTGCCTGGCACTGGCATGTGACAACATCACGAACACCTGAGCTCACAATCACCACCAGCACACACATGCCTGGCACTGGCCTCTCGCCCTCAGACACAATGACCTCACAATAACCACCAGCAAAAAAAGCCTGCCACTGGCCTCTAATGCGCAAAGGCACAAGGACCTCACAATCAACACCAGCACACACATGCCTGGCACTGGCCTCTGATGATGTCACGAACAACTGAGCTCACAATCACCATCAGCACACACATGCCTGGCACTGGCCTCTGATGATGTCACGAGCAACTGAGCTCACAATCACCACCAGCACACACATGCCTGCCACTGGCTTCTCACGCCCTCACGCACAGGGACCTCACAATCACCACCAGCACACACATGCCTGCCACTGGCTTTTAACTCCCTCAGGTACAAGCACCTCACAATCACAACCAGAACACACCAGTCTGACACTGGCCTCTCATGCCTCCACGCACAACTGACCTCAAAATCACCACCAGCACACACATGCCTGCCACTGGCTCCTCATACCGTCATGCACAAGGACCTCACAGTCCCCCCCAGCACACACATGCCTGGCACTGGCCTCTCATGACGTCATGAACAACTGAGCTCACAATCACCACCAGCAGACACGTGCCTGCCACTGGCTTTTAACTCCCTACGGCACAAGGACCTCACAATCACCACCAGCACACACATGCCTGCCACTGGCCTCTGAAGACGTCATGAACAACTGAGCTCACAATCACCACCAGCAGACACGTGCCTGCCACTGGCTTTTAACTCCCTACGGCACAAGGACCTCACAATCACCACCAGCACACACATGCCTGGCACTGGCCTCTCAACCCGTCACGCACAAGTACCTCACAGTCACCCCCAGCACACACATGCCTGGCAATGGCCTCTCATGACGTCACGAACAACTGAGCTCACAATCACCACCAGCACACACATGCCTGGCACCGGACTCTGATGACATCAGGAACAACTGAGCTCACAATCACCACCAGCACACACCTGCCTGACATTGGCTTCTCACGCCCTCAGGCACAAGTACCTCAAAATCACCAACAGTAGACTAGTGCCTGGCATGGCATGTGACAACATCACGAACAACTGAGCTCACAATCACCACCAGCACACACATTCCTGCCACTGGCCTCTCGCCCTCAGACACAATGACCTCACAATAACCACCAGCAAAAAAAGCCTGGCACTGGCCTCTAACGCCCTAAGGCACAAGGACCTCACAATCACCACCAGCACACACATGCCTGCCACTGGCCTCTGATGATGTCACGAACAACTGAGCTCACAATCACCATCAGCACACACATGTCTGGCACTGGCCTCTCATGACGTCACGAGCAACTGAGCTCACAATCACCACCAGCACACACCTGCCTGCCACTGGCTTCTCACGCCCTCACGCACAGGGACCTCACAATCACCACCAGCACACACATGCCTGCCACTGGCTTTTAACTCCCTCAGGTACAAGCACCTCACAATCACAACCAGAACACACCAGTCTGACACTGGCCTCTCAGGCCTCCACGCACAACTGACCTCAAAATCACCACCAGCACACACATGCCTGCCACTGGCTCCTCATACCGTCATGCACAAGGACCTCACAGTCCCCCCCAGCACACACATGCCTGCCACTGGCCTCTGAAGACGTCATGAACAACTGAGCTCACAATCACCACCAGCAGACACGTGCCTGCCACTGGCTTTTAACTCCCTACGGCACAAGGACCTCACAATCACCACCAGCACACACATGCCTGGCACTGGCCTCTCAACCCGTCACGCACAAGTACCTCACAGTCACCCCCAGCACACACATGCCTGACACTGGCCTCTGATGATGTCACGAACAACTGAGCTCACAATCACCACCAGCACACACATGCCTGCCACTGGTCTCATGACGTCACGAGCAACTGAGCTCACAATCACCACCAGCACACACCTGCCTGACATTGGCTTCTCACGCCCTCAGGCACTAGGACCTCACAATCACGACCAGTAGACTAGTGCCTGGCACTGGCATGTGACAACATCACGAACAACTGAGCTCACAATCACCACCAGCACACACATGCCTGGCACCGGCCTCTGATGACATCAGGAACAATTGAGCTCACAATCACCACCAGCACACACATGCCTGCCACTGGCCTCTCATGCCCTCAGGCACAAGGACCTCAAAATCACCACCAGTAGACTAGTGCCTGGCATGGCATGTGACAACATCACGAACAACTGAGCTCACAATCACCACCAGCACACACATGCCTGCCACTGGCCTCTCGCCCTCAGACACAATGACCTCACAATAACCACCAGCAAAAGAAGCCTGGCACTGGCCTCTAACGCCCTAAGGCACAAGGACCTCACAATCACCACCAGCACACACATGCCTGCCACTGGCCTCTGATGATGTCACGAACAACTGAGCTCACAATCACCATCAGCACACACATGCCTGGCACTGGCCTCTGATGATGTCACGAGCAACTGAGCTCACAATCACCACCAGCACACACATGCCTGCCACTGGCTTCTCACGCCCTCACGCACAGGGACCTCACAATCACCACCAGCACACACATGCCTGCCACTGGCTTTTAACTCCCTCAGGTACAAGGACCTCACAATCACCACCAGCACACACATGCCTGGCACTGGCCTCTCAACCCGTCACGCACAAGTACCTCACAGTCACCCCCAGCACACACATGCCTGGCAATGGCCTCTGAAGGCGTAACGAGCAACTGAGCTGACAATCACCACCAGCACACACATGCCTGGCACCGGCCTCTGATGACATCAGGAACAATTGAGCTCACAATCACCACCAGCACACACATGCCTGCCACTGGCCTCTCATGCCCTCAGGCACAAGCACCTCAAAATCACCACCAGTAGACTAGTGCCTGGCATGGCATGTGACAACATCACGAACAACTGAGCTCACAATCACCACCAGCACACACATGCCTGCCACTGGCATCTCGCCCTCAGACACAATGACCTCACAATAACCACCAGCAAAAAAAGCCTGGCAATGGCCTCTAACGCCCCAAGGCACAAGGACCTCACAATCACCACCAGCACACACATGCCTGCCACTGGCCTCTGATGATGTCACGAACAACTGAGCTCACAATCACCATCAGCACACACATGCCTGCCACTGGCCTCTCATGACGTCACGAGCAACTGAGCTCACAATCACCACCAGCACACACCTGCCTGCCACTGGCTTCTCACGCCCTCACGCACAGGGACCTCACAATCACCACCAGCACACACATGCCTGCCACTGGCTTTTAACTCCCTCAGGTACAAGCACCTCACAATCACAACCAGAACACACCAGTCTGACACTGGCCTCTCATGCCTCCACGCACAACTGACCTCAAAATCACCACCAGCACACACATGGCTGCCACTGGCTCCTCATACCGTCATGCACAAGGACCTCACAGTCCCCCCCAGCACACACATGCCTGCCACTGGCCTCTCATGACGTCATGAACAACTGAGCTCACAATCACCACCAGCAGACTCGTGCCTGCCACTGGCTTTTAACTCCCTACGGCACAAGGACCTCACAATCACCACCAGCACACACATGCCTGGCACTGGCCTCTCAACCCATCACGCACAAGTACCTCACAGTCACCCCCAGCACACACATGCCTGGCACTGGCCTCCCATGACGTAACGAACAACTGAGCTCACAATCACCACCAGCACACACATGCCTGGCACCGGCCTCTGATGACATCAGGAACAATTGAGCTCACAATCACCACCAGCACACACATGCCTGCCACTGGCCTCTCATGCCCTCAGGCACAAGGACCTCAAAATCACCACCAGTAGACTAGTGCCTGGCACTGGCATGTGACAACATCACGAACACCTGAGCTCACAATCACCACCAGCACACACCTGCCTGCCACTGGCCTCTCGCCCTCAGACACAATGACCTCACAATAACCACCAGCAAAAAAAGCCTGCCACTGGCCTCTAATGCGCAAAGGCACAAGGACCTCACAATCAACACCAGCACACACATGCCTGGCACTGGCCTCTGATGATGTCACGAACAACTGAGCTCACAATCACCATCAGCACACACATGCCTGCCACTGGCCTCTGATGATGTCACGAGCAACTGAGCTCACAATCACCACCAGCACACACATGCCTGCCACTGGCTTCTCACGCCCTCACGCACAGGGACCTCACAATCACCACCAGCACACACATGCCTGCCACTGGCTTTTAACTCCCTCAGGTACAAGCACCTCACAATCACAACCAGAACACACCAGTCTGACACTGGCCTCTCATGCCTCCACGCACAACTGACCTCAAAATCACCACCAGCACACACATGCCTGCCACTGGCTCCTCATACCGTCATGCACAAGGACCTCACAGTCCCCCCCAGCACACACATGCCTGGCACTGGCCTCTCATGACGTCATGAACAACTGAGCTCACAATCACCACCAGCAGACACGTGCCTGCCACTGGCTTTTAACTCCCTACGGCACAAGGACCTCACAATCACCACCAGCACACACATGCCTGCCACTGGCCTCTCAACCCGTCACGCACAAGTACCTCACAGTCACCCCCAGCACACACATGCCTGACACTGGCCTCTGATGATGTCACGAACAACTGAGCTCACAATCACCACCAGCACACACATGCCTGCCACTGGTCTCATGACGTCACGAGCAACTGAGCTCACAATCACCACCAGCACACACCTGCCTGACATTGGCTTCTCACGCCCTCAGGCACAAGGACCTCACAATCACGACCAGTAGACTAGTGCCTGGCACTGGCATGTGACAACATCACGAACAACTGAGCTCACAATCACCACCAGCACACACATGCCTGGCACTGGCCTCTTGCCCTCAGACACAATGACCTCACAATAACCACCAGCAAAAAAAGCCTGGCACTGGCCTCTAACGCCCTAAGGCACAAGGACCTCACAATCACCACCAGCACACACATGCCTGGCACTGGCCTCTGATGATGCCACGAACAACTGAGCTCACAAACACCATCAGCACACACATGCCTGGCACTGGCCTCTCATGACGTCACGAGCAACTGAGCTCACAATCACCACCAGCAGAAACATGCCTGCCACTGGCTTCTCACGCCCTCAGGCACAGCGACCTCACAATCACCACCAGCACACACATGCCTGCCACTGGCTTTTAACTCCCTCAGGTACAAGCACCTCACAATCACAACCAGAACACACCAGTCTGACACTGGCCTCTCATGCCTCCATGCACAACTGACCTCAAAATCACCACCAGCACACACATGCCTGCCACTGGCTCCTCATACCGTCATGCACAAGGACCTCACAGTCCCCCCCAGCACACACATGCCTGCCACTGGCCTCTGAAGACGTCATGAACAACTGAGATCACAATCACCACCAGCAGACACGTGCCTGCCACTGGCATTTAACTCCCTACGGCACAAGTACCTCACAGTCACCCCCAGCACACACATGCCTGGCAATGGCCTCTCATGACGTCACGAACAACTGAGATCACAATCACCACCAGCACACACATGCCTGGCACCGGACTCTGATGACACCAGGAACAATTGAGCTCACAATCACCACCAGCACACACCTGCCTGACATTGGCTTCTCACGCCCTCAGGCACAAGTACCTCAAAATCACCAACAGTAGACTAGTGCCTGGCATGGCATGTGACAACATCACGAACAACTGAGCTCACAATCACCACCAGCACACACATTCCTCCCACTGGCCTCTCGCCCTCAGACACAATGACCTCACAATAACCACCAGCAAAAAAAGCCTGGCACTGGCCTCTAACGCCCTAAGGCACAAGGACCTCACAATCACCACCAGCACACACATGCCTGCCACTGGCCTCTGATGATGTCACGAACAACTGAGCTCACAATCACCATCAGCACACACATGTCTGGCACTGGCCTCTCATGACGTCACGAGCAACTGAGCTCACAATCACCACCAGCACACACCTGCCTGCCACTGGCTTCTCACGCCCTCACGCACAGGGACCTCACAATCACCACCAGCACACACATGCCTGCCACTGGCTTTTAACTCCCTCAGGTACAAGCACCTCACAATCACAACCAGAACACACCAGTCTGACACTGGCCTCTCATGCCTCCACGCACAACTGACCTCAAAATCACCACCAGCACACACATGCCTGCCACTGGCTCCTCATACCGTCATGCACAAGGACCTCACAGTCCCCCCCAGCACACACATGCCTGCCACTGGCCTCTGAAGACGTCATGAACAACTGAGCTCACAATCACCACCAGCAGACACGTGCCTGCCACTGGCTTTTAACTCCCTACGGCACAAGGACCTCACAATCACCACCAGCAAACACATGCCTGGCACTGGCCTCTCAACCCATCACGCACAAGTACCTCACAGTCACCCCCAGCACACACAGGCCTGGCACTGGCCTCTGAAGACGTAACGAACAACTGAGCTCACAATCACCACCAGCACACACATGCCTGGCACCGGCCTCTGATGACATCAGGAACAATTGAGCTCACAATCACCACCAGCACACACATGCCTGCCACTGGCCTCTCATGCCCTCAGGCACAAGGACCTCAAAATCACCACCAGTAGACTAGTGCCTGGCACTGGCATGTGACAACATCACGAACAACTGAGCTCACAATCACCCCCAGCACACACATGCCTGCCACTGGCCTCTCGCCCTCAGACACAATGACCTCACAATAACCACCAGCAAAAAAAGCCTGGCACTGGCCTCTAATGCGCAAAGGCACAAGGACCTCACAATCAACACCAGCACACACATGCCTGGCACTGGCCTCTGATGATGTCACGAACAACTGAGCTCACAATCACCATCAGCACACACATGCCTGGCACTGGCCTCTGATGATGTCACGAGCAACTGAGCTCACAATCACCACCAGCACACACATGCCTGCCACTGGCTTCTCACGCCCTCAGGCACAGGGACCTCACAATCACCACCAGCACACACATGCCTGCCACTGGCTTTTAACTCCCTACGGCACAAGGACCTCACAATCACCACCAGCACACACATGCCTGGCACTGGCCTCTCAACCCGTCACGCACAAGTACCTCACAGTCACCCCCAGCACACACATGCCTGGCAATGGTCTCTCATGACGTCACGAGCAACTGAGCTCACAATCACCACCAGCACACACATGCCTGGCACCGGCCTCTGATGACATCAGGAACAATTGAGCTCACAATCACCACCAGCACACACATGCCTGCCACTGGCCTCTCATGCCCTCAGGTACAAGGACCTCACAATCACCACCAGTAGACTAGTGCCTGGCATGGCATGTGACAACATCACGAACAACTGAGCTCACAATCACCACCAGCACACACATGCCTGGCACTGGCCTCTCGCCCTCAGACACAATGACCTCACAATAACCACCAGCAAAAAAAGCCTGGCACTGGCCTCTAACGCCCTAAGGCACAAGGACCTCACAATCACCACCAGCACACACATGCCTGCCACTGGCCTCTGATGATGTCACCAACAACTGAGCTCACAATCACCATCAGCACACACATGCCTGGCACTGGCCTCTGAAGACGTCACGAACAACTGAGCTCACAATCACCACCAGCACACACATGCCTGCCACTGGCTTCTCACGCCCTCACGCACAGGGACCTCACAATCACCACCAGCACACACATGCCTGCCACTGGCTTTTAACTCCCTCAGGTACAAGCACCTCACAATCACAACCAGAACACACCAGTCTGACACTGGCCTCTCAGGCCTCCACGCACAACTGACCTCAAAATCACCACCAGCACACACATGCCTGCCACTGGCTCCTCATACCGTCATGCACAAGGACCTCACAGTCCCCCCCAGCACACACATGCCTGCCACTGGCCTCTCATGACGTCATGAACAACTGAGCTCACAATCACCACCAGCACACACATGCCTGCCACTGGCCTCTCAACCCGTCACGCACAAGTACCTCACAGTCACCCCCAGCACACACATGCCTGGCACTGGCCTCTGATGATGTCACGAACAACTGAGCTCACAATCACCACCAGCACACACATGCCTGCCACTGGTCTCATGACGTCACGAGCAACTGAGCTCACAATCACCACCAGCACACACCTGCCTGACATTGGCTTCTCACGCCCTCAGGCACAAGGACCTCACAATCACGACCAGTAGACTAGTGCCTGGCACTGGCATGTGACAACATCACGAACAACTGAGCTCACAATCACCACCAGCACACACATGCCTGGCACTGGCCTCTCGCCCTCAGACACAATGACCTCACAATAACCACCAGCAAAAAAAGCCTGGCACTGGCCTCTAACGCCCTAAGGCACAAGGACCTCACAATCAACAAGAGCAAAAAAAGCCTGGCACTGGCCTCTGATGATGTCACGAACAACTGAGCTCACAATCACCACCAGCACACACATGCCTGCCACTGGCTTCTCACGCCCTCAGGCACAGGGACCTCACAATCACCACCAGCACACACATGCCTGCCACTGCCTTTTAACTCCCTCAGGTACAAGCACCTCACAATCACAACCAGAGCACACCAGTCTGACACTGGCCTCTCATGCCTCCACGCACAACTGACCTCAAAATCACCACCAGCACACACATGCCTGCCACTGGCTCCTCATACCGTCATGCACAAGGACCTCACAGTCCCCCCCAGCACACACATGCCTGCCACTGGCCTCTGAAGACGTCATGAACAACTGAGCTCACAATCACCACCAGCAGACACGTGCCTGCCACTGGCTTTTAACTCCCTACGGCACAAGGACCTCACAATCACCACCAGCAAACACATGCCTAGCACTGGCCTCTCAACCCGTCACGCACAAGTACCTCACAGTCACCCCCAGCACACACATGCCTGGCACTGGCCTCTCATAACGTCACGAACAACTGAGCTCACAATCACCACCAGCACACACATGCCTGGCACCGGCCTCTGATGACATCAGGAACAATTGAGCTCACAATCACCACCAGCACACACATGCCTGCCACTGGCCTCTCATGCCCTCAGGCACAATCACCTCAAAATCACCACCAGTAGACTAGTGCATGGCATGGCATGTGACAACATCACGAACACCTGAGCTCACAATCACCACCAGCACACACATGCCTGCCACTGGCCTCTCGCCCTCAGACACAATGACCTCACAATAACCACCAGCAAAAAAAGCCTGGCAATGGCCTCTAACGCCCTAAGGCACAAGGACCCCACAATCACCACCAGCACACACATGCCTGGCACTGGCCTCTGATGATGTCACGAACAACTGAGCTCACAATCACCATCAGCACACACATGCCTGGCACTGGCCTCTGATGATGTCACGAGCAACTGAGCTCACAATAACCACCAGCACACACATGCCTGCCACTGGCTTCTCACGCCCTCAGGCACAGGGACCTCACAATCACCACCAGCACACACATGCCTGCCACTGGCTTTTAACTCCCTCAGGTACAAGCACCTCACAATCACCACCAGCACACACATGCCTGGCACTGGCCTCTCAACCCGTCACGCACAAGTACCTCACAGTCACCCCCAGCACACACATGCCTGGCAATGGCCTCTCATGACGTCACGAGCAACTGAGTTCACAATCACCACCAGCACACACATGCCTGGCACCGGCCTCTGATGACATCAGGAACAATTGAGCTCACAATCACCACCAGCACACACATGCCTGCCACTGGCCTCTCATGCCCTCAGGCACAAGGACCTCAAAATCACCACCAGTAGACTAGTGCCTGGCATGGCATGTGACAACATCACGAACAACTGAGCTCACAATCACCACCAGCACACACATGCCTGCCACTGGCCTCTCGCCCTCAGACACAATGACCTCACAATAACCACCAGCAAAAAAAGCCTGGCACTGGCCTCTAACGCCCTAAGGCACAAGGACCTCACAATCACCACCAGCACACACATGCCTGCCACTGGCCTCTGATGATGTCACCAACAACTGAGCTCACAATCACCATCAGCACACACATGCCTGGCACTGGCCTCTGAAGACGTCACGAACAACTGAGCTCACAATCACCACCAGCACACACCTGCCTGCCACTGGCTTCTCACGCCCTCACGCACAGGGACCTCACAATCACCACCAGCACACACATGCCTGCCACTGGCTTTTAACTCCCTCAGGTACAAGCACCTCACAATCACAACCAGAACACACCAGTCTGACACTGGCCTCTCAGGCCTCCACGCACAACTGACCTCAAAATCACCACCAGCACACACATGCCTGCCACTGGCTCCTCATACCGTCATGCACAAGGACCTCACAGTCCCCCCCAGCACACACATGCCTACCACTGGCCTCTCATGACGTCATGAACAACTGAGCTCACAATCACCACCAGCACACACATGCCTGCCACTGGCCTCTCAACCCGTCACGCACAAGTACCTCACAGTCACCCCCAGCACACACATGCCTGACACTGGCCTCTGATGATGTCACGAACAACTGAGCTCACAATCACCAGCAGCACACACATGCCTGCCACTGGTCTCATGACGTCACGAGCAACTGAGCTCACAATCACCACCAGCACACACCTGCCTGACATTGGCTTCTCACGCCCTCAGGCACAAGGACCTCACAATCACGACCAGTAGACTAGTGCCTGGCACTGGCATGTGACAACATCACGAACAACTGAGCTCACAATCACCACCAGCACACACATGCCTGGCACTGGCCTCTTGCCCTCAGACACAATGACCTCACAATAACCACCAGCAAAAAAAGCCTGGCACTGGCCTCTAACGCCCTAAGGCACAAGGACCTCACAATCACCACCAGCACACACATGCCTGCCACTGGCCTCTGATGATGCCACGAACAACTGAGCTCACAAACACCATCAGCACACACATGCCTGGCACTGGCCTCTCATGACGTCACGAGCAACTGAGCTCACAATCACCACCAGCAGAAACATGCCTGCCACTGGCTTCTCACGCCCTCAGGCACAGCGACCTCACAATCACCACCAGCACACACATGCCTGCCACTGGCTTTTAACTCCCTCAGGTACAAGCACCTCACAATCACAACCAGAACACACCAGTCTGACACTGGCCTCTCATGCCTCCATGCAAAACTGACCTCAAAATCACCACCAGCACACACATGCCTGCCACTGGCTCCTCATACCGTCATGCACAAGGACCTCACAGTCCCCCCCAGCACACACATGCCTGCCACTGGCCTCTGAAGACGTCATGAACAACTGAGCTCACAATCACCACCAGCAGACACGTGCCTGCCACTGGCTTTTAACTCCCTACGGCACAAGTACCTCACAGTCACCCCCAGCACACACATGCCTGGCAATGGCCTCTCATGACGTCACGAACAACTGAGATCACAATCACCACCAGCACACACATGCCTGGCACCGGACTCTGATGACACCAGGAACAATTGAGCTCACAATCACCACCAGCACACACCTGCCTGACATTGGCTTCTCACGCCCTCAGGCACAAGTACCTCAAAATCACCAACAGTAGACTAGTGCCTGGCATGGCATGTGACAACATCACGAACAACTGAGCTCACAATCACCACCAGCACACACATTCCTCCCACTGGCCTCTCGCCCTCAGACACAATGACCTCACAATAACCACCAGCAAAAAAAGCCTGGCACTGGCCTCTAACGCCCTAAGGCACAAGGACCTCACAATCACCACCAGCACACACATGCCTGCCACTGGCCTCTGATGATGTCACGAACAACTGAGCTCACAATCACCATCAGCACACACATGTCTGGCACTGGCCTCTCATGACGTCACGAGCAACTGAGCTCACAATCACCACCAGCACACACCTGCCTGCCACTGGCTTCTCACGCCCTCACGCACAGGGACCTCACAATCACCACCAGCACACACATGCCTGCCACTGGCTTTTAACTCCCTCAGGTACAAGCACCTCACAATCACAACCAGAACACACCAGTCTGACACTGGCCTCTCATGCCTCCACGCACAACTGACCTCAAAATCACCACCAGCACACACATGCCTGCCACTGGCTCCTCATACCGTCATGCACAAGGACCTCACAGTCCCCCCCAGCACACACATGCCTGCCACTGGCCTCTCATGACGTCATGAACAACTGAGCTCACAATCACCACCAGCAGACACGTGCCTGCCACTGGCTTTTAACTCCCTACGGCACAAGGACCTCACAATCACCACCAGCAAACACATGCCTGGCACTGGCCTCTCAACCCATCACGCACAAGTACCTCACAGTCACCCCCAGCACACACAGGCCTGGCACTGGCCTCTGAAGACGTAACGAACAACTGAGCTCACAATCACCACCAGCACACACATGCCTGGCACCGGCCTCTGATGACATCAGGAACAATTGAGCTCACAATCACCACCAGCACACACATGCCTGCCACTGGCCTCTCATGCCCTCAGGCACAAGGACCTCAAAATCACCACCAGTAGACTAGTGCCTGGCACTGGCATGTGACAACATCACGAACAACTGAGCTCACAATCACCCCCAGCACACACATGCCTGCCACTGGCCTCTCGCCCTCAGACACAATGACCTCACAATAACCACCAGCAAAAAAAGCCTGGCACTGGCCTCTAATGCACAAAGGCACAAGGACCTCACAATCAACACCAGCACACACATGCCTGGCACTGGCCTCTGATGATGTCACGAACAACTGAGCTCACAATCACCATCAGCACACACATGCCTGGCACTGGCCTCTGATGATGTCACGAGCAACTGAGCTCACAATCACCACCAGCACACACATGCCTGCCACTGGCTTCTCACGCCCTCAGGCACAGGGACCTCACAATCACCACCAGCACACACATGCCTGCCACTGGCTTTTAACTCCCTCAGGTACAAGGACCTCACAATCACCACCAGCACACACATGCCTGGCACTGGCCTCTCAACCCGTCACGCACAAGTACCTCACAGTCACCCCCAGCACACACATGCCTGGCAATGGTCTCTCATGACGTCACGAGCAACTGAGCTCACAATCACCACCAGCACACACATGCCTGGCACCGGCCTCTGATGACATCAGGAACAATTGAGCTCACAATCACCACCAGCACACACATGCCTGCCACTGGCCTCTCATGCCCTCAGGTACAAGGACCTCACAATCACCACCAGTAGACTAGTGCCTGGCATGGCATGTGACAACATCACGAACAACTGAGCTCACAATCACCACCAGCACACACATGCCTGGCACTGGCCTCTCGCCCTCAGACACAATGACCTCACAATAACCACCAGCAAAAAAAGCCTGGCACTGGCCTCTAACGCCCTAAGGCACAAGGACCTCACAATCACCACCAGCACACACATGCCTGCCACTGGCCTCTGATGATGTCACCAACAACTGAGCTCACAATCACCATCAGCACACACATGCCTGGCACTGGCCTCTGAAGACGTCACGAACAACTGAGCTCACAATCACCACCAGCACACACATGCCTGCCACTGGCTTCTCACGCCCTCACGCACAGGGACCTCACAATCACCACCAGCACACACATGCCTGCCACTGGCTTTTAACTCCCTCAGGTACAAGCACCTCACAATCACAACCAGAACACACCAGTCTGACACTGGCCTCTCAGGCCTCCACGCACAACTGACCTCAAAATCACCACCAGCACACACATGCCTGCCACTGGCTCCTCATACCGTCATGCACAAGGACCTCACAGTCCCCCCCAGCACACACATGCCTGCCACTGGCCTCTCATGACGTCATGAACAACTGAGCTCACAATCACCACCAGCACACACATGCCTGCCACTGGCCTCTCAACCCGTCACGCACAAGTACCTCACAGTCACCCCCAGCACACACATGCCTGACACTGGCCTCTGATGATGTCACGAACAACTGAGCTCACAATCACCACCAGCACACACATGCCTGCCACTGGTCTCATGACGTCACGAGCAACTGAGCTCACAATCACCACCAGCACACACCTGCCTGACATTGGCTTCTCACGCCCTCAGGCACAAGGACCTCACAATCACGACCAGTAGACTAGTGCCTGGCACTGGCATGTGACAACATCACGAACAACTGAGCTCACAATCACCACCAGCACACACATGCCTGGCACTGGCCTCTCGCCCTCAGACACAATGACCGTACAATAACCACCAGCAAAAAAAGCCTGGCACTGGCCTCTAACGCCCTAAGGCACAAGGACCTCACAATCAACAAGAGCAAAAAAAGCCTGGCACTGGCCTCTGATGATGTCACGAACAACTGAGCTCACAATCACCACCAGCACACACATGCCTGCCACTGGCTTCTCACGCCCTCAGGCACAGGGACCTCACAATCACCACCAGCACACACATGCCTGCCACTGCCTTTTAACTCCCTCAGGTACAAGCACCTCACAATCACAACCAGAGCACACCAGTCTGACACTGGCCTCTCATGCCTCCACGCACAACTGACCTCAAAATCACCACCAGCACACACATGCCTGCCACTGGCTCCTCATACCGTCATGCACAAGGACCTCACAGTCCCCCCCAGCACACACATGCCTGCCACTGGCCTCTGAAGACGTCATGAACAACTGAGCTCACAATCACCACCAGCAGACACGTGCCTGCCACTGGCTTTTAACTCCCTACGGCACAAGGACCTCACAATCACCACCAGCAAACACATGCCTAGCACTGGCCTCTCAACCCGTCACGCACAAGTACCTCACAGTCACCCCCAGCACACACATGCCCGGCACTGGCCTCTCATAACGTCACGAACAACTGAGCTCACAATCACCACCAGCACACACATGCCTGGCACCGGCCTCTGATGACATCAGGAACAATTGAGCTCACAATCACCACCAGCACACACATGCCTGCCACTGGCCTCTCATGCCCTCAGGCACAATCACCTCAAAATCACCACCAGTAGACTAGTGCCTGGCACTGGCATGTGACAACATCACGAACACCTGAGCTCACAATCACCACCAGCACACACATGCCTGCCACTGGCCTCTCGCCCTCAGACACAATGACCTCACAATAACCACCAGCAAAAAAAGCCTGGCAATGGCCTCTAACGCCCTAAGGCACAAGGACCCCACAATCAACACCAGCACACACATGCCTGGCACTGGCCTCTGATGATGTCACGAACAACTGAGCTCACAATCACCATCAGCACACACATGCCTGGCACTGGCCTCTGATGATGTCACGAGCAACTGAGCTCACAATAACCACCAGCACACACATGCCTGCCACTGGCTTCTCACGCCCTCAGGCACAGGGACCTCACAATCACCACCAGCACACACATGCCTGCCACTGGCTTTTAACTCCCTCAGGTACAAGCACCTCACAATCACCACCAGCACACACATGCCTGGCACTGGCCTCTCAACCCGTCACGCACAAGTACCTCACAGTCACCCCCAGCACACACATGCCTGGCAATGGCCTCTCATGACGTCACGAGCAACTGAGCTGACAATCACCACCAGCACACACATGCCTGGCACCGGCCTCTGATGACATCAGGAACAATTGAGCTCACAATCACCACCAGCACACACATGCCTGCCACTGGCCTCTCATGCCCTCAGGCACAAGGACCTCAAAATCACCACCAGTAGACTAGTGCCTGGCATGGCATGTGACAACATCACGAACAACTGAGCTCACAATCACCACCAGCACACACATGCCTGCCACTGGCCTCTCGCCCTCAGACACAATGACCTCACAATAACCACCAGCAAAAAAAGCCTGGCACTGGCCTCTAACGCCCTAAGGCACAAGGACCTCACAGTCACCCCCAGCACACACATGCCTGCCACTGGCCTCTGATGATGTCACCAACAACTGAGCTCACAATCACCATCAGCACACACATGCCTGGCACTGGCCTCTCATGACGTCACGAGCAACTGAGCTCACAATCACCACCAGCACACACCTGCCTGCCACTGGCTTCTCACGCCCTCACGCACAGGGACCTCACAATCACCACCAGCACACACATGCCTGCCACTGGCTTTTAACTCCCTCAGGTACAAGCACCTCACAATCACAACCAGAACACACCAGTCTGACACTGGCCTCTCATGCCTCCACGCACAACTGACCTCACAATCACCACCAGCACACACATGCCTGCCACTGGCTCCTCATACCGTCATGCACAAGGACCTCACAGTCCCCCCCAGCACACACATGCCTGCCACTGGCCTCTGAAGACGTCATGAACAACTGAGATCACAATCACCACCAGCAGACACGTGCCTGCCACTGGCTTTTAACTCCCTACGGCACAAGGACCTCACAATCACCACCAGCACACACATGCCTGCCACTGGCCTCTCAACCCGTCACGCACAAGTACCTCACAGTCACCCCCAGCACACACATGCCTGGCAATGGCCTCTCATGACGTCACGAGCAACTGAGCTCACAATCACCACCAGCACACACATGCCTGGCACCGGCCTCTGATGACATCAGGAACAATTGAGCTCACAATCACCACCAGCACACACCTGCCTGACATTGGCTTCTCACGCCCTCAGGCACAAGTACCTCAAAATCACCACTAGTAGACTAGTGCCTGGCATGGCATGTGACAACATTACGAAAAACTGAGCTCACAATCACCACCAGCACACACATGCCTGCCACTGGCCTCTCGCCCTCAGACACAATGACCTCACAATAACCACCAGCAAAAAAAGCCTGGCAATGGCCTCTAACGCCCTAAGGCACAAGGACCTCACAATCACCACCAGCAAACACATGCCTGGCACTGGCCTCTCAACCCGTCACGCACAAGTACCTCACAGTCACCCCCAGCACACACATGCCTGGCACTGGCCTCTGATGATGTCACGAACAACTGAGCTCACAATCACCATCAGCACACACATGCCTGGCACTGGCCTCTGATGATGTCACGAGCAACTGAGCTCACAATAACCACCAGCACACACATGCCTGCCACTGGCTTCTCACGCCCTCAGGCACAGGGACCTCACAATCACCACCAGCACACACATGCCTGCCACTGGCTTTTAACTCCCTCAGGTACAAGCACCTCACAATCACCACCAGCACACACATGCCTGGCACTGGCCTCTCAACCCGTCACGCACAAGTACCTCACAGTCACCCCCAGCACACACATGCCTGGCAATGGCCTCTCATGACGTCACGAGCAACTGAGCTGACAATCACCACCAGCACACACATGCCTGGCACCGGCCTCTGATGACATCAGGAACAATTGAGCTCACAATCACCACCAGCACACACATGCCTGCCACTGGCCTCTCATGCCCTCAGGCACAAGGACCTCAAAATCACCACCAGTAGACTAGTGCCTGGCATGGCATGTGACAACATCACGAACAACTGAGCTCACAATCACCACCAGCACACACATGCCTGCCACTGGCCTCTCGCCCTCAGACACAATGACCTCACAATAACCACCAGCAAAAAAAGCCTGGCACTGGCCTCTAACGCCCTAAGGCACAAGGACCTCACAGTCACCCCCAGCACACACATGCCTGCCACTGGCCTCTGATGATGTCACGAACAACTGAGCTCACAATCACCATCAGCACACACATGCCTGGCACTGGCCTCTGAAGACGTCACGAACAACTGAGCTCACAATCACCACCAGCACACACCTGCCTGCCACTGGCTTCTCACGCCCTCACGCACAGGGACCTCACAATCACCACCAGCACACACATGCCTGCCACTGGCTTTTAACTCCCTCAGGTACAAGCACCTCACAATCACAACCAGAACACACCAGTCTGACACTGGCCTCTCATGCCTCCACGCACAACTGACCTCAAAATCACCACCAGCACACACATGCCTGCCACTGGCTCCTCATACCGTCATGCACAAGGACCTCACAGTCCCCCCCAGCACACACATGCCTGCCACTGGCCTCTCATGACGTCATGAACAACTGAGATCACAATCACCACCAGCAGACACGTGCCTGCCACTGGCTTTTAACTCCCTACGGCACAAGGACCTCACAATCACCACCAGCACACACATGCCTGCCACTGGCCTCTCAACCCGTCACGCACAAGTACCTCACAGTCACCCCCAGCACACACATGCCTGGCAATGGCCTCTCATGACGTCACGAGCAACTGAGCTCACAATCACCACCAGCACACACATGCCTGGCACCGGCCTCTGATGACATCAGGAACAATTGAGCTCACAATCACCACCAGCACACACATGCCTGACATTGGCTTCTCACGCCCTCAGGCACAAGTACCTCAAAATCACCACTAGTAGACTAGTGCCTGGCATGGCATGTGACAACATTACGAAAAACTGAGCTCACAATCACCACCAGCACACACATGCCTGCCACTGGCCTCTCGCCCTCAGACACAATGACCTCACAATAACCACCAGCAAAAAAAGCCTGGCAATGGCCTCTAACGCCCTAAGGCACAAGGACCTCACAATCACCACCAGGACACACATGCCTGCCACTGGCCTCTCAACCCGTCACGCACAAGTACCTCACAGTCACCCCCAGCACACACATGCCTGACACTGGCCTCTGATGATGTCACGAACAACTGAGCTCACAATCACCACCAGCACACACATGCCTGCCACTGGTCTCATGACGTCACGAGCAACTGAGCTCACAATCACCACCAGCACACACCTGCCTGACATTGGCTTCTCACGCCCTCAGGCACAAGGACCTCACAATCACGACCAGTAGACTAGTGCCTGGCACTGGCATGTGACAACATCACGAACAACTGAGCTCACAATCACCACCAGCACACACATGCCTGGCACTGGCCTCTTGCCCTCAGACACAATGACCTCACAATAACCACCAGCAAAAAAAGCCTGCCACTGGCCTCTAACGCCCTAAGGCACAAGGACCTCACAATCACCACCAGCACACACATGCCTGCCACTGGCCTCTGATGATGCCACGAACAACTGAGCTCACAATCACCACCAGCACACACATGCCTGCCACTGGCCTCTCATGACGTCACGAGCAACTGAGCTCACAATCACCAGCAGCAGAAACATGCCTGCCACTGGCTTCTCACGCCCTCAGGCACAGGGACCTCACAATCACCACCAGCACACACATGCCTGCCACTGGCTTTTAACTCCCTCAGGTACAAGCACCTCACAATCACAACCAGAACACACCAGTCTGACACTGGCCTCTCATGCCTCCACGCACAACTGACCTCAAAATCACCACCAGCACACACATGCCTGCCACTGGCTCCTCATACCGTCATGCACAAGGACCTCACAGTCCCCCCCAGCACACACATGCCTGCCACTGGCCTCTCATGACGTCATGAACAACTGAGATCACAATCACCACCAGCAGACACGTGCCTGCCACTGGCTTTTAACTCCCTACGGCACAAGGACCTCACAATCACCACCAGCACACACATGCCTGCCACTGGCCTCTCAACCCGTCACGCACAAGTACCTCACAGTCACCCCCAGCACACACAGGCCTGGCACTGGCCTCTCATGACGTCACGAACAACTGAGCTCACAATCACCACCAGCACACACATGCCTGGCACCGGCCTCTGATGACATCAGGAACAATTGAGCTCACAATCACCACCAGCACACACCTGCCTGACATTGGCTTCTCACGCCCTCAGGCACAAGTACCTCAAAATCACCAACAGTAGACTAGTGCCTGGCATGGCATGTGACAACATTACGAACAACTGAGCTCACAATCACCACCAGCACACACATGCCTGCCACTGGCCTCTCGCCCTCAGACACAATGACCTCACAATAACCACCAGCAAAAAAAGCCTGGCACTGGCCTCTAACGCCCTAAGGCACAAGGACCTCACAATCACCACCAGCACACACATGCCTGCCACTGGGCTCTGATGATGTCACGAACAACTGAGCTCACAATCACCATCAGCACACACATGCCTGCCACTGGCCTCTCATGACGTCACGAGCAACTGAGCTCACAATCACCACCAGCACACACCTGCCTGCCACTGGCTTCTCACGCCCTCACGCACAGGGACCTCACAATCACCACCAGCACACACGTGCCTGCCACTGGCTTTTAACTCCCTCAGGTACAAGCACCTCACAATCACAACCAGAACACACCAGTCTGACACTGGCCTCTCATGCCTCCACGCACAACTGACCTCAAAATCACCACCAGCACACACATGCCTGCCACTGGCTCCTCATACCGTCATGCACAAGGACCTCACAGTCCCCCCCAGCACACACATGCCTGGCACTGGCCTCTGAAGACGTCATGAACAACTGAGCTCACAATCACCACCAGCAGACACGTGCCTGCCACTGGCTTTTAACTCCCTACGGCACAAGGACCTCACAATCACCACCAGCACACACATGCCTGGCACTGGCCTCTCAACCCGTCACGCACAAGTACCTCACAGTCACCCCCAGCACACACATGCCTGGCAATGGCCTCTCATGACGTCACGAACAACTGAGCTCACAATCACCACCAGCACACACATGCCTGCCACTGGTCTCATGACGTCACGAGCAACTGAGCTCACAATCACCACCAGCACACACCTGCCTGACATTGGCTTCTCACGCCCTCAGGCATAAGGACCTCACAATCACGACCAGTAGACTAGTGCCTGGCACTGGCATGTGACAACATCACGAACAACTGAGCTCACAATCACCACCAGCACACACATGCCTGGCACTGGCCTCTCGCCCTCAGACACAATGACCTCACAATAACCACCAGCAAAAAAAGCCTGGCACTGGCCTCTAACGCCCTAAGGCACAAGGACCTCACAATCACCACCAGCACACACATGCCTGCCACTGGACTCTGATGATGCCACGAACAACTGAGCTCACAATCACCACCAGCACACACATGCCTGCCACTGGCCTCTCATGACGTCACGAGCAACTGAGCTCACAATCACCAGCAGCAGAAACATGCCTGCCACTGGCTTCTCACGCCCTCAGGCACAGGGACCTCACAATCACCACCAGCACACACATGCCTGCCACTGCCTTTTAACTCCCTCAGGTACAAGCACCTCACAATCACAACCAGAACACACCAGTCTGACACTGGCCTCTCATGCCTCCACGCACAACTGACCTCAAAATCACCACCAGCACACACATGCCTGCCACTGGCTCCTCATACCGTCATGCACAAGGACCTCACAGTCCCCCCCAGCACACACATGCCTGCCACTGGCCTCTGAAGACGTCATGAACAACTGAGATCACAATCACCACCAGCAGACACGTGCCTGCCACTGGCTTTTAACTCCCTACGGCACAAGGACCTCACAATCACCACCAGCACACACATGCCTGGCACTGGCCTCTCAACCCGTCACGCACAAGTACCTCACAGTCACCCCCAGCACACACATGCCTGGCAATGGCCTCTCATGACGTCACGAACAACTGAGCTCACAATCACCACCAGCACACACATGCCTGGCACCGGCCTCTGATGACATCAGGAACAATTGAGCTCACAATCACCACCAGCACACACCTGCCTGACATTGGCTTCTCACGCCCTCAGGCACAAGGACCTCAAAATCACCAACAGTAGACTAGTGCCTGGCATGGCATGTGACAACATTACGAACAACTGAGCTCACAATCACCACCAGCACACACATGCCTGCCACTGGCCTCTCGCCCTCAGACACAATGACCTCACAATAACCACCAGCAAAAAAAGCCTGGCACTGGCCTCTAACGCCCTAAGGCACAAGGACCTCACAATCACCACCAGCACACACATGCCTGCCACTGGCCTCTGATGATGTCACGAACAACTGAGCTCACAATCACCATCAGCACACACATGTCTGGCACTGGCCTCTCATGACGTCACGAGCAACGGAGCTCACAATCACCACCAGCACACACATGCCTGCCACTGGCTTCTCACGCCCTCACGCACAGGGACCTCACAATCACCACCAGCACACACATGCCTGCCACTGGCTTTTAACTCCCTCAGGTACAAGCACCTCACAATCACAACCAGAACACACCAGTCTGACACTGGCCTCTCATGCCTCCACGCACAACTGACCTCAAAATCACCACCAGCACACACATGCCTGCCACTGGCTCCTCATACCGTCATGCACAAGGACCTCACAGTCCCTCCCAGCACACACATGCCTGGCACTGGCCTCTCATGACGTCATGAACAACTGAGCTCACAATCACCACCAGCACACACATGCCTGGCACTGGCTTCTCACGCCCTCAGGGACAGGGACCTCACAATCACCACCAGCACACACATGCCTGCCACTGGCTTTTAACTCCCTCAGGTACAAGCACCTCACAATCACCACCAGCAGACACGTGCCTGCCACTGGCCTCTCAACCCGTCACGCACAAGTACCTCACAGTCACCCCCAGCACACACATGCCTGGCAATGGCCTCTGATGACGTCACGAACAACTGAGCTCACAATCACCACCAGCACACACATGCCTGCCACTGGCCTCTGATGATGTCATGAACAACTGAGCTCACAATCACCATCAGCACACACATGCCTGCCACTGGCCTCTCATGACGTCACGAGCAACTGAGCTCACAATCACCACCAGCACACACATGCCTGCCACTGGCTTCTCACGCCCTCACGCACAGGGACCTCACAATCACCACCAGCACACACATGCCTGCCACTGGCTTTTAACTCCCTCAGGTACAAGCACCTCACAATCACAACCAGAACACACCAGTCTGACACTGGCCTCTCATGCCTCCACGCAAAACTGACCTCAAAATCACCACCAGCACACACATGCCTGCCACTGGCCTCTCATACCGTCATGCACAAGGACCTCACAGTCCCCCCCAGCACACACATGCCTGCCACTGGCCTCTGAAGACGTCATGAACAACTGAGCTCACAATCACCACCAGCAGACACGTGCCTGCCACTGGCTTTTAACTCCCTCAGGTACAAGGACCTCACAATCACCACCAGCACACACATGCCTGGCACTGGCCTCTCAACCCGTCACGCACAAGTACCTCACAGTCACCCCCAGCACACACATGCCTGGCACTGGCCTCTGAAGACGTAAAGAGCAACTGAGCTCACAATCACCACCAGCACACACATGCCTGCCACTGGTCTCATGACGTCACGAGCAACTGAGCTGACAATCACCACCAGCACACACCTGCCTGACATTGGCTTCTCACGCCCTCAGGCACAAGGACCTCACAATCACGACCAGTAGACTAGTGCCTGGCACTGGCCTCTGATGATGTCACGAGCAACTGAGCTCACAATCACCACCAGCAGAAACATGCCTGCCACTGGCTTCTCACGCCCTCAGGCACAGGGACCTCACAATCACCACCAGCACACACATGCCTGCCACTGGCTTTTAACTCCCTCAGGTACAAGCACCTCACAATCACAACCAGAACACACCAGTCTGACACTGGCCTCTCATGCCTCCACGCAAAACTGACCTCAAAATCACCACCAGCACACACATGCCTGCCACTGGCTCCTCATACCGTCATGCACAAGGACCTCACAGTCCCCCCCAGCACACACATGCCTGCCACTGGCCTCTGAAGACGTCATGAACAACTGAGATCACAATCACCACCAGCAGACACGTGCCTGCCACTGGCTTTTAACTCCCTACGGCACAAGGACCTCACAATCACCACCAGCACACACATGCCTGGCACTGGCCTCTCAACCCGTCACGCACAAGTACCTCACAGTCACCCCCAGCACACACAAGCCTGGCAATGGCCTCTCATGACGTAACGAGCAACTGAGCTCACAATCACCACCAGCACACACATGCCTGGCACCGGCCTCTGATGACATCAGGAACAATTGAGCTCACAATCACCACCAGCACACACATGCCTGCCACTGGCCTCTCAACCCATCACGCACAAGTACCTCAAAATCACCACCAGTAGACTAGTGCCTGGCACTGGCATGTGACAACATCACGCAAAACTGACCTCAAAATCACCACCAGCACACACATGCCTGCCACTGGCCTCTCGCCCTCAGACACAATGACCTCACAATAACCACCAGCAAAAAAAGCCTGGCACTGGCCTCTAACGCCCTAAGGCACAAGGACCTCACAATCACCACCAGCACACACATGCCTGCCACTGGCCTCTGATGATGTCACGAACAACTGAGCTCACAATCACCAGCAGCAGAAACATGCCTGCCACTGGCCTCTCATGACGTCACGAGCAACTGAGCTCACAATCACCACCAGCACACACATGCCTGCCACTGGCTTTTAACTCCCTCAGGTACAAGCACCTCACAATCACAACCAGAACACACCAGTCTGACACTGGCCTCTCATGCCTCCACGCACAACTGACCTCAAAATCACCACCAGCACACACATGCCTGCCACTGGCTCCTCATACCGTCATGCACAAGGACCTCACAGTCCCCCCCAGCACACACATGCCTGCCACTGGCCTCTGAAGACGTCATGAACAACTGAGCTCACAATCACCACCAGCAGACACGTGCCTGCCACTGGCTTTTAACTCCCTACGGCACAAGGACCTCACAATCACCACCAGCACACACATGCCTGCCAATGGCCTCTCAACCCGTCACGCACAAGTACCTCACAGTCACCCCCAGCACACACATGCCTGACACTGGCCTCTGATGATGTCACGAACAACTGAGCTCACAATCACCACCAGCACACACATGCCTGCCACTGGTCTCATGACGTCACGAGCAACTGAGCTCACAATCACCACCAGCACACACCTGCCTGACATTGGCTTCTCACGCCCTCAGGCACAAGGACCTCACAATCACGACCAGTAGACTAGTGCCTGGCACTGGCATGTGACAACATCACGAACAACTGAGCTCACAATCACCACCAGCACACACATGCCTGGCACCGGCCTCTGATGACATCAGGAACAATTGAGCTCACAATCACCACCAGCACACACATGCCTGCCACTGGCCTCTCATGCCCTCAGGCACAAGGACCTTAAAATCACCACCAGTAGACTAGTGCCTGGCATGGCATGTGACAACATCACGAACAACTGAGCTCACAATCACCACCAGCACACACATGCCTGCCACTGGCCTCTAGCCCTCAGACACAATGACCTCACAATAACCACCAGCAAAAAAAGCCTGGCACTGGCCTCTAACGCCCTAAGGCACAAGGACCTCACAATCAACACCAGCACACACATGCCTGGCACTGGCCTCTGATGATGTCACGAACAACTGAGCTCACAATCACCATCAGCACACACATGCCTGCCACTGGCCTCTGATGATGTCACGAGCAACTGAGCTCACAATCACCACCAGCACACACATGCCTGCCACTGGCTTCTCACGCCCTCACGCACAGGGACCTCACAATCACCACCAGCACACACATGCCTGCCACTGGCTTTTAACTCCCTCAGGTACAAGCACCTCACAATCACCACCAGCACACACATGCCTGGCACTGGCCTCTCATGACGTCACGAACAACTGAGCTCACAATCACCACCAGCACACACATGCCTGCCACTGGCTTCTCACGCCCTCAGGCACAGGGACCTCACAATCACCACCAGCACACACATGCCTGCCACTGGCTTTTAACTCCCTCAGGTACAAGCACCTCACAATCATACCCAGAACACACCAGTCTGACACTGGCCTCTCATGCCTCCACGCACAACTGACCTCAAAATCACCACCAGCACACACATGCCTGCCACTGGCTCCTCATACCGTCATGCACAAGGACCTCACAGTCCCCCCCAGCACACACATGCCTGCCACTGGCCTCTGAAGACGTCATGAACAACTGAGATCACAATCACCACCAGCAGACACGTGCCTGCCACTGGCTTTTAACTCCCTACGGCACAAGGACCTCACAATCACCACCAGCACACACAGGCCTGGCACTGGCCTCTCAACCCGTCACGCACAAGTACCTCACAGTCACCCCCAGCACACACATGCCTGGCAATGGCCTCTCATGACGTCACGAACAACTGAGCTCACAATCACCACCAGCACACACATGCCTGGCACCGGCCTCTGATGACATCAGGAACAATTGAGCTCACAATCACCACCAGCACACACCTGCCTGACATTGGCTTCTCACGCCCTCAGGCACAAGGACCTCAAAATCACCAACAGTAGACTAGTGCCTGGCATGGCATGTGACAACATTACGAACAACTGAGCTCACAATCACCACCAGCACACACATGCCTGGCACTGGCCTCTCGCCCTCAGACACAATGACCTCACAATAACCACCAGCAAAAAAAGCCTGGCAATGGCCTCTAACGCCCTAAGGCACAAGGACCTCACAATCAACACCAGCACACACATGCCTGCCACTGGCCTCTGATGATGCCACGAACAACTGAGCTCACAATCACCATCAGCACACACATGCCTGCCACTGGCCTCTCATGACGTCACGAGCAACTGAGCTCACAATCACCATCAGCACACACATGCCTGCCACTGGCTTCTCACGCCCTCACGCACAGGGACCTCACAATCACCACCAGCACACACATGCCTGCCACTGGCTTTTAACTCCCTCAGGTACAAGCACCTCACAATCACAACCAGAACACACCAGTCTGACACTGGCCTCTCATGCCTCCACGCACAACTGACCTCAAAATCACCACCAGCACACACATGCCTGCCACTGGCTCCTCATACCGTCATGCACAAGGACCTCACAGTCCCCCCCAGCACACACATGCCTGCCACTGGCCTCTGAAGACGTCATGAACAACTGAGATCACAATCACCACCAGCAGACACGTGCCTGCCACTGGCTTTTAACTCCCTACGGCACAAGGACCTCACAATCACCACCAGCACACACATGCCTGGCACTGGCCTCTCAACCCGTCACGCACAAGTACCTCACAGTCACCCCCAGCACACACATGCCTGGCAATGGCCTCTCATGACGTCACGAACAACTGAGCTCACAATCACCACCAGCACACACATGCCTGGCACCGGCCTCTGATGACATCAGGAACAATTGAGCTCACAATCACCACCAGCACACACATGCCTGCCACTGGCCTCTCATGCCCTCAGGCACAAGTACCTCACAATCACGACCAGTAGACTAGTGCCTGGCACTGGCATGTGACAACATCACGAACAACTGAGCTCACAATCACCACCAGCACACACATGCCTGCCACTGGCCTCTTGCCCTCAGACACAATGACCTCACAATAACCACCAGCAAAAAAAGCCTGGCACTGGCCTCTAACGCCCTAAGGCACAAGGACCTCCCAATCAACAAGAGCAAAAAAATCCTGGCACTGGCCTCTGATGATGTCACGAGCAACTGAGCTCACAATCACCACCAGCACACACATGCCTGCCACTGGCTTCTCACGCCCTCACGCACAGGGACCTCACAATCACCACCAGCACACACATGCCTGCCACTGGCTTTTAACTCCCTCAGGTACAAGCACCTCACAATCACAACCAGAACACACCAGTCTGACACTGGCCTCTCATGCCTCCACGCACAACTGACCTCAAAATCACCACCAGCACACACATGCCTGCCACTGGCTCCTCATACCGTCATGCACAAGGACCTCACAGTCCCCCCCAGCACACACATGCCTGCCACTGGCCTCTGAAGACGTCATGAACAACTGAGATCACAATCACCACCAGCAGACACGTGCCTGCCACTGGCTTTTAACTCCCTACGGCACAAGGACCTCACAATCACCACCAGCACACACATGCCTGGCACTGGCCTCTCAACCCGTCACGCACAAGTACCTCACAGTCACCCCCAGCACACACATGCCTGGCACTGGCCTCTCATGACGTCACGAACAACTGAGCTCACAATCACCACCAGCACACACATGCCTGGCACCGGCCTCTGATGACATCAGGAACAATTGAGCTCACAATCACCACCAGCACACACATGCCTGCCACTGGCCTCTCATGCCCCCAGGCACAAGGACCTCAAAATCACCACCAGTAGACTAGTGCCTGGCACTGGCATGTGACAACATCACGAACACCTGAGCTCACAATCACCACCAGCACACACATGCCTGCCACTGGCCTCTCGCCCTCAGACACAATGACCTCACAATAACCACCAGCAAAAAAAGCCTGGCACTGGCCTCTAACGCCCTAAGGCACAAGGACCTCACAATCACCACCAGCACACACATGCCTGCCACTGGCCTCTGATGATGTCACGAACAACTGAGCTCACAATCACCATCAGCACACACATGCCTGGCACTGGCCTCTGATGATGTCACGAGCAACTGAGCTCACAATCACCACCAGCACACACATGCCTGCCACTGGCACCTCATACCGTCATGCACAAGGACCTCACAGTCCCCCCCAGCACACACATGCCTGCCACTGGCCTCTGAAGACGTCATGAACAACTGAGATCACAATCACCATCAGCACACACATGCCTGGCACTGGCCTCTGATGATGTCACGAGCAACTGAGCTCACAATCACCACAAGCACACACATGCCTGCCACTGGCTTCTCACGCCCTCAGGCACAGGGACCTCACAATCACCACCAGCACACACATGCCTGCCACTGGCTTTTAACTCCCTCAGGTACAAGCACCTCACAATCACCACCAGCACACACATGCCTGGCACTGGCCTCTCAACCCGTCACGCACAAGTACCTCACAGTCACCCCCAGCACACACATGCCTGGCAATGGCCTCTCATGACGTCACGAACAACTGAGTTCACAATCACCCCCAGCACACACATGCCTGGCACCGGCCTCTGATGACATCAGGAACAATTGAGCTCACAATCACCACCAGCACACACATGCCTGCCACTGGCCTCTCATGCCCTCAGGCACAAGGACCTCAAAATCACCACCAGTAGACTAGTGCCTGGCATGGCATGTGACAACATCACGAACACCTGAGCTCACAATCACCACCAGCACACACATGCCTGCCACTGGCCTCTCGCCCTCAGACACAATGACCTCACAATAACCACCAGCAAAAAAAGCCTGGCACTGGCCTCTAACGCCCTAAGGCACAAGGACCTCACAATCACCACCAGCACACACATGCCTGCCACTGGCTTCTGATGATGTCACGAACAACTGAGCTCACAATCACCATCAGCACACACATGCCTGCCACTGGCCTCTCATGACGTCACGAGCAACTGAGCTCACAATCACCACCAGCACACACATGCCTGCCACTGGCCTCACATGACGTCACGAGCAACTGAGCTCACAATCACCACCAGCACACACATGCCTGCCACTGCCTCTTAAGTCCCTCAGGTACAAGCACCTCACAATCACAACCAGAACACACCAGTCTGACACTGGCCTCTCATGCCTCCACGCACAACTGACCTCAAAATCACCACCAGCACACACAAGCCTGGCACTGGCTCCTCATACCGTCATGCACAAGGACCTCACAGTCCCCCCCAGCACACACATGCCTGCCACTGGCCTCTCATGACGTCATGAACAACTCAGCTCACAATCACCACCAGCAGACACGTGCCTGCCACTGGCTTTTAACTCCCTACGGCACAAGGACCTCACAATCACCACCAGCAAACACATGTCTGGCACTGGCCTCTCAACCCGTCACGCACAAGTACCTCACAGTCACCCCCAGCACACACATGCCTGGCACTGGCCTCTCATGACGTCACGAACAACTGAGCTCACAATCACCACCAGCACACACATGCCTGGCACCGGCCTCTGATGACATCAGGAACAATTGAGCTCACAATCACCACCAGCACACACATGCCTGCCACTGGCCTCTCATGCCCTCAGGCACAAGGACCTCAAAATCACCACCAGTAGACTAGTGCCTGGCATGGCATGTGACAACATCACGAACAACTGAGCTCACAATCACCACCAGCACACACATGCCTGCCACTGGCCTCTCGCCCTCAGACACAATGACCTCACAATAACCACCAGCAAAAAAAGCCTGGCACCGGCCTCTAACGCCCTAAGGCACAAGGACCTCACAATCAACACCAGCACACACATGCCTGGCACTGGCCTCTGATGATGTCACGAGCAACTGAGCTCACAATCACCACCAGCACACACATGCCTGGCACTGGCCTCTGATGATGTCACGAGCAACTGAGCTCACAATCACCACCAGCACACACATGCCTGCCACTGGATTCTCACGCCCTCAGGCACAGGGACCTCACAATCACCACCAGCACACACATGCCTGCCACTGGCTTTTAACTCCCTCAGGTACAAGCACCTCACAATCACAACCAGAACACACCAGTCTGACACTGGCCTCTCATGCCTCCACGCACAACTGACCTCAAAATCACCACCAGCACACACATGCCTGCCACTGGCTCCTCATACCGTCATGCACAAGGACCTCACAGTCCCCCCCAGCACACACATGCCTGCCACTGGCCTCTGAAGACGTCATGAACAACTGAGCTCACAATCACCACCAGCAGACACGTGCCTGCCACTGGCTTTTAACTCCCTACGGCACAAGGACCTCACAATCACCACCAGCACACACAGGCCTGGCACTGGCCTCTCAACCCGTCACGCACAAGTACCTCACAGTCACCCCCAGCACACACATGCCTGGCAATGGCCTCTCATGACGTCACGAACAACTGAGCTCACAATCACCACCAGCACACACATGCCTGGCACCGGCCTCTGATGACATCAGGAACAATTGAGCTCACAATCACCACCAGCACACACCTGCCTGACATTGGCTTCTCACGCCCTCAGGCACAAGGACCTCAAAATCACCACCAGTAGACTAGTGCCTGGCATGGCATGTGACAACATTACGAACAACTGAGCTCACAATCACCACCAGCACACACATGCCTGGCACTGGCCTCTCGCCCTCAGACACAATGACCTCACAATAACCACCAGCAAAAAAAGCCTGGCACTGGCCTCTAATGCCCTAAGGCACAAGGACCTCACAATCACCACCAGCACACACATGCCTGCCACTGGCCTCTGATGATGTCACGAACAACTGAGCTCACAATCACCACCAGCACACACATGTCTGGCACTGGCCTCTCATGATGTCACGAGCAACTGAGCTCACAATCACCACGAGCACACACCTGCCTGCCACTGGCTTCTCACGCCGTCACGCACAGGGACCTCACAATCACCACCAGCACACACATGCCTGCCACTGGCTTTTAACTCCCTCAGGTACAAGCACCTCACAATCACAACCAGAACACACCAGTCTGACACTGGCCTCTCATGCCTCCACGCACAACTGACCTCAAAATCACCACCAGCACACACATGCCTGCCACTGGCTCCTCATACCGTCATGCACAAGGACCTCACAGTCCCCCCCAGCACACACATGCCTGGCACTGGCCTCTCATGACGTCATGAACAACTGAGCTCACAATCACCACCAGCACACACATTCCTGCCACTGGCTTCTCACGCCCTCAGGCACAGGGACCTCACAATCACCACCAGCACACACATGCCTGCCACTGGCTTCTCACGCCCTCAGGCACAAGTACCTCACAGTCACCCCCAGCACACACATGCCTGACACTGGCCTCTGATGATGTCACGAACAACTGAGCTCACAATCACCACCAGCACACACATGCCTGGCACTGGCCTCTGATGACATCAGGAACAATTGAGCTCACAATCACCACCAGCACACACATGCCTGCCACTGGCCTCTCATGCCCTCAGGCACAAGGACCTCACAATCACCACCAGTAGACTAGTGCCTGGCATGGCATGTGACAACATCACGCAAAACTGACCTCAAAATCACCACCAGCACACACATGCCTGGCACTGGCCTCTTGCCCTCAGACACAATGACCTCACAATAACCACCAGCAAAAAAAGCCTGCCACTGGCCTCTAACGCCCTAAGGCACAAGGACCTCACAATCACCACCAGCACACACATGCCTGGCACTGGCCTCTGATGATGCCACGAACAACTAAGCTCACAATCACCATCAGCACACACATGCCTGCCACTGGCCTCTCATGACGTCACGAGCAACTGAGCTCACAATCACCACCAGCACACACATGCCTGCCACTGGCTTCTCACGCCCTCACGCACAGGGACCTCACAATCACCACCAGCACACACATGCCTGCCACTGGCTTTTAACTCCCTCAGGTACAAGCACCTCACAATCACAACCAGAACACACCAGTCTGACACTGGCCTCTCATGCCTCCACGCACAACTGACCTCAAAATCACCACCAGCACACACATGCCTGCCACTGGCTCCTCATACCGTCATGCACAAGGACCTCACAGTCCCCCCCAGCACACACATGCCTGCCACTGGCCTCTCACGACGTCATGAACAACTGAGATCACAATCACCACCAGCAGACACGTGCCTGCCACTGCCTTTTAACTCCCTACGGCACAAGGACCTCACAATCACCACCAGCACACACATGCCTGGCACTGGCCTCTCAACCCGTCACGCACAAGTACCTCACAGTCACCCCCAGCACACACATGCCTGGCAATGGCCTCTCATGACGTAACGAGCAACTGAGCTCACAATCACCACCAGCACACACATGCCTGGCACCGGCCTCTGATGACATCAGGAACAATTGAGCTCACAATCACCACCAGCACACACATGCCTGCCACTGGCCTCTCATGCCCTCAGGCACAATCACCTCAAAATCACCACCAGTAGACTAGTGCCTGGCACTGGCATGTGACAACATCACGAACACCTGAGCTCACAATCACCACCAGCACACACATGCCTGCCACTGGCCTCTCGCCCTCAGACACAATGACCTCACAATAACCACCAGCAAAAAAAGCCTGGCACTGGCCTCTAACGCCCTAAGGCACAAGGACCTCACAATCACCACCAGCACACACATGCCTGCCACTGGCCTCTGATGATGTCACGAACAACTGAGCTCACAATCACCACCAGCACACACATGCCTGCCACTGGCCTCTCATGACGTCACGAGCAACTGAGCTCACAATCACCACCAGCACACACCAGCCTGCCACTGGCTTCTCACGCCCTCACGCACAGGGACCTCACAATCACCACCAGCACACACATGCCTGCCACTGGCTTTTAACTCCCTCAGGTACAAGCACCTCACAATCACAACCAGAACACACCAGTCTGACACTGGCCTCTCATGCCTCCACGCACAACTGACCTCAAAATCACCACCAGCACACACATGCCTGCCACTGGCTCCTCATACCGTCATGCACAAGGACCTCACAGTCCCCCCCAGCACACACATGCCTGCCACTGGCCTCTGAAGACGTCATGAACAACTGAGCTCACAATCACCACCAGCACACACATGCCTGCCACTGGCCTCTGATGATGTCAAGAACAACTGAGCTCACAATCACCACCAGCACACACATGCCTGGCACTGGCCTCTCAACCCGTCACGCACAAGTACCTCACAGTCACCCCCAGCACACACATACCTGGCACTGGCCTCTAATGACGTCACGAACAACTGAGCTCACAATCACCACCAGCACACACATGCCTGGCACCGGCCTCTGATGACATCAGGAACAATTGAGGTCACAATCACCACCAGCACACACATGCCTGCCACTGGCCTCTCATGCCCTCAAGCACAAGCACCTCAAAATCACCACCAGTAGACTAGTGCCTGGCATGGCATATGACAACATCATGAACAACTGAGCTCACAATCACCACCAGCACACACATGCCTGCCACTGGCCTCTCGCCCTCAGACACAATGACCTCACAATAACCACCAGCAAAAAAAGCCTGGCACTGGCCTCTAACGCCCTAAGGCACAAGGACCTCACAATCAACAAGAGCAAAAAAAGCCTGGCACTGGCCTCTGATGATGTCACGAGCAACTGAGCTCACAATCACCACCAGCACACACATGCCTGCCACTGGCTTCTCACGCCCTCAGGCACAGGGACCTCACAATCACCACCAGCACACACATGCCTGCCACTGCCTTTTAACTCCCTCAGGTACAAGCACCTCACAATCACAACCAGAACACACCAGTCTGACACTGGCCTCTCATGCCTCCATGCAAAACTGACCTCACAATCACCACCAGCACACACATGCCTGCCACTGGCTCCTCATACCGTCATGCACAAGGACCTCACAGTCCCCCCCAGCACACACATGCCTGCCACTGGCCTCTCATGACGTCATGAACAACTGAGCTCACAATCACCACCAGCAGACACGTGCCTGCCACTGGCTTTTAACTCCCTACGGCACAAGGACCTCACAATCACCACCAGCACACACATGCCTGGCACTGGCCTCTCAACCCGTCACGCACAAGTACCTCACAGTCACCCCCAGCACACACATGCCTGGCACTGGCCTCTAATGACGTCACGAACAACTGAGCTCACAATCACCACCAGCACACACATGCCTGGCACCGGCCTCTGATGACATCAGGAACAATTGAGGTCACAATCACCACCAGCACACACATGCCTGCCACTGGCCTCTCATGCCCTCAGGCACAAGGACCTCACAATCACCACCAGTAGACTAGTGCCTGGCATGGCATGTGACAACATCACGCAAAACTGACCTCAAAATCACCACCAGTACACACATGCCTGCCACTGGCCTCTCGCCCTCAGACACAATGACCTCACAATAACCACCAGCAAAAAAAGCCTGGCACTGGCCTCTAACGCCCTAAGGCACAAGGACCTCACAATCACCACCAGCACACACATGCCTGGCACTGGCCTCTGATGATGTCACGAACAACTGAGCTCACAATCACCATCAGCACACACATGCCTGGCACTGGCCTCTGATGATGTCACGAGCAACTGAGCTCACAATCACCACCAGCACACACATGCCTGCCACTGGCTCCTCATACCGTCATGCACAAGGACCTCACAGTCCCCCCCAGCACACACATGCCTGCCACTGGCCTCTGAATACGTCATGAACAACTGAGATCACAATCACCATCAGCACACACATGCCTGGCACTGGCCTCTGATGATGTCACGAGCAACTGAGCTCACAATCACCACCAGCACACACATGCCTGCCACTGGCTTCTCACGCCCTCAGGCACAGGGACCTCACAATCACCACCAGCACACACATGCCTGCCACTGGCTTTTAACTCCCTCAGGTACAAGCACCTCACAATCACCACCAGCACACACATGCCTGGCAATGGACTCTCATGACGTAATGAGCAACTGAGTTCACACTCACCACCAGCACACACATGCCTGGCACTGGCCTCTTATGACATCAGGAACAATTGAGCTCACAATCACCACCAGCACACACATGCCTGCCACTGGCTTCTCACGCCCTCAGGCACAGGGACCTCACAATCACCACCAGCACACACATGCCTGCCACTGCCTTTTAACTCCCTCAGGTACAAGCACCTCACAATCACAACCAGAACACACCAGTCTGACACTGGCCTCTCATGCCTCCACGCACAACTGACCTCAAAATCACCACCAGCACACACATGCCTGCCACTGGCTCCTCATACCGTCATGCACAAGGACCTCACAGTCCCCCCCAGCACACACATGCCTGCCACTGGCCTCTCACGACGTCATGAACAACTGAGATCACAATCACCACCAGCAGACACGTGCCTGCCACTGGCTTTTAACTCCCTACGGCACAAGGACCTCACAATCACCACCAGCACACACATGCCTGCCACTGGCCTCTCAACCCGTCACGCACAAGTACCTCACAGTCACCCCCAGCACACACATGCCTGGCAATGGCCTCTCATGACGTCACGAACAACTGAGCTCACAATCACCACCAGCACACACATGCCTGGCACCGGCCTCTGATGACATCAGGAACAATTGAGGTCACAATCACCACCAGCACACACATGCCTGCCACTGGCCTCTCATGCCCTCAGGCACAAGGACCTCACAATCACCACCAGTAGACTAGTGCCTGGCATGGCATGTGACAACATCACGCAAAACTGACCTCAAAATCACCACCAGTACACACATGCCTGCCACTGGCCTCTTGCCCTCAGACACAATGACCTCACAATAACCACCAGCAAAAAAAGCCTGGCACTGGCCTCTAACGCCCTAAGGCACAAGGACCTCACAATCACCACCAGCACACACATGCCTGGCACTGGCCTCTGATGATGTCACGAACAACTGAGCTCACAATCACCATCAGCACACACATGCCTGGCACTGGCCTCTGATGATGTCACGAGCAACTGAGCTCACAATCACCACCAGCACACACATGCCTGCCACTGGCTCCTCATACCGTCATGCACAAGGACCTCACAGTCCCCCCCAGCACACACATGCCTGCCACTGGCCTCTGAATACGTCATGAACAACTGAGATCACAATCACCATCAGCACACACATGCCTGGCACTGGCCTCTGATGATGTCACGAACAACTGAGCTCACAATCACCACCAGCACACACATGCCTGCCACTGGCCTCTCGCCCTCAGACACAATGACCTCACAATAACCACCAGCAAAAAAAGCCTGCCACTGGCCTCTAACGCCCTAAGGCACAAGGACCTCACAATCAACAGGAGCAAAAAAAGCCTGGCACTGGCCTCTGATGATGTCACGAGCAACTGAGCTCACAATCACCACCAGCACACACATGCCTGCCACTGGCTTCTCACGCCCTCAGGCACAGGGACCTCACAATCACCACCAGCACACACATGCCTGCCACTGCCTTTTAACTCCCTCAGGTACAAGCACCTCACAATCACAACCAGAACACACCAGTCTGACACTGGCCTCTCATGCCTCCACGCACAACTGACCTCAAAATCACCACCAGCACACACATGCCTGCCACTGGCTCCTCATACCGTCATGCACAAGGACCTCACAGTCCCCCCCAGCACACACATGCCTGGCACTGGCCTCTCACGACGTCATGAACAACTGAGATCACAATCACCACCAGCAGACACGTGCCTGCCACTGCCTTTTAACTCCCTACGGCACAAGGACCTCACAATCACCACCAGCACACACATGCCTGGCACTGGCCTCTCAACCCGTCACGCACAAGTACCTCACAGTCACCCCCAGCACACACATGCCTGGCAATGGCCTCTCATGACGTCACGAACAACTGAGCTCACAATCACCACCAGCACACACATGCCTGGCACCGGCCTCTGATGACATCAGGAACAATTGAGGTCACAATCACCACCAGCACACACATGCCTGCCACTGGCCTCTCATGCCCTCAGGCACAAGGACCTCACAATCACCACCAGTAGACTAGTGCCTGGCATGGCATGTGACAACATCACGCAAAACTGACCTCAAAATCACCACCAGTACACACATGCCTGCCACTGGCCTCTCGCCCTCAGACACAATGACCTCACAATAACCACCAGCAAAAAAAGCCTGGCACTGGCCTCTAACGCCCTAAGGCACAAGGACCTCACAATCACCACCAGCACACACATGCCTGGCACTGGCCTCTGATGATGTCACGAACAACTGAGCTCACAATCACCATCAGCACACACATGCCTGGCACTGGCCTCTGATGATGTCACGAGCAACTGAGCTCACAATCACCACCAGCACACACATGCCTGCCACTGGCTCCTCATACCGTCATGCACAAGGACCTCACAGTCCCCCCCAGCACACACATGCCTGCCACTGGCCTCTGAATACGTCATGAACAACTGAGATCACAATCACCATCAGCACACACATGCCTGGCACTGGCCTCTGATGATGTCACGAGCAACTGAGCTCACAATCACCACCAGCACACACATGCCTGCCACTGGCTTCTCACGCCCTCAGGCACAGGGACCTCACAATCACCACCAGCACACACATGCCTGCCACTGGCTTTTAACTCCCTCAGGTACAAGCACCTCACAATCACCACCAGCACACACATGCCTGGCAATGGACTCTCATGACGTAATGAGCAACTGAGTTCACACTCACCACCAGCACACACATGCCTGGCACTGGCCTCTTATGACATCAGGAACAATTGAGCTCACAATCACCACCAGCACACACATGCCTGCCACTGGCTTCTCACGCCCTCAGGCACAGGGACCTCACAATCACCACCAGCACACACATGCCTGCCACTGGCTTTTAACTCCCTCAGGTACAAGCACCTCACAATCATAACCAGAACACACCAGTCTGACACTGGCCTCTCATGCCTCCACGCACAACTGACCTCAAAATCACCACCAGCACACACATGCCTGCCACTGGCTCCTCATACCGTCATGCACAAGGACCTCACAGTCCCCCCCAGCACACACATGCCTGGCACTGGCCTCTCACGACGTCATGAACAACTGAGATCACAATCACCACCAGCACACACGTGCCTGCCACTGGCTTTTAACTCCCTACGGCACAAGGACCTCACAATCACCACCAGCACACACATGCCTGCCACTGGCCTCTCAACCCGTCACGCACAAGTACCTAACAGTCACCCCCAGCACACACATGCCTGGCAATGGCCTCTCATGACGTCACGAACAACTGAGCTCACAATCACCACCAGCACACACATGCCTGGCACCGGCCTCTGATGACATCAGGAACAATTGAGCTCACAATCACCACCAGCACACACATGCCTGCCACTGGCCTCTCATGCCCTCAGGCACAAGGACCTCACAATCACCACCAGTAGACTAGTGCCTGGCATGGCATGTGACAACATCACGCAAAACTGACCTCAAAATCACCACCAGTACACACATGCCTGCCACTGGCCTCTCGCCCTCAGACACAATGACCTCACAATAACCACCAGCAAAAAAAGCCTGGCACTGGCCTCTAACGCCCTAAGGCACAAGGACCTCACAATCACCACCAGCACACACATGCCTGGCACTGGCCTCTGATGATGTCACGAACAACTGAGCTCACAATCACCATCAGCACACACATGCCTGGCACTGGCCTCTGATGATGTCACGAGCAACTGAGCTCACAATCACCACCAGCACACACATGCCTGCCACTGGCTCCTCATACCGTCATGCACAAGGACCTCACAGTCCCCCCCAGCACACACATGCCTGCCACTGGCCTCTGAATACGTCATGAACAACTGAGATCACAATCACCATCAGCACACACATGCCTGGCACTGGCCTCTGATGATGTCACGAGCAACTGAGCTCACAATCACCACCAGCACACACATGCCTGCCACTGGCTTCTCACGCCCTCACGCACAGGGACCTCACAATCACCACCAGCACACACATGCCTGCCACTGGCTTTTAACTCCCTCAGGTACAAGCACCTCACAATCACCACCAGCACACACATGCCTGGCAATGGACTCTCATGACGTAATGAGCAACTGAGTTCACACTCACCACCAGCACACACATGCCTGGCACTGGCCTCTCATGCCCTCAGGCACAAGGACCTCACAATCACCACCAGTAGACTAGTGCCTGGCATGGCATGTGACAACATCACGCAAAACTGACCTCAAAATCACCACCAGTACACACATGCCTGCCACTGGCCTCTCGCCCTCAGACACAATGACCTCACAATAACCACCAGCAAAAAAAGCCTGGCACTGGCCTCTAACGCCCTAAGGCACAAGTACCTCACAGTCACCCCCAGCACACACATGCCTGGCACTGGCCTCTCATGACGTCACGAACAACTGAGCTCACAATCACCACCAGCACACACATGCCTGGCACCGGCCTCTGATGACATCAGGAACAATTGAGCTCACAATCACCACCAGCACACACATGCCTGCCACTGGCCTCTCATGCCCCCAGGCACAAGGACCTCAAAATCACCACCAGTAGACTAGTGCCTGGCACTGGCATGTGACAACATCACGAACACCTGAGCTCACAATCACCACCAGCACACACATGCCTGCCACTGGCCTCTCGCCCTCAGACACAATGACCTCACAATAACCACCAGCAAAAAAAGCCTGGCACTGGCCTCTAACGCCCTAAGGCACAAGGACCTCACAATCACCACCAGCACACACATGCCTGCCACTGGCCTCTGATGATGTCACGAACAACTGAGCTCACAATCACCATCAGCACACACATGCCTGGCACTGGCCTCTGATGATGTCACGAGCAACTGAGCTCACAATCACCACCAGCACACACATGCCTGCCACTGGCACCTCATACCGTCATGCACAAGGACCTCACAGTCCCCCCCAGCACACACATGCCTGCCACTGGCCTCTGAAGACGTCATGAACAACTGAGATCACAATCACCATCAGCACACACATGCCTGGCACTGGCCTCTGATGATGTCACGAGCAACTGAGCTCACAATCACCACCAGCACACACATGCCTGCCACTGGCTTCTCACGCCCTCAGGCACAGGGACCTCACAATCACCACCAGCACACACATGCCTGCCACTGGCTTTTAACTCCCTCAGGTACAAGCACCTCACAATCACCACCAGCACACACATGCCTGGCACTGGCCTCTCAACCCGTCACGCACAAGTACCTCACAGTCACCCCCAGCACACACATGCCTGGCAATGGCCTCTCATGACGTCACGAACAACTGAGTTCACAATCACCCCCAGCACACACATGCCTGGCACCGGCCTCTGATGACATCAGGAACAATTGAGCTCACAATCACCACCAGCACACACATGCCTGCCACTGGCCTCTCATGCCCTCAGGCACAAGGACCTCAAAATCACCACCAGTAGACTAGTGCCTGGCATGGCATGTGACAACATCACGAACACCTGAGCTCACAATCACCACCAGCACACACATGCCTGCCACTGGCCTCTCGCCCTCAGACACAATGACCTCACAATAACCACCAGCAAAAAAAGCCTGGCACTGGCCTCTAACGCCCTAAGGCACAAGGACCTCACAATCACCACCAGCACACACATGCCTGCCACTGGCTTCTGATGATGTCACGAACAACTGAGCTCACAATCACCATCAGCACACACATGCCTGCCACTGGCCTCTCATGACGTCACGAGCAACTGAGCTCACAATCACCACCAGCACACACATGCCTGCCACTGGCCTCACATGACGTCACGAGCAACTGAGCTCACAATCACCACCAGCACACACATGCCTGCCACTGCCTCTTAAGTCCCTCAGGTACAAGCACCTCACAATCACAACCAGAACACACCAGTCTGACACTGGCCTCTCATGCCTCCACGCACAACTGACCTCAAAATCACCACCAGCACACACAAGCCTGGCACTGGCTCCTCATACCGTCATGCACAAGGACCTCACAGTCCCCCCCAGCACACACATGCCTGGCACTGGCCTCTCATGACGTCATGAACAACTCAGCTCACAATCACCACCAGCAGACACGTGCCTGCCACTGGCTTTTAACTCCCTACGGCACAAGGACCTCACAATCACCACCAGCAAACACATGTCTGGCACTGGCCTCTCAACCCGTCACGCACAAGTACCTCACAGTCACCCCCAGCACACACATGCCTGGCACTGGCCTCTCATGACGTCACGAACAACTGAGCTCACAATCACCACCAGCACACACATGCCTGGCACCGGCCTCTGATGACATCAGGAACAATTGAGCTCACAATCACCACCAGCACACACATGCCTGCCACTGGCCTCTCATGCCCTCAGGCACAAGGACCTCAAAATCACCACCAGTAGACTAGTGCCTGGCATGGCATGTGACAACATCACGAACAACTGAGCTCACAATCACCACCAGCACACACATGCCTGCCACTGGCCTCTCGCCCTCAGACACAATGACCTCACAATAACCACCAGCAAAAAAAGCCTGGCACCGGCCTCTAACGCCCTAAGGCACAAGGACCTCACAATCAACACCAGCACACACATGCCTGGCACTGGCCTCTGATGATGTCACGAGCAACTGAGCTCACAATCACCACCAGCACACACATGCCTGGCACTGGCCTCTGATGATGTCACGAGCAACTGAGCTCACAATCACCACCAGCACACACATGCCTGCCACTGGCTCCTCATACCGTCATGCACAAGGACCTCACAGTCCCCCCCAGCACACACATGCCTGCCACTGGCTTTTAACTCCCTCAGGTACAAGCACCTCACAATCACAACCAGAACACACCAGTCTGACACTGGCCTCTCATGCCTCCACGCACAACTGACCTCAAAATCACCACCAGCACACACATGCCTGCCACTGGCTCCTCATACCGTCATGCACAAGGACCTCACAGTCCCCCCCAGCACACACATGCCTGCCACTGGCCTCTGAAGACGTCATGAACAACTGAGATCACAATCACCACCAGCAGACACGTGCCTGCCACTGGCTTTTAACTCCCTACGGCACAAGGACCTCACAATCACCACCAGCACACACATGCCTGGCACTGGCCTCTCAACCCGTCACGCACAAGTACCTCACAGTCACCCCCAGCACACACATGCCTGGCAATGGCCTCTCATGACGTCACGAACAACTGAGCTCACAATCACCACCAGCACACACATGCCTGGCACCGGCCTCTGATGACATCAGGAACAATTGAGCTCACAATCACCACCAGCACACACCTGCCTGACATTGGCTTCTCACGCCCTCAGGCACAAGGACCTCAAAATCACCACCAGTAGACTAGTGCCTGGCATGGCATGTGACAACATCACGAACAACTGAGCTCACAATCACCACCAGCACACACATGCCTGCCACTGGCCTCTCGCCCTCAGACACAATGACCTCACAATAACCACCAGCAAAAAAAGCCTGGCACTGGCCTCTAACGCCCTAAGGCACAAGGACCTCACAATCAACACCAGCACACACATGCCTGGCACTGGCCTCTGATGATGTCACGAACAACTGAGCTCACAATCACCATCAGCACACACATGCCTGCCACTGGCCTCTCATGACGTCACGAGCAACTGAGCTCACAATCACCACCAGCACACACATGCCTGCCACTGGCTTCTCACGCCCTCACGCACAGGGACCTCACAATCACCACCAGCACACACATGCCTGCCACTGGCTTTTAACTCCCTCAGGTACAAGCACCTCACAATCACAACCAGAACACACCAGTCTGACACTGGCCTCTCATGCCTCCACGCACAACTGACCTCAAAATCACCACCAGCACACACATGCCTGCCACTGGCTCCTCATACCGTCATGCACAAGGACCTCACAGTCCCCCCCAGCACACACATGCCTGCCACTGGCCTCTGAAGACGTCATGAACAACTGAGCTCACAATCACCACCAGCAGACACGTGCCTGCCACTGGCTTTTAACTCCCTACGGCACAAGGACCTCACAATCACCACCAGCACACACAGGCCTGGCACTGGCCTCTCAACCCGTCACGCACAAGTACCTCACAGTCACCCCCAGCACACACATGCCTGGCAATGGCCTCTCATGACGTCACGAACAACTGAGCTCACAATCACCACCAGCACACACATGCCTGGCACCGGCCTCTGATGACATCAGGAACAATTGAGCTCACAATCACCACCAGCACACACCTGCCTGACATTGGCTTCTCACGCCCTCAGGCACAAGGACCTCAAAATCACCACCAGTAGACTAGTGCCTGGCATGGCATGTGACAACATTACGAACAACTGAGCTCACAATCACCACCAGCACACACATGCCTGGCACTGGCCTCTCGCCCTCAGACACAATGACCTCACAATAACCACCAGCAAAAAAAGCCTGGCACTGGCCTCTAATGCCCTAAGGCACAAGGACCTCACAATCACCACCAGCACACACATGCCTGCCACTGGCCTCTGATGATGTCACGAACAACTGAGCTCACAATCACCACCAGCACACACATGTCTGGCACTGGCCTCTCATGATGTCACGAGCAACTGAGCTCACAATCACCACGAGCACACACCTGCCTGCCACTGGCTTCTCACGCCGTCACGCACAGGGACCTCACAATCACCACCAGCACACACATGCCTGCCACTGGCTTTTAACTCCCTCAGGTACAAGCACCTCACAATCACAACCAGAACACACCAGTCTGACACTGGCCTCTCATGCCTCCACGCACAACTGACCTCAAAATCACCACCAGCACACACATGCCTGCCACTGGCTCCTCATACCGTCATGCACAAGGACCTCACAGTCCCCCCCAGCACACACATGCCTGGCACTGGCCTCTCATGACGTCATGAACAACTGAGCTCACAATCACCACCAGCACACACATTCCTGCCACTGGCTTCTCACGCCCTCAGGCACAGGGACCTCACAATCACCACCAGCACACACATGCCTGCCACTGGCCTCTCAACCCGTCACGCACAAGTACCTCACAGTCACCCCCAGCACACACATGCCTGACACTGGCCTCTGATGATGTCACGAACAACTGAGCTCACAATCACCACCAGCACACACATGCCTGGCACTGGCCTCTGATGACATCAGGAACAATTGAGCTCACAATCACCACCAGCACACACATGCCTGCCACTGGCCTCTCATGCCCTCAGGCACAAGGACCTCACAATCACCACCAGTAGACTAGTGCCTGGCATGGCATGTGACAACATCACGCAAAACTGACCTCAAAATCACCACCAGCACACACATGCCTGGCACTGGCCTCTTGCCCTCAGACACAATGACCTCACAATAACCACCAGCAAAAAAAGCCTGCCACTGGCCTCTAACGCCCTAAGGCACAAGGACCTCACAATCACCACCAGCACACACATGCCTGGCACTGGCCTCTGATGATGCCACGAACAACTAAGCTCACAATCACCATCAGCACACACATGCCTGCCACTGGCCTCTCATGACGTCACGAGCAACTGAGCTCACAATCACCACCAGCACACACATGCCTGCCACTGGCTTCTCACGCCCTCACGCACAGGGACCTCACAATCACCACCAGCACACACATGCCTGCCACTGGCTTTTAACTCCCTCAGGTACAAGCACCTCACAATCACAACCAGAACACACCAGTCTGACACTGGCCTCTCATGCCTCCACGCACAACTGACCTCAAAATCACCACCAGCACACACATGCCTGCCACTGGCTCCTCATACCGTCATGCACAAGGACCTCACAGTCCCCCCCAGCACACACATGCCTGCCACTGGCCTCTAAAGACGTCATGAACAACTGAGATCACAATCACCACCAGCAGACACGTGCCTGCCACTGCCTTTTAACTCCCTACGGCACAAGGACCTCACAATCACCACCAGCACACACATGCCTGGCACTGGCCTCTCAACCCGTCACGCACAAGTACCTCACAGTCACCCCCAGCACACACATGCCTGGCAATGGCCTCTCATGACGTAACGAGCAACTGAGCTCACAATCACCACCAGCACACACATGCCTGGCACCGGCCTCTGATGACATCAGGAACAATTGAGCTCACAATCACCACCAGCACACACATGCCTGCCACTGGCCTCTCATGCCCTCAGGCACAATCACCTCAAAATCACCACCAGTAGACTAGTGCCTGGCACTGGCATGTGACAACATCACGAACACCTGAGCTCACAATCACCACCAGCACACACATGCCTGCCACTGGCCTCTCGCCCTCAGACACAATGACCTCACAATAACCACCAGCAAAAAAAGCCTGGCACTGGCCTCTAACGCCCTAAGGCACAAGGACCTCACAATCACCACCAGCACACACATGCCTGCCACTGGCCTCTGATGATGTCACGAACAACTGAGCTCACAATCACCACCAGCACACACATGCCTGCCACTGGCCTCTCATGACGTCACGAGCAACTGAGCTCACAATCACCACCAGCACACACCTGCCTGCCACTGGCTTCTCACGCCCTCACGCACAGGGACCTCACAATCACCACCAGCACACACATGCCTGCCACTGGCTTTTAACTCCCTCAGGTACAAGCACCTCACAATCACAACCAGAACACACCAGTCTGACACTGGCCTCTCATGCCTCCACGCACAACTGACCTCAAAATCACCACCAGCACACACATGCCTGCCACTGGCTCCTCATAACGTCATGCACAAGGACCTCACAGTCCCCCCCAGCACACACATGCCTGCCACTGGCCTCTGAAGACGTCATGAACAACTGAGCTCACAATCACCACCAGCACACACATGCCTGCCACTGGCCTCTGATGATGTCAAGAACAACTGAGCTCACAATCACCACCAGCACACACATGCCTGGCACTGGCCTCTCAACCCGTCACGCACAAGTACCTCACAGTCACCCCCAGCACACACATACCTGGCACTGGCCTCTAATGACGTCACGAACAACTGAGCTCACAATCACCACCAGCACACACATGCCTGGCACCGGCCTCTGATGACATCAGGAACAATTGAGGTCACAATCACCACCAGCACACACATGCCTGCCACTGGCCTCTCATGCCCTCAAGCACAAGCACCTCAAAATCACCACCAGTAGACTAGTGCCTGGCATGGCATATGACAACATCATGAACAACTGAGCTCACAATCACCACCAGCACACACATGCCTGCCACTGGCCTCTCGCCCTCAGACACAATGACCTCACAATAACCACCAGCAAAAAAAGCCTGGCACTGGCCTCTAACGCCCTAAGGCACAAGGACCTCACAATCAACAAGAGCAAAAAAAGCCTGGCACTGGCCTCTGATGATGTCACGAGCAACTGAGCTCACAATCACCACCAGCACACACATGCCTGCCACTGGCTTCTCACGCCCTCAGGCACAGGGACCTCACAATCACCACCAGCACACACATGCCTGCCACTGCCTTTTAACTCCCTCAGGTACAAGCACCTCACAATCACAACCAGAACACACCAGTCTGACACTGGCCTCTCATGCCTCCATGCAAAACTGACCTCACAATCACCACCAGCACACACATGCCTGCCACTGGCTCCTCATACCGTCATGCACAAGGACCTCACAGTCCCCCCCAGCACACACATGCCTGCCACTGGCCTCTCATGACGTCATGAACAACTGAGCTCACAATCACCACCAGCAGACACGTGCCTGCCACTGGCTTTTAACTCCCTACGGCACAAGGACCTCACAATCACCACCAGCACACACATGCCTGGCACTGGCCTCTCAACCCGTCACGCACAAGTACCTCACAGTCACCCCCAGCACACACATGCCTGGCACTGGCCTCTAATGACGTCACGAACAACTGAGCTCACAATCACCACCAGCACACACATGCCTGGCACCGGCCTCTGATGACATCAGGAACAATTGAGGTCACAATCACCACCAGCACACACATGCCTGCCACTGGCCTCTCATGCCCTCAGGCACAAGGACCTCACAATCACCACCAGTAGACTAGTGCCTGGCATGGCATGTGACAACATCACGCAAAACTGACCTCAAAATCACCACCAGTACACACATGCCTGCCACTGGCCTCTCGCCCTCAGACACAATGACCTCACAAGAACCACCAGCAAAAAAAGCCTGGCACTGGCCTCTAACGCCCTAAGGCACAAGGACCTCACAATCACCACCAGCACACACATGCCTGGCACTGGCCTCTGATGATGTCACGAACAACTGAGCTCACAATCACCATCAGCACACACATGCCTGGCACTGGCCTCTGATGATGTCACGAGCAACTGAGCTCACAATCACCACCAGCACACACATGCCTGCCACTGGCTCCTCATACCGTCATGCACAAGGACCTCACAGTCCCCCCCAGCACACACATGCCTGCCACTGGCCTCTGAATACGTCATGAACAACTGAGATCACAATCACCATCAGCACACACATGCCTGGCACTGGCCTCTGATGATGTCACGAGCAACTGAGCTCACAATCACCACCAGCACACACCTGCCTGCCACTGGCTTCTCACGCCCTCAGGCACAGGGACCTCACAATCACCACCAGCACACACATGCCTGCCACTGGCTTTTAACTCCCTCAGGTACAAGCACCTCACAATCACCACCAGCACACACATGCCTGGCAATGGACTCTCATGACGTAATGAGCAACTGAGTTCACACTCACCACCAGCACACACATGCCTGGCACTGGCCTCTTATGACATCAGGAACAATTGAGCTCACAATCACCACCAGCACACACATGCCTGCCACTGGCTTCTCACGCCCTCAGGCACAGGGACCTCACAATCACCACCAGCACACACATGCCTGCCACTGGCTTTTAACTCCCTCAGGTACAAGCACCTCACAATCACAACCAGAACACACCAGTCTGACACTGGCCTCTCATGCCTCCACGCACAACTGACCTCAAAATCACCACCAGCACACACATGCCTGCCACTGGCTCCTCATACCGTCATGCACAAGGACCTCACAGTCCCCCCCAGCACACACATGCCTGCCACTGGCCTCTCACGACGTCATGAACAACTGAGATCACAATCACCACCAGCAGACACGTGCCTGCCACTGGCTTTTAACTCCCTACGGCACAAGGACCTCACAATCACCACCAGCACACACATGCCTGCCACTGGCCTCTCAACCCGTCACGCACAAGTACCTCACAGTCACCCCCAGCACACACATGCCTGGCAATGGCCTCTCATGACGTCACGAACAACTGAGCTCACAATCACCACCAGCACACACATGCCTGGCACCGGCCTCTGATGACATCAGGAACAATTGAGGTCACAATCACCACCAGCACACACATGCCTGCCACTGGCCTCTCATGCCCTCAGGCACAAGGACCTCACAATCACCACCAGTAGACTAGTGCCTGGCATGGCATGTGACAACATCACGCAAAACTGACCTCAAAATCACCACCAGTACACACATGCCTGCCACTGGCCTCTTGCCCTCAGACACAATGACCTCACAATAACCACCAGCAAAAAAAGCCTGGCACTGGCCTCTAACGCCCTAAGGCACAAGGACCTCACAATCACCACCAGCACACACATGCCTGGCACTGGCCTCTGATGATGTCACGAACAACTGAGCTCACAATCACCATCAGCACACACATGCCTGGCACTGGCCTCTGATGATGTCACGAGCAACTGAGCTCACAATCACCACCAGCACACACATGCCTGCCACTGGCTCCTCATACCGTCATGCACAAGGACCTCACAGTCCCCCCCAGCACACACATGCCTGCCACTGGCCTCTGAATACGTCATGAACAACTGAGATCACAATCACCATCAGCACACACATGCCTGGCACTGGCCTCTGATGATGTCACGAACAACTGAGCTCACAATCACCACCAGCACACACATGCCTGCCACTGGCCTCTCGCCCTCAGACACAATGACCTCACAATAACCACCAGCAAAAAAAGCCTGCCACTGGCCTCTAACGCCCTAAGGCACAAGGACCTCACAATCAACAGGAGCAAAAAAAGCCTGGCACTGGCCTCTGATGATGTCACGAGCAACTGAGCTCACAATCACCACCAGCACACACATGCCTGCCACTGGCTTCTCACGCCCTCAGGCACAGGGACCTCACAATCACCACCAGCACACACATGCCTGCCACTGCCTTTTAACTCCCTCAGGTACAAGCACCTCACAATCACAACCAGAACACACCAGTCTGACACTGGCCTCTCATGCCTCCACGCACAACTGACCTCAAAATCACCACCAGCACACACATGCCTGCCACTGGCTCCTCATACCGTCATGCACAAGGACCTCACAGTCCCCCCCAGCACACACATGCCTGGCACTGGCCTCTCACGACGTCATGAACAACTGAGATCACAATCACCACCAGCAGACACGTGCCTGCCACTGCCTTTTAACTCCCTACGGCACAAGGACCTCACAATCACCACCAGCACACACATGCCTGGCACTGGCCTCTCAACCCGTCACGCACAAGTACCTCACAGTCACCCCCAGCACACACATGCCTGGCAATGGCCTCTCATGACGTCACGAACAACTGAGCTCACAATCACCACCAGCACACACATGCCTGGCACCGGCCTCTGATGACATCAGGAACAATTGAGGTCACAATCACCACCAGCACACACATGCCTGCCACTGGCCTCTCATGCCCTCAGGCACAAGGACCTCACAATCACCACCAGTAGACTAGTGCCTGGCATGGCATGTGACAACATCACGCAAAACTGACCTCAAAATCACCATCAGTACACACATGCCTGCCACTGGCCTCTCGCCCTCAGACACAATGACCTCACAATAACCACCAGCAAAAAAAGCCTGGCACTGGCCTCTAACGCCCTAAGGCACAAGGACCTCACAATCACCACCAGCACACACATGCCTGGCACTGGCCTCTGATGATGTCACGAACAACTGAGCTCACAATCACCATCAGCACACACATGCCTGGCACTGGCCTCTGATGATGTCACGAGCAACTGAGCTCACAATCACCACCAGCACACACATGCCTGCCACTGGCTCCTCATACCGTCATGCACAAGGACCTCACAGTCCCCCCCAGCACACACATGCCTGCCACTGGCCTCTGAATACGTCATGAACAACTGAGATCACAATCACCATCAGCACACACATGCCTGGCACTGGCCTCTGATGATGTCACGAGCAACTGAGCTCACAATCACCACCAGCACACACATGCCTGCCACTGGCTTCTCACGCCCTCAGGCACAGGGACCTCACAATCACCACCAGCACACACATGCCTGCCACTGGCTTTTAACTCCCTCAGGTACAAGCACCTCACAATCACCACCAGCACACACATGCCTGGCAATGGACTCTCATGACGTAATGAGCAACTGAGTTCACACTCACCACCAGCACACACATGCCTGGCACTGGCCTCTTATGACATCAGGAACAATTGAGCTCACAATCACCACCAGCACACACATGCCTGCCACTGGCTTCTCACGCCCTCAGGCACAGGGACCTCACAATCACCACCAGCACACACATGCCTGCCACTGGCTTTTAACTCCCTCAGGTACAAGCACCTCACAATCATAACCAGAACACACCAGTCTGACACTGGCCTCTCATGCCTCCACGCACAACTGACCTCAAAATCACCACCAGCACACACATGCCTGCCACTGGCTCCTCATACCGTCATGCACAAGGACCTCACAGTCCCCCCCAGCACACACATGCCTGGCACTGGCCTCTCACGACGTCATGAACAACTGAGATCACAATCACCACCAGCAGACACGTGCCTGGCACTGGCCTCTCAACCCGTCACGCACAAGTACCTCACAGTCACCCCCAGCACACACATGCCTGGCACTGGCCTCTCATGACGTCACGAACAACTGAGCTCACAATCACCACCAGCACACACATGCCTGGCACCGGCCTCTGATGACATCAGGAACAATTGAGGTCACAATCACCACCAGCACACACATGCCTGCCACTGGCCTCTCATGCCCTCAGGCACAAGGACCTCACAATCACCACCAGTAGACTAGTGCCTGGCATGGCATGTGACAACATCACGCAAAACTGACCTCAAAATCACCACCAGTACACACATGCCTGCCACTGGCCTCTCGCCCTCAGACACAATGACCTCACAATAACCACCAGCAAAAAAAGCCTGGCACTGGCCTCTAACGCCCTAAGGCACAAGGACCTCACAATCACCACCAGCACACACATGCCTGGCACTGGCCTCTGATGATGTCACGAACAACTGAGCTCACAATCACCATCAGCACACACATGCCTGGCACTGGCCTCTGATGATGTCACGAGCAACTGAGCTCACAATCACCACCAGCACACACATGCCTGCCACTGGCTCCTCATACCGTCATGCACAAGGACCTCACAGTCCCCCCCAGCACACACATGCCTGACACTGGCCTCTGAATACGTCATGAACAACTGAGATCACAATCACCATCAGCACACACATGCCTGGCACTGGCCTCTGATGATGTCACGAGCAACTGAGCTCACAATCACCACCAGCACACACATGCCTGCCACTGGCTTCTCACGCCCTCACGCACAGGGACCTCACAATCACCACCAGCACACACATGCCTGCCACTGGCTTTTAACTCCCTCAGGTACAAGCACCTCACAATCACCACCAGCACACACATGCCTGGCAATGGACTCTCATGACGTAATGAGCAACTGAGTTCACACTCACCACCAGCACACACATGCCTGGCACTGGCCTCTCATGCCCTCAGGCACAAGGACCTCACAATCACCACCAGTAGACTAGTGCCTGGCATGGCATGTGACAACATCACGCAAAACTGACCTCAAAATCACCACCAGTACACACATGCCTGCCACTGGCCTCTCGCCCTCAGACACAATGACCTCACAAGAACCACCAGCAAAAAAAGCCTGGCACTGGCCTCTAACGCCCTAAGGCACAAGGACCTCACAATCACCACCAGCACACACATGCCTGGCACTGGCCTCTGATGATGTCACGAACAACTGAGCTCACAATCACCATCAGCACACACATGCCTGGCACTGGCCTCTGATGATGTCACGAGCAACTGAGCTCACAATCACCACCAGCACACACATGCCTGCCACTGGCTCCTCATACCGTCATGCACAAGGACCTCACAGTCCCCCCCAGCACACACATGCCTGCCACTGGCCTCTGAATACGTCATGAACAACTGAGATCACAATCACCATCAGCACACACATGCCTGGCACTGGCCTCTGATGATGTCACGAGCAACTGAGCTCACAATCACCACCAGCACACACATGCCTGCCACTGGCTTCTCACGCCCTCAGGCACAGGGACCTCACAATCACCACCAGCACACACATGCCTGCCACTGGCTTTTAACTCCCTCAGGTACAAGCACCTCACAATCATAACCAGAACACACCAGTCTGACACTGGCCTCTCATGCCTCCACGCACAACTGACCTCAAAATCACCACCAGCACACACATGCCTGCCACTGGCTCCTCATACCGTCATGCACAAGGACCTCACAGTCCCCCCCAGCACACACATGCCTGGCACTGGCCTCTCACGACGTCATGAACAACTGAGATCACAATCACCACCAGCAGACACGTGCCTGCCACTGGCTTTTAACTCCCTACGGCACAAGGACCTCACAATCACCACCAGCACACACATGCCTGGCACTGGCCTCTCAACCCGTCACGCACAAGTACCTCACAGTCACCCCCAGCACACACATGCCTGGCAATGGCCTCTCATGACGTCACGAACAACTGAGCTCACAATCACCACCAGCACACACATGCCTGGCACTGGCCTCTCGCCCTCAGACACAATGACCTCACAATAACCACCAGCAAAAAAAGCCTGGCACTGGCCTCTAACGCCCTAAGGAACAAGGACCTCACAATCACCACCAGCACACACATGCCTGCCACTGGCCTCTGATGATGCCACGAACAACTGAGCTCACAATCACCACCAGCACACACATGCCTGCCACTGGCTTCTCACGCCCTCAGGCACAGCGACCTCACAATCACCACCAGCACACACATGCCTGCCACTGGCTTTTAACTCCCTCAGGTACAAGCACCTCACAATCACAACCAGAACACACCAGTCTGACACTGGCCTCTCATGCCTCCACGCACAACTGACCTCAAAATCACCACCAGCACACACATGCCTGCCACTGGCTCCTCATACCGTCATGCACAAGGACCTCACAGTCCCCCCCAGCACACACATGCCTGGCACTGGCCTCTCATGACGTCATGAACAACTGAGCTCACAATCACCACCAGCACACACATGCCTGCCACTGGCCTCTGATGATGTCAAGAACAACTGAGCTCACAATCACCACCAGCACACACATGCCTGGCACTGGCCTCTCAACCCGTCACGCACAAGTACCTCACAGTCACCCCCAGCACACACATGCCTGGCACTGGCCTCTCATGACGTCACGAGCAACTGAGCTCACAATCACCACCAGCACACACATGCCTTGCACCGGCCTCTGATGACATCAGGAACAATTGAGCTCACAATCACCACCAGCACACACATGCCTGCCACTGGCCTCTCATGCCCTCAGGCACAAGGACCTCAAAATCACCACCAGTAGACTAGTGCCTGGCACTGGCATGTGACAACATCACGAACAACTGAGCTCACAATCACCACCAGCACACACATGCCTGCCACTGGCCTCTCGCCCTCAGACACAATGACCTCACAATAACCACCAGCAAAAAAAGCCTGCCACTGGCCTCTAACGCCCTAAGGCACAAGGACCTCACAATCAACAAGAGCAAAAAAAGCCTGGCACTGGCCTCTGATGATGTCACGAGCAACTGAGCTCACAATCACCACCAGCACACACATGCCTGCCACTGGCTTCTCACGCCCTCAGGCACAGGGACCTCACAATCACCACCAGCACACACATGCCTGCCACTGCCTTTTAACTCCCTCAGGTACAAGCACCTCACAATCACAACCAGAACACACCAGTCTGACACTGGCCTCTCATGCCTCCATGCAAAACTGACCTCAAAATCACCACCAGCACACACATGCCTGCCACTGGCTCCTCATACCGTCATGCACAAGGACCTCACAGTCCCCCCCAGCACACACATGCCTGCCACTGGCCTCTGAAGACGTCATGAACAACTGAGATCACAATCACCACCAGCAGACACGTGCCTGCCACTGGCTTTTAACTCCCTACGGCACAAGGACCTCACAATCACCACCAGCACACACATGCCTGGCACTGGCCTCTCAACCCGTCACGCACAAGTACCTCACAGTCACCCCCAGCACACACATGCCTGGCACTGGCCTCTCATGACGTCACGAACAACTGAGCTCACAATCACCACCAGCACACACATGCCTGGCACCGGCCTCTGATGACATCAGGAACAATTGAGGTCACAATCACCACCAGCATACACATGCCTGCCACTGGCCTCTCATGCCCTCAGGCACAAGGACCTCACAATCACCACCAGTAAACTAGTGCCTGGCATGGCATGTGACAACATCACGCAAAACTGACATCAAAATCACCACCAGCACACACATGCCTGCCACTGGCCTCTCGCCCTCAGACACAATGACCTCACAATAACCACCAGCAAAAAAAGCCTGGCACTGGCCTCTAACGCCCTAAGGCACAAGGACCTCACAATCACCACCAGCACACACATGCCTGGCACTGGCCTCTGATGATGTCACGAACAACTGAGCTCACAATCACCATCAGCACACACATGCCTGCCACTGGCCTCTGATGATGTCACGAGCAACTGAGCTCACAATCACCACCAGCACACACGTGCCTGCCACTGGCTTTTAACTCCCTCAGGTACAAGCACCTCACAATCACAACCAGAACACACCAGTCTGACACTGGCCTCTCATGCCTCCACGCACAACTGACCTCAAAATCACCACCAGCACACACATGCCTGCCACTGGCTCCTCATACCGTCATGCACAAGGACCTCACAGTCCCCCCCAGCACACACATGCCTGCCACTGGCCTCTGAATACGTCATGAACAACTGAGATCACAATCACCATCAGCACACACATGCCTGGCACTGGCCTCTGATGATGTCACGAGCAACTGAGCTCACAATCACCACCAGCACACACATGCCTGCCACTGGCTTCTCACGCCCTCACGCACAGGGACCTCACAATCACCACCAGCACACACATGCCTGCCACTGGCTTTTAACTCCCTCAGGTACAAGGACCTCACAATCACCACCAGCACACACATGCCTGGCAATGGACTCTCATGACGTAATGAGCAACTGAGTTCACACTCACCACCAGCACACACATGCCTGGCACTGGCCTCTTATGACATCAGGAACAATTGAGCTCACAATCACCACCAGCACACACATGCCTGCCACTGGCTTCTCACGCCCTCAGGCACAGGGACCTCACAATCACCACCAGCACACACATGCCTGCCACTGGCTTTTAACTCCCTCAGGTACAAGCACCTCACAATCATAACCAGAACACACCAGTCTGACACTGGCCTCTCATGCCTCCACGCACAACTGACCTCAAAATCACCACCAGCACACACATGCCTGCCACTGGCTCCTCATACCGTCATGCACAAGGACCTCACAGTCCCCCCCAGCACACACATGCCTGCCACTGGCCTCTGAAGACGTCATGAACAACTGAGCTCACAATCACCACCAGCAGACACGTGCCTGCCACTGGCTTTTAACTCCCTACGGCACAAGGACCTCACAATCACCACCAGCACACACATGCCTGGCACTGGCCTCTCAACCCGTCACGCACAAGTACCTCACAGTCACCCCCAGCACACACATGCCTGGCAATGGCCTCTCATGACGTCACGAACAACTGAGCTCACAATCACCACCAGCACACACATGCCTGGCACCGGCCTCTGATGACATCAGGAACAATTGAGCTCACAATCACCACCAGCACACACATGCCTGCCACTGGCCTCTCATGCCCTCAGGCACAAGGACCTCAAAATCACCACCAGTAGACTAGTGCCTGGCACTGGCATGTGACAACATCACGAACAACCGAGCTCACAATCACCACCAGCACACACATGCCTGCCACTGGCCTCTCGCCCTCAGACACAATGACCTCACAATAACCACCAGGAAAAACAGCCTGGCACTGGCCTCTAACGCCCTAAGGCACAAGGACCTCACAATCAACACCAGCACACACATGCCTGGCACTGGCCTCTGATGATGTCACGAACAACTGAGCTCACAATCACCATCAGCACACACATGCCTGGCACTGGCCTCTGATGATGTCACGAGCAACTGAGCTCACAATCACCACCAGCACACACATGCCTGCCACTGGCTTCTCACGCCCTCAGGCACAGGGACCTCACAATCACCACCAGCACACACATGCCTGCCACTGGCTTTTAACTCCCTCAGGTACAAGGACCTCACAATCACCACGAGCACACACATGCCTGGCACTGGCCTCTCAACCCGTCACGCACAAGTACCTCACAGTCACCCCCAGCACACACATGCCTGGCAATGGCCTCTCATGACGTCACGAACAACTGAGCTCACAATCACCACCAGCACACACATGCCTGGCACCGGCCTCTGATGACATCAGGAACAATTGAGCTCACAATCACCACCAGCACACACATGCCTGACATTGGCTTCTCACGCCCTCAGGCACAAGGACCTCAAAATCACCACCAGTAGACTAGTGCCTGGCATGGCATGTGACAACATCACGAACAACTGAGCTCACAATCACCACCAGCACACACATGCCTGCCACTGGCCTCTCGCCCTCAGACACAATGACCTCACAATAACCACCAGCAAAAAAAGCCTGGCAATGGCCTCTAACGCCCTAAGGCACAAGGACCTCACAATCACCACCAGCACACACATGCCTGCCACTGGCCTCTGATGATGTCACGAACAACTGAGCTCACAATCACCATCAGCACACACATGCCTGCCACTGGCCTCTCATGACGTCACGAGCAACTGAGCTCACAATCACCACCAGCACACACATGCCTGCCACTGGCTTCTCACGCCCTCAGGCACAGGGACCTCACAATCACCACCAGCACACACATGCCTGCCACTGGCTTTTAACTCCCTCAGGTACAAGCACCTCACAATCACAACCAGAACACACCAGTCTGACACTGGCCTCTCATGCCTCCACGCACAACTGACCTCAAAATCACCACCAGCACACACATGCCTGCCACTGGCTCCTCATACCGTCATGCACAAGGACCTCACAGTCCCCCCCAGCACACACATGCCTGCCACTGGCCTCTGAAGACGTCATGAACAACTGAGCTCACAATCACCACCAGCAGACACGTGCCTGCCACTGGCTTTTAACTCCCTACGGCACAAGGACCTCACAATCACCACCAGCACACACAGGCCTGGCACTGGCCTCTCAACCCGTCACGCACAAGTACCTCACAGTCACCCCCAGCACACACATGCCTGGCACTGGCCTCTCATGACGTCACGAACAACTGAGCTCACAATCACCACCAGCACACACATGCCTGGCACCGGCCTCTGATGACATCAGGAACAATTGAGCTCACAATCACCACCAGCACACACATGCCTGACATTGGCTTCTCACGCCCTCAGGCACAAGTACCTCAAAATCACCACCAGTAGACTAGTGCCTGGCATGGCATGTGACAACATTACGAACAACTGAGCTCACAATCACCACCAGCACACACATTCCTGGCACTGGCCTCTCGCCCTCAGACACAATGACCTCACAATAACCACCAGCAAAAAAAGCCTGGCACTGGCCTCTAATGCCCTAAGGCACAAGGACCTCACAATCACCACCAGCACACACATGCCTGCCACTGGCCTCTGATGATGTCACGAACAACTGAGCTCACAATCACCACCAGCACACACATGTCTGGCACTGGCCTCTCATGACGTCACGAGCAACTGAGCTCACAATCACCACGAGCACACACCTGCCTGCCACTGGCTTCTCACGCCGTCACGCACAGGGACCTCACAATCACCACCAGCACACACATGCCTGCCACTGGCTTTTAACTCCCTCAGGTACAAGCACCTCACAATCACAACCAGAACACACCAGTCTGACACTGGCCTCTCATGCCTCCACGCACAACTGACCTCAAAATCACCACCAGCACACACATGCCTGCCACTGGCTCCTCATACCGTCATGCACAAGGACCTCACAGTCCCCCCCAGCACACACATGCCTGGCACTGGCCTCTCATGACGTCATGAACAACTGAGCTCACAATCACCACCAGCACACACATGCCTGCCACTGGCTTCTCACGCCCTCAGGCACAGGGACCTCACAATCACCACCAGCACACACATGCCTGCCACTGGCCTCTCAACCCGTCACGCACAAGTACCTCACAGTCACCCCCAGCACACACATGCCTGACACTGGCCTCTGATGATGTCACGAACAACTGAGCTCACAATCACCACCAGCACACACATGCCTGGCACTGGCCTCTGATGACATCAGGAACAATTGAGCTCACAATCACCACCAGCACACACATGCCTGCCACTGGCCTCTCATGCCCTCAGGCACAAGGACCTCACAATCACCACCAGTAGACTAGTGCCTGGCATGGCATGTGACAACATCACGCAAAACTGACCTCAAAATCACCACCAGCACACACATGCCTGGCACTGGCCTCTCGCCCTCAGACACAATGACCTCACAATAACCACCAGCAAAAAAAGCCTGGCACTGGCCTCTAACGCCCTAAGGCACAAGGACCTCACAATCACCACCAGCACACACATGCCTGGCACTGGCCTCTGATGATGTCACGAACAACTGAGCTCACAATCACCACCAGCACACACATGCCTGCCACTGGCCTCTCATGACGTCACGAGCAACTGAGCTCACAATCACCACCAGCACACACATGCCTGCCACTGGCTTCTCACGCCCTCACGCACAGGGACCTCACAATCACCACCAGCACACACATGCCTGCCACTGGCTTTTAACTCCCTCAGGTACAAGCACCTCACAATCACAACCAGAACACACCAGTCTGACACTGGCCTCTCATGCCTCCACGCACAACTGACCTCAAAATCACCACCAGCACACACATGCCTGCCACTGGCTCCTCATACCGTCATGCACAAGGACCTCACAGTCCTCCCCAGCACACACATGCCTGCCAATGGCCTCTGAAGACGTCATGAACAACTGAGCTCACAATCACCACCAGCACACACATGCCTGCCACTGGCCTCTGATGATGTCAAGAACAACTGAGCTCACAATCACCACCAGCACACACATGCCTGGCACTGGCCTCTCAACCCGTCACGCACAAGTACCTCACAGTCACCCCCAGCACACACATGCCTGGCACTGGCCTCTCATGACGTCACGAGCAACTGAGCTCACAATCACCACCAGCACACACATGCCTTGCACCGGCCTCTGATGACATCAGGAACAATTGAGCTCACAATCACCACCAGCACACACATGCCTGCCACTGGCCTCTCATGCCCTCAGGCACAAGGACCTCAAAATCACCACCAGTAGACTAGTGCCTGGCACTGGCATGTGACAACATCATGAACACCTGAGCTCACAATCACCACCAGCACACACATGCCTGGCACTGGCCTCTCGCCCTCAGACACAATGACCTCACAATAACCACCAGCAAAAAAAGCCTGCCACTGGCCTCTAACGCCCTAACGCACAAGGACCTCACAATCAACAAGAGCAAAAAAAGCCTGGCACTGGCCTCTGATGATGTCACGAGCAACTGAGCTCACAATCACCACCAGCACACACATGCCTGCCACTGGCTTCTCACGCCCTCAGGCACAGGGACCTCACAATCACCACCAGCACACACATGCCTGCCACTGCCTTTTAACTCCCTCAGGTACAAGCACCTCACAATCACAACCAGAACACACCAGTCTGACACTGGCCTCTCATGCCTCCACGCACAACTGACCTCAAAATCACCACCAGCACACACATGCCTGCCACTGGCTCCTCATACCGTCATGCACAAGGACCTCACAGTCCCCCCCAGCACACACATGCCTGCCACTGGCCTCTGAAGACGTCATGAACAACTGAGCTCACAATCACCACCAGCAGACACGTGCCTGCCACTGGCTTTTAACTCCCTACGGCACAAGGACCTCACAATCACCACCAGCACACACATGCCTGGCACTGGCCTCTCAACCCGTCACGCACAAGTACCTCACAGTCACCCCCAGCACACACATGCCTGGCACTGGCCTCTCATGACGTCACGAACAACTGAGCTCACAATCACCACCAGCACACACATGCCTGGCACCGGCCTCTGATGACATCAGGAACAATTGAGCTCACAATCACCACCAGCACACACATGCCTGCCACTGGCCTCTCATGCCCTCAGGCACAAGGACCTCACAATCACCACCAGTAGACTAGTGCCTGGCATGGCATGTGACAACATCACGCAAAACTGACCTCAAAATCACCACCAGTACACACATGCCTGCCACTGGCCTCTCGCCCTCAGACACAATGACCTCACAATAACCACCAGCAAAAAAAGCCTGGCACTGGCCTCTAACGCCCTAAGGCACAAGGACCTCACAATCACCACCAGCACACACATGCCTGGCACTGGCCTCTGATGATGTCACGAACAACTGAGCTCACAATCACCATCAGCACACACATGCCTGGCACTGGCCTCTGATGATGTCACGAGCAACTGAGCTCACAATCACCACCAGCACACACATGCCTGCCACTGGCTCCTCATACCGTCATGCACAAGGACCTCACAGTCCCCCCCAGCACACACATGCCTGCCACTGGCCTCTGAATACGTCATGAACAACTGAGATCACAATCACCACGAGCACACACATGCCTGGCACTGGCCTCTGATGATGTCACGAGCAACTGAGCTCACAATCACCACCAGCACACACATGCCTGCCACTGGCTTCTCACGCCCTCAGGCACAGGGACCTCACAATCACCACCAGCACACACATGCCTGCCACTGGCTTTTAACTCCCTCAGGTACAAGCACCTCACAATCACCACCAGCACACACATGCCTGGCAATGGACTCTCATGACGTAATGAGCAACTGAGTTCACACTCACCACCAGCACACACATGCCTGGCACTGGCCTCTTATGACATCAGGAACAATTGAGCTCACAATCACCACCAGCACACACATGCCTGCCACTGGCTTCTCACGCCCTCAGGCACAGGGACCTCACAATCACCACCAGCACACACATGCCTGCCACTGGCTTTTAACTCCCTCAGGTACAAGCACCTCACAATCACAACCAGAACACACCAGTCTGACACTGGCCTCTCATGCCTCCACGCACAACTGACCTCAAAATCACCACCAGCACACACATGCCTGCCACTGGCTCCTCATACCGTCATGCACAAGGACCTCACAGTCCCCCCCAGCACACACATGCCTGCCACTGGCCTCTGAAGACGTCATGAACAACTGAGATCACAATCACCACCAGCAGACACGTGCCTGCCACTGGCTTTTAACTCCCTACGGCACAAGGACCTCACAATCACCACCAGCACACACATGCCTGGCACTGGCCTCTCAACCCGTCACGCACAAGTACCTCACAGTCACCCCCAGCACACACATGCCTGGCACTGGCCTCTCATGACGTCACGAACAACTGAGCTCACAATCACCACCAGCACACACATGCCTGGCACCGGCCTCTGATGACATCAGGAACAATTGAGCTCACAATCACCACCAGCACACACCTGCCTGACATTGGCTTCTCACGCCCTCAGGCACAAGGACCTCAAAATCACCACCAGTAGACTAGTGCCTGGCATGGCATGTGACAACATTACGAACAACTGAGCTCACAATCACCACCAGCACACACATGCCTGGCACTGGCCTCTCGCCCTCAGACACAATGACCTCACAATAACCACCAGCAAAAAAAGCCTGGCACTGGCCTCTAACGCCCTAAGGCACAAGGACCTCACAATCACCACCAGCACACACATGCCTGCCACTGGCCTCTGATGATGCCACGAACAACTGAGCTCACAATCACCACCAGCACACACATGCCTGCCACTGGCTTCTCACGCCCTCAGGCACAGCGACCTCACAATCACCACCAGCACACACATGCCTGCCACTGGCTTTTAACTCCCTCAGGTACAAGCACCTCACAATCACAAGCAGAACACACCAGTCTGACACTGGCCTCTCATGCCTCCACGCACAACTGACCTCAAAATCACCACCAGCACACACATGCCTGTCACTGGCTCCTCATACCGTCATGCACAAGGACCTCACAGTCCCCCCCAGCACACACATGCCTGCCACTGGCCTCTGAAGACGTCATGAACAACTGAGCTCACAATCACCACCAGCACACACATGCCTGCCACTGGCCTCTGATGATGTCAAGAACAACTGAGCTCACAATCACCACCAGCACACACATGCCTGGCACTGGCCTCTCAACCCGTCACGCACAAGTACCTCACAGTCACCCCCAGCACACACATGCCTGGCACTGGCCTCTCATGACGTCACGAGCAACTGAGCTCACAATCACCACCAGCACACACATGCCTTGCACCGGCCTCTGATGACATCAGGAACAATTGAGCTCACAATCACCACCAGCACACACATGCCTGCCACTGGCCTCTCATGCCCTCAGGCACAAGGACCTCAAAATCACCACCAGTAGACTAGTGCCTGGCACTGGCATGTGACAACATCACGAACAACTGAGCTCACAATCACCACCAGCACACACATGCCTGCCACTGGCCTCTCGCCCTCAGACACAATGACCTCACAATAACCACCAGCAAAAAAAGCCTGCCACTGGCCTCTAACGCCCTAAGGCACAAGGACCTCACAATCAACAAGAGCAAAAAAAGCCTGGCACTGGCCTCTGATGATGTCACGAGCAACTGAGCTCACAATCACCACCAGCACACACATGCCTGCCACTGGCTTCTCACGCCCTCAGGCACAGGGACCTCACAATCACCACCAGCACACACATGCCTGCCACTGCCTTTTAACTCCCTCAGGTACAAGCACCTCACAATCACAACCAGAACACACCAGTCTGACACTGGCCTCTCATGCCTCCACGCACAACTGACCTCAAAATCACCACCAGCACACACATGCCTGCCACTGGCTCCTCATACCGTCATGCACAAGGACCTCACAGTCCCCCCCAGCACACACATGCCTGCCACTGGCCTCTGAAGACGTCATGAACAACTGAGATCACAATCACCACCAGCAGACACGTGCCTGCCACTGGCTTTTAACTCCCTACGGCACAAGGACCTCACAATCACCACCAGCACACACATGCCTGGCACTGGCCTCTCAACCCGTCACGCACAAGTACCTCACAGTCACCCCCAGCACACACATGCCTGGCACTGGCCTCTCATGACGTCACGAACAACTGAGCTCACAATCACCACCAGCACACACATGCCTGGCACCGGCCTCTGATGACATCAGGAACAATTGAGCTCACAATCACCACCAGCACACACATGCCTGCCACTGGCCTCTCATGCCCTCAGGCACAAGGACCTCACAATCACCACCAGTAGACTAGTGCCTGGCATGGCATGTGACAACATCACGCAAAACTGACCTCAAAATCACCACCAGTACACACATGCCTGCCACTGGCCTCTCGCCCTCAGACACAATGACCTCACAATAACCACCAGCAAAAAAAGCCTGGCACTGGCCTCTAACGCCCTAAGGCACAAGGACCTCACAATCACCACCAGCACACACATGCCTGGCACTGGCCTCTGATGATGTCACGAACAACTGAGCTCACAATCACCACCAGCACACACATGCCTGCCACTGGCCTCTCATGACGTCACGAGCAACTGAGCTCACAATCACCACCAGCACACACATGCCTGCCACTGGCTTCTCACGCCCTCACGCACAGGGACCTCACAATCACCACCAGCACACACATGCCTGCCACTGGCTTTTAACTCCCTCAGGTACAAGCACCTCACAATCACAACCAGAACACACCAGTCTGACACTGGCCTCTCATGCCTCCACGCACAACTGACCTCAAAATCACCACCAGCACACACATGCCTGCCACTGGCTCCTCATACCGTCATGCACAAGGACCTCACAGTCCTCCCCAGCACACACATGCCTGCCAATGGCCTCTGAAGACGTCATGAACAACTGAGCTCACAATCACCACCAGCACACACATGCCTGCCACTGGCCTCTGATGATGTCAAGAACAACTGAGCTCACAATCACCACCAGCACACACATGCCTGGCACTGGCCTCTCAACCCGTCACGCACAAGTACCTCACAGTCACCCCCAGCACACACATGCCTGGCACTGGCCTCTCATGACGTCACGAGCAACTGAGCTCACAATCACCACCAGCACACACATGCCTTGCACCGGCCTCTGATGACATCAGGAACAATTGAGCTCACAATCACCACCAGCACACACATGCCTGCCACTGGCCTCTCATGCCCTCAGGCACAAGGACCTCAAAATCACCACCAGTAGACTAGTGCCTGGCACTGGCATGTGACAACATCATGAACACCTGAGCTCACAATCACCACCAGCACACACATGCCTGGCACTGGCCTCTCGCCCTCAGACACAATGACCTCACAATAACCACCAGCAAAAAAAGCCTGCCACTGGCCTCTAACGCCCTAACGCACAAGGACCTCACAATCAACAAGAGCAAAAAAAGCCTGGCACTGGCCTCTGATGATGTCACGAGCAACTGAGCTCACAATCACCACCAGCACACACATGCCTGCCACTGGCTTCTCACGCCCTCAGGCACAGGGACCTCACAATCACCACCAGCACACACATGCCTGCCACTGCCTTTTAACTCCCTCAGGTACAAGCACCTCACAATCACAACCAGAACACACCAGTCTGACACTGGCCTCTCATGCCTCCACGCACAACTGACCTCAAAATCACCACCAGCACACACATGCCTGCCACTGGCTCCTCATACCGTCATGCACAAGGACCTCACAGTCCCCCCCAGCACACACATGCCTGCCACTGGCCTCTCACGACGTCATGAACAACTGAGCTCACAATCACCACCAGCAGACACGTGCCTGCCACTGGCTTTTAACTCCCTACGGCACAAGGACCTCACAATCACCACCAGCACACACATGCCTGGCACTGGCCTCTCAACCCGTCACGCACAAGTACCTCACAGTCACCCCCAGCACACACATGCCTGGCACTGGCCTCTCATGACGTCACGAACAACTGAGCTCACAATCACCACCAGCACACACATGCCTGGCACCGGCCTCTGATGACATCAGGAACAATTGAGCTCACAATCACCACCAGCACACACATGCCTGCCACTGGCCTCTCATGCCCTCAGGCACAAGGACCTCACAATCACCACCAGTAGACTAGTGCCTGGCATGGCATGTGACAACATCACGCAAAACTGACCTCAAAATCACCACCAGTACACACATGCCTGCCACTGGCCTCTCGCCCTCAGACACAATGACCTCACAATAACCACCAGCAAAAAAAGCCTGGCACTGGCCTCTAACGCCCTAAGGCACAAGGACCTCACAATCACCACCAGCACACACATGCCTGGCACTGGCCTCTGATGATGTCACGAACAACTGAGCTCACAATCACCATCAGCACACACATGCCTGGCACTGGCCTCTGATGATGTCACGAGCAACTGAGCTCACAATCACCACCAGCACACACATGCCTGCCACTGGCTCCTCATACCGTCATGCACAAGGACCTCACAGTCCCCCCCAGCACACACATGCCTGCCACTGGCCTCTGAATACGTCATGAACAACTGAGATCACAATCACCACGAGCACACACATGCCTGGCACTGGCCTCTGATGATGTCACGAGCAACTGAGCTCACAATCACCACCAGCACACACATGCCTGCCACTGGCTTCTCACGCCCTCAGGCACAGGGACCTCACAATCACCACCAGCACACACATGCCTGCCACTGGCTTTTAACTCCCTCAGGTACAAGCACCTCACAATCACCACCAGCACACACATGCCTGGCAATGGACTCTCATGACGTAATGAGCAACTGAGTTCACACTCACCACCAGCACACACATGCCTGGCACTGGCCTCTTATGACATCAGGAACAATTGAGCTCACAATCACCACCAGCACACACATGCCTGCCACTGGCTTCTCACGCCCTCAGGCACAGGGACCTCACAATCACCACCAGCACACACATGCCTGCCACTGGCTTTTAACTCCCTCAGGTACAAGCACCTCACAATCACAACCAGAACACACCAGTCTGACACTGGCCTCTCATGCCTCCACGCACAACTGACCTCAAAATCACCACCAGCACACACATGCCTGCCACTGGCTCCTCATACCGTCATGCACAAGGACCTCACAGTCCCCCCCAGCACACACATGCCTGCCACTGGCCTCTGAAGACGTCATGAACAACTGAGATCACAATCACCACCAGCAGACACGTGCCTGCCACTGGCTTTTAACTCCCTACGGCACAAGGACCTCACAATCACCACCAGCACACACATGCCTGGCACTGGCCTCTCAACCCGTCACGCACAAGTACCTCACAGTCACCCCCAGCACACACATGCCTGGCACTGGCCTCTCATGACGTCACGAACAACTGAGCTCACAATCACCACCAGCACACACATGCCTGGCACCGGCCTCTGATGACATCAGGAACAATTGAGCTCACAATCACCACCAGCACACACCTGCCTGACATTGGCTTCTCACGCCCTCAGGCACAAGGACCTCAAAATCACCACCAGTAGACTAGTGCCTGGCATGGCATGTGACAACATTACGAACAACTGAGCTCACAATCACCACCAGCACACACATGCCTGGCACTGGCCTCTCGCCCTCAGACACAATGACCTCACAATAACCACCAGCAAAAAAAGCCTGGCACTGGCCTCTAACGCCCTAAGGCACAAGGACCTCACAATCACCACCAGCACACACATGCCTGCCACTGGCCTCTGATGATGCCACGAACAACTGAGCTCACAATCACCACCAGCACACACATGCCTGCCACTGGCTTCTCACGCCCTCAGGCACAGCGACCTCACAATCACCACCAGCACACACATGCCTGCCACTGGCTTTTAACTCCCTCAGGTACAAGCACCTCACAATCACAAGCAGAACACACCAGTCTGACACTGGCCTCTCATGCCTCCACGCACAACTGACCTCAAAATCACCACCAGCACACACATGCCTGTCACTGGCTCCTCATACCGTCATGCACAAGGACCTCACAGTCCCCCCCAGCACACACATGCCTGCCACTGGCCTCTGAAGACGTCATGAACAACTGAGCTCACAATCACCACCAGCACACACATGCCTGCCACTGGCCTCTGATGATGTCAAGAACAACTGAGCTCACAATCACCACCAGCACACACATGCCTGGCACTGGCCTCTCAACCCGTCACGCACAAGTACCTCACAGTCACCCCCAGCACACACATGCCTGGCACTGGCCTCTCATGACGTCACGAGCAACTGAGCTCACAATCACCACCAGCACACACATGCCTTGCACCGGCCTCTGATGACATCAGGAACAATTGAGCTCACAATCACCACCAGCACACACATGCCTGCCACTGGCCTCTCATGCCCTCAGGCACAAGGACCTCAAAATCACCACCAGTAGACTAGTGCCTGGCACTGGCATGTGACAACATCACGAACAACTGAGCTCACAATCACCACCAGCACACACATGCCTGCCACTGGCCTCTCGCCCTCAGACACAATGACCTCACAATAACCACCAGCAAAAAAAGCCTGCCACTGGCCTCTAACGCCCTAACGCACAAGGACCTCACAATCAACAGGAGCAAAAAAAGCCTGGCACTGGCCTCTGATGATGTCACGAGCAACTGAGCTCACAATCACCACCAGCACACACATGCCTGCCACTGGCTTCTCACGCCCTCAGGCACAGGGACCTCACAATCACCACCAGCACACACATGCCTGCCACTGCCTTTTAACTCCCTCAGGTACAAGCACCTCACAATCACAACCAGAACACACCAGTCTGACACTGGCCTCTCATGCCTCCACGCACAACTGACCTCAAAATCACCACCAGCACACACATGCCTGCCACTGGCTCCTCATACCGTCATGCACAAGGACCTCACAGTCCCCCCCAGCACACACATGCCTGCCACTGGCCTCTGAAGACGTCATGAACAACTGAGATCACAATCACCACCAGCAGACACGTGCCTGCCACTGGCTTTTAACTCCCTACGGCACAAGGACCTCACAATCACCACCAGCACACACATGCCTGGCACTGGCCTCTCAACCCGTCACGCACAAGTACCTCACAGTCACCCCCAGCACACACATGCCTGGCACTGGCCTCTCATGACGTCACGAACAACTGAGCTCACAATCACCACCAGCACACACATGCCTGGCACCGGCCTCTGATGACATCAGGAACAATTGAGGTCACAATCACCACCAGCACACACATGCCTGCCACTGGCCTCTCATGCCCTCAGGCACAAGGACCTCACAATCACCAACAGTAGACTAGTGCCTGGCATGGCATGTGACAACATCACGCAAAACTGACCTCAAAATCACCACCAGCACACACATGCCTGCCACTGGCTTCTCGCCCTCAGACACAATGACCTCACAATAACCACCAGCAAAAAAAGCCTGGCACTGGCCTCTAACGCCCAAAGGCACAAGGACCTCACAATCAACACCAGCACACACATGCCTGGCACTGGCTTCTGATGATGTCACGAACAACTGAGCTCACAATCACCATCAGCACACACATGCCTGCCACTGGCCTCTGATGATGTCACGAGCAACTGAGCTCACAATCACCACCAGCACACACATGCCTGCCACTGGCTCCTCATACCGTCATGCACAAGGACCTCACAGTCCCCCCCAGCACACACATGCCTGCCACTGGCCTCTGAAGACGTCATGAACAACTGAGCTCACAATCACCATCAGCACACACATGCCTGGCACTGGCCTCTGATGATGTCACGAACAACTGAGCTCACAATCACCACCAGCACACACATGCCTGCCACTGGCTTCTCACGCCCTCAGGCACAGGGACCTCACAATCACCACCAGCACACACATGCCTGCCACTGGCTTTTAACTCCCTCAGGTACAAGCACCTCACAATCACCACCAGCACACACATGCCTGGCAATGGACTCTCATGACGTAATGAGCAACTGAGTTCACACTCACCACCAGCACACACATGCCTGGCACTGGCCTCTGATGACATCAGGAACAATTGAGCTCACAATCACCACCAGCACACACATGCCTGCCACTGGCTTCTCACGCCCTCAGGCACAGGGACCTCACAATCACCACCAGCACACACATGCCTGCCACTGGTCTCTCGCCCTCAGACACAATGACCTCACAATAACCACCAGCAAAAAAAGCCTGGCACTGGCCTCTAACGCCCTAAGGCACAAGGACCTCACAATCACCACCAGCACACACATGCCTGGCACTGGCCTCTGATGATGTCACGAACAACTGAGCTCACAATCACCATCAGCACACACATGCCTGGCACTGGCCTCTGATGATGTCACGAGCAACTGAGCTCACAATCACCACCAGCACACACATGCCTGCCACTGGCTCCTCATACCGTCATGCACAAGGACCTCACAGTCCCCCCCAGCACACACATGCCTGCCACTGGCCTCTGAATACGTCATGAACAACTGAGATCACAATCACCACGAGCACACACATGCCTGGCACTGGCCTCTGATGATGTCACGAGCAACTGAGCTCACAATCACCACCAGCACACACATGCCTGCCACTGGCTTCTCACGCCCTCAGGCACAGCGACCTCACAATCACCACCAGCACACACATGCCTGCCACTGGCTTTTAACTCCCTCAGGTACAAGCACCTCACAATCACCACCAGCACACACATGCCTGGCAATGGACTCTCATGACGTAATGAGCAACTGAGTTCACACTCACCACCAGCACACACATGCCTGGCACTGGCCTCTTATGACATCAGGAACAATTGAGCTCACAATCACCACCAGCACACACATGCCTGCCACTGGCTTCTCACGCCCTCAGGCACAGGGACCTCACAATCACCACCAGCACACACATGCCTGCCACTGCCTTTTAACTCCCTCAGGTACAAGCACCTCACAATCATAACCAGAACACACCAGTCTGACACTGGCCTCTCATGCCTCCACGCACAACTGACCTCAAAATCACCACCAGCACACACATGCCTGCCACTGGCTCCTCATACCGTCATGCACAAGGACCTCACAGTCCCCCCCAGCACACACATGCCTGCCACTGGCCTCTGAAGACGTCATGAACAACTGAGATCACAATCACCACCAGCAGACACGTGCCTGCCACTGGCTTTTAACTCCCTACGGCACAAGGACCTCACAATCACCACCAGCACACACATGCCTGGCACTGGCCTCTCAACCCGTCACGCACAAGTACCTCACAGTCACCCCCAGTACACACATGCCTGGCACTGGCCTCTCATGACGTCACGAACAACTGAGCTCACAATCACCACCAGCACACACATGCCTGGCACCGGCCTCTGATGACATCAGGAACAATTGAGCTCACAATCACCACCAGCACACACCTGCCTGACATTGGCTTCTCACGCCCTCAGGCACAAGGACCTCAAAATCACCACCAGTAGACTAGTGCCTGGCATGGCATGTGACAACATTACGAACAACTGAGCTCACAATCACCACCAGCACACACATGCCTGGCACTGGCCTCTCGCCCTCAGACACAATGACCTCACAATAACCACCAGCAAAAAAAGCCTGGCACTGGCCTCTAACGCCCTAAGGCACAAGGACCTCACAATCACCACCAGCACACACATGCCTGCCACTGGCCTCTGATGATGCCACGAACAACTGAGCTCACAATCACCACCAGCACACACATGCCTGCCACTGGCTTCTCACGCCCTCAGGCACAGCGACCTCACAATCACCACCAGCACACACATGCCTGCCACTGGCTTTTAACTCCCTCAGGTACAAGCACCTCACAATCACAACCAGAACACACCAGTCTGACACTGGCCTCTCATGCCTCCACGCACAACTGACCTCAAAATCACCACCAGCACACACATGCCTGCCACTGGCTCCTCATACCGTCATGCACAAGGACCTCACAGTCCCCCCCAGCACACACATGCCTGCCACTGGCCTCTGAAGACGTCATGAACAACTGAGCTCACAATCACCACCAGCACACACATGCCTGCCACTGGCCTCTGATGATGTCAAGAACAACTGAGCTCACAATCACCACCAGCACACACATGCCTGGCACTGGCCTCTCAACCCGTCACGCACAAGTACCTCACAGTCACCCCCAGCACACACATGCCTGGCACTGGCCTCTCATGAAGTCACGAGCAACTGAGCTCACAATCACCACCAGCACACACATGCCTTGCACCGGCCTCTGATGACATCAGGAACAATTGAGCTCACAATCACCACCAGCACACACATGCCTGCCACTGGCCTCTCATGCCCTCAGGCACAAGGACCTCAAAATCACCACCAGTAGACTAGTGCCTGGCACTGGCATGTGACAACATCACGAACAACTGAGCTCACAATCACCACCAGCACACACATGCCTGCCACTGGCCTCTCGCCCTCAGACACAATGACCTCACAATAACCACCAGCAAAAAAAGCCTGCCACTGGCCTCTAACGCCCTAAGGCACAAGGACCTCACAATCAACAGGAGCAAAAAAAGCCTGGCACTGGCCTCTGATGATGTCACGAGCAACTGAGCTCACAATCACCACCAGCACACACATGCCTGCCACTGGCTTCTCACGCCCTCAGGCACAGGGACCTCACAATCACCACCAGCACACACATGCCTGCCACTGCCTTTTAACTCCCTCAGGTACAAGCACCTCACAATCACAACCAGAACACACCAGTCTGACACTGGCCTCTCATGCCTCCACGCACAACTGACCTCAAAATCACCACCAGCACACACATGCCTGCCACTGGCTCCTCATACCGTCATGCACAAGGACCTCACAGTCCCCCCCAGCACACACATGCCTGCCACTGGCCTCTGAAGACGTCATGAACAACTGAGATCACAATCACCACCAGCAGACACGTGCCTGCCACTGGCTTTTAACTCCCTACGGCACAAGGACCTCACAATCACCACCAGCACACACATGCCTGGCACTGGCCTCTCAACCCGTCACGCACAAGTACCTCACAGTCACCCCCAGCACACACATGCCTGGCACTGGCCTCTCATGACGTCACGAACAACTGAGCTCACAATCACCACCAGCACACACATGCCTGGCACCGGCCTCTGATGACATCAGGAACAATTGAGGTCACAATCACCACCAGCACACACATGCCTGCCACTGGCCTCTCATGCCCTCAGGCACAAGGACCTCACAATCACCAACAGTAGACTAGTGCCTGGCATGGCATGTGACAACATCACGCAAAACTGACCTCAAAATCACCACCAGCACACACATGCCTGCCACTGGCTTCTCGCCCTCAGACACAATGACCTCACAATAACCACCAGCAAAAAAAGCCTGGCACTGGCCTCTAACGCCCAAAGGCACAAGGACCTCACAATCAACACCAGCACACACATGCCTGGCACTGGCCTCTGATGATGTCACGAACAACTGAGCTCACAATCACCATCAGCACACACATGCCTGCCACTGGCCTCTGATGATGTCACGAGCAACTGAGCTCACAATCACCACCAGCACACACATGCCTGCCACTGGCTCCTCATACCGTCATGCACAAGGACCTCACAGTCCCCCCCAGCACACACATGCCTGCCACTGGCCTCTGAAGACGTCATGAACAACTGAGATCACAATCACCATCAGCACACACATGCCTGGCACTGGCCTCTGATGATGTCACGAGCAACTGAGCTCACAATCACCACCAGCACACACATGCCTGCCACTGGCTTCTCACGCCCTCAGGCACAGGGACCTCACAATCACCACCAGCACACACATGCCTGCCACTGGCTTTTAACTCCCTCAGGAACAAGCACCTCACAATCACCACCAGCACACACATGCCTGGCAATGGACTCTCATGACGTAATGAGCAACTGAGTTCACACTCACCACCAGCACACACATGCCTGGCACTGGCCTCTGATGACATCAGGAACAATTGAGCTCACAATCACCACCAGCACACACATGCCTGCCACTGGCTTCTCACGCCCTCAGGCACAGGGACCTCACAATCACCACCAGCACACACATGCCTGCCACTGGCTTTTAACTCCCTCAGGTACAAGCACCTCACAATCATAACCAGAACACACCAGTCTGACACTGGCCTCTCATGCCTCCACGCTCAACTGACCTCAAAATCACCACCAGCACACACATGCCTGCCACTGGCTCCTCATACAGTCATGCACAAGGACCTCACAGTCCCCCCCAGCACACACATGCCTGCCACTGGCCTCTGAAGACGTCATGAACAACTGAGCTCACAATCACCACCAGCAGACACGTGCCTGCCACTGGCTTTTAACTCCCTACGGCACAAGGACCTCACAATCACCACCAGCACACACATGCCTGGCACTGGCCTCTCAACCCGTCACGCACAAGTACCTCACAGTAACCCCCAGCACACACATGCCTGGCAATGGCCTCTCATGACGTCACGAACAACTGAGCTCACAATCACCACCAGCACACACATGCCTGGCACCGGCCTCTGATGACATCAGGAACAATTGAGCTCACAATCACCACCAGCACACACCTGCCTGACATTGGCTTCTCACGCCCTCAGGCACAAGGACCTCAAAATCACCACCAGTAGACTAGTGCCTGGCATGGCATGTGACAACATTACGAACAACTGAGCTCACAATCACCACCAGCACACACATGCCTGGCACTGGCCTCTCGCCCTCAGACACAATGACCTCACAATAACCACCAGCAAAAAAAGCCTGGCACTGGCCTCTAACGCCCTAAGGCACAAGGACCTCACAATCACCACCAGCACACACATGCCTGCCACTGGCCTCTGATGATGCCACGAACAACTGAGCTCACAATCACCATCAGCACACACATGCCTGCCACTGGCCTCTCATGACGTCACGAGCAACTGAGCTCACAATCACCACCAGCAGAAACATGCCTGCCACTGGCTTCTCACGCCCTCACGCACAGGGACCTCACAATCACCACCAGCACACACATGCCTGCCACTGGCTTTTAACTCCCTCAGGTACAAGCACCTCACAATCACAACCAGAACACACCAGTCTGACACTGGCCTCTCATGCCTCCACGCACAACTGACCTCAAAATCACCACCAGCACACACATGCCTGCCACTGGCTCCTCATACCGTCATGCACAAGGACCTCACAGTCCCCCCCAGCACACACATGCCTGCCACTGGCCTCTGAAGACGTCATGAACAACTGAGATCACAATCACCACCAGCAGACACGTGCCTGCCACTGGCTTTTAACTCCCTACGGCACAAGGACCTCACAATCACCACCAGCACACACATGCCTGGCACTGGCCTCTCAACCCGTCACGCACAAGTACCTCACAGTCACCCCCAGCACACACATGCCTGGCACTGGCCTCTCATGACGTCACGAACAACTGAGCTCACAATCACCACCAGCACACACATGCCTGGCACCGGCCTCTGATGACATCAGGAACAATTGAGCTCACAATCACCACCAGCACACACATGCCTGCCACTGGCCTCTCATGCCCTCAGGCACAAGGACCTCAAAATCACCACCAGTAGACTAGTGCCTGGCACTGGCATGTGACAACATCACGAACACCTGAGCTCACAATCACCACCAGCACACACATGCCTGGCACTGGCCTCTCGCCCTCAGACAAAATGACCTCACAATAACCACCAGCAAAAAAAGCCTGGCACTGGCCTCTAACGCCCTAAGGCACAAGGACCTCACAATCACCACCAGCACACACATGCCTGCCACTGGCCTCTGATGATGTCACGAACAACTGAGCTCACAATCACCATCAGCACACACATGCCTGGCACTGGCCTCTGATGATGTCACGAGCAACTGAGCTCACAATCACCACCAGCACACACATGCCTGCCACTGGCTCCTCATACCGTCATGCACAAGGACCTCACAGTCCCCCCCAGCACACACATGCCTGCCACTGGCCTCTGAAGACGTCATGAACAACTGAGATCACAATCACCATCAGCACACACATGCCTGGCACTGGCCTCTGATGATGTCACGAGCAACTGAGCTCACAATCACCACCAGCACACACATGCCTGCCACTGGCTTCTCACGCCCTCAGGCACAGGGACCTCACAATCACCACCAGCACACACATGCCTGCCACTGGCCTCTCAACCCGTCACGCACAAGTACCTCACAGTCACCCCCAGCACACACATGTCTTGCAATGGCCTCTCATGACGTCACGAACAACTGAGTTCACAATCACCCCCAGCACACACATGCCTGGCACCGGCCTCTGATGACATCAGGAACAATTGAGCTCACAATCACCACCAGCACACACATGCCTGCCACTGGCCTCTCATGCCCTCAGGCACAAGGACCTCAAAATCACCACCAGTAGACTAGTGCCTGGCATGGCATGTGACAACATCACGAACACCTGAGCTCACAATCACCACCAGCACACACATGCCTGCCACTGGCCTCTCGCCCTCAGACACAATGACCTCACAATAACCACCAGCAAAAAAAGCCTGGCACTGGCCTCTAACGCCCTAAGGCACAAGGACCTCACAATCACCACCAGCACACACATGCCTGCCACTGGCCTCTGATGATGTCACGAACAACTGAGCTCACAATCACCACCAGCACACACCTGCCTGCCACTGGCTTTTAACTCCCTCAGGTACAAGCACCTCACAATCACAACCAGAACACACCAGTCTGACATTGGCCTCTCATGCCTCCACGCACAACTGACCTCAAAATCACCACCAGCACACACATGCCTGCCACTGGCTCCTCATACCGTCATGCACAAGGACCTCACAGTCCCCCCCAGCACACACATGCCTGCCACTGGCCTCTCATGACGTCATGAACAACTGAGCTCACAATCACCACCAGCAGACACGTGCCTGCCACTGGCTTTTAACTCCCTACGGCACAAGGACCTCACAATCACCACCAGCACACACATGCCTGTCAATGGCCTCTCAACCCGTCACGCACAAGTACCTCACAGTCACCCCCAGCACACACATGCCTGATACTGGCCTCTGATGATGTCACGAACAACTGAGCTCACAATCACCACCAGCACACACATGCCTGCCACTGGTCTCATGACGTCACGAGCAACTGAGCTCACAATCACCACCAGCACACACCTGCCTGACATTGGCTTCTCACGCCCTCAGGCACAAGGACCTCACAATCACGACCAGTAGACTAGTGCCTGGCACTGGCATGTGACAACATCACGAACAACTGGGCTCACAATCACCACCAGCACACACATGCCTGGCACCGGCCTCTGATGACATCAGGAACAATTGAGCTCACAATCACCACCAGCACACACATGCCTTCCACTGGCCTCTCATGCCCTCAGGCACAAGGACCTCAAAATCACCACCAGTAGACTAGTGCCTGGCATGGCATGTGACAACATCACGAACAACTGAGCTCACACTCACCACCAGCACACACATGCCTGGCACTGGCCTCTTATGACATCAGGAACAATTGAGCTCACAATCACCACCAGCACACACATGCCTGCCACTGGCTTCTCACGCCCTAAGGCACAGGGACCTCACAATCACCACCAGCACACACATGCCTGCCACTGGCTTTTAACTCCCTCAGGTACAAGCACCTCACAATCATAACCAGAACACACCAGTCTGACACTGGCCTCTCATGCCTCCACGCACAACTGACCTCAAAATCACCACCAGCACACACATGCCTGCCACTGGCTCCTCATACCGTCATGCACAAGGACCTCACAGTCCCCCCCAGCACACACATGCCTGCCACTGGCCTCTGAAGACGTCATGAACAACTGAGCTCACAATCACCACCAGCAGACACGTGCCTGCCACTGGCTTTTAACTCCCTACGGCACAAGGACCTCACAATCACCACCAGCACACACATGCCTGGCACTGGCCTCTCAACCCGTCACGCACAAGTACCTCACAGTAACCCCCAGCACACACATGCCTGGCAATGGCCTCTCATGACGTCACGAACAACTGAGCTCACAATCACCACCAGCACACACATGCCTGGCACCGGCCTCTGATGACATCAGGAACAATTGAGCTCACAATCACCACCAGCACACACCTGCCTGACATTGGCTTCTCACGCCCTCAGGCACAAGGACCTCAAAATCACCACCAGTAGACTAGTGCCTGGCATGGCATGTGACAACATCACGCAAAACTGACCTCAAAATCACCACCAGCACACACATGCCTGCCACTGGCCTCTCGCCCTCAGACACAATGACCTCACAATAACCACCAGCAAAAAAAGCCTGGCACTGGCCTCTAACGCCCTAAGGCACAAGGACCTCACAATCACCACCAGCACACACATGCCTGCCACTGGCCTCTGATGATGCCACGAACAACTGAGCTCACAATCACCATCAGCACACACATGCCTGCCACTGGCCTCTCATGACGTCACGAGCAACTGAGCTCACAATCACCACCAGCAGAAACATGCCTGCCACTGGCTTCTCACGCCCTCACGCACAGGGACCTCACAATCACCACCAGCACACACATGCCTGCCACTGGCTTTTAACTCCCTCAGGTACAAGCACCTCACAATCACAACCAGAACACACCAGTCTGACACTGGCCTCTCATGCCTCCACGCACAACTGACCTCAAAATCACCACCAGCACACACATGCCTGCCACTGGCTCCTCATACCGTCATGCACAAGGACCTCACAGTCCCCCCCAGCACACACATGCCTGCCACTGGCCTCTGAAGACGTCATGAACAACTGAGATCACAATCACCACCAGCAGACACGTGCCTGCCACTGGCTTTTAACTCCCTACGGCACAAGGACCTCACAATCACCACCAGCACACACATGCCTGGCACTGGCCTCTCAACCCGTCACGCACAAGTACCTCACAGTCACCCCCAGCACACACATGCCTGGCACTGGCCTCTCATGACGTCACGAACAACTGAGCTCACAATCACCACCAGCACACACATGCCTGGCACCGGCCTCTGATGACATCAGGAACAATTGAGCTCACAATCACCACCAGCACACACATGCCTGCCACTGGCCTCTCATGCCCTCAGGCACAAGGACCTCAAAATCACCACCAGTAGACTAGTGCCTGGCACTGGCATGTGACAACATCACGAACACCTGAGCTCACAATCACCACCAGCACACACATGCCTGCCACTGGCCTCTCGCCCTCAGACACAATGACCTCACAATAACCACCAGCAAAAAAAGCCTGGCACTGGCCTCTAACGCCCTAAGGCACAAGGACCTCACAATCACCACCAGCACACACATGCCTGCCACTGGCCTCTGATGATGTCACGAACAACTGAGCTCACAATCACCATCAGCACACACATGCCTGGCACTGGCCTCTGATGATGTCACGAGCAACTGAGCTCACAATCACCACCAGCACACACATGCCTGCCACTGGCTCCTCATACCGTCATGCACAAGGACCTCACAGTCCCCCCCAGCACACACATGCCTGCCACTGGCCTCTGAAGACGTCATGAACAACTGAGATCACAATCACCATCAGCACACACATGCCTGGCACTGGCCTCTGATGATGTCACGAGCAACTGAGCTCACAATCACCACCAGCACACACATGCCTGCCACTGGCTTCTCACGCCCTCAGGCACAGGGACCTCACAATCACCACCAGCACACACATGCCTGCCACTGGCTTTTAACTCCCTCAGGTACAAGCACCTCACAATCACCACCAGCACACACATGCCTGCCACTGGCCTCTCAACCCGTCACGCACAAGTACCTCACAGTCACCCCCAGCACACACATGTCTTGAATGGCCTCTCATGACGTCACGAACAACTGAGTTCACAATCACCCCCAGCACACACATGCCTGGCACCGGACTCTGATGACATCAGGAACAATTGAGCTCACAATCACCACCAGCACACACATGCCTGCCACTGGCCTCTCATGCCCTCAGGCACAAGGACCTCAAAATCACCACCAGTAGACTAGTGCCTGGCATGGCATGTGACAACATCACGAACACCTGAGCTCACAATCACCACCAGCACACACATGCCTGCCACTGGCCTCTCGCCCTCAGACACAATGACCTCACAATAACCACCAGCAAAAAAAGCCTGGCACTGGCCTCTAACGCCCTAAGGCACAAGGACCTCACAATCACCACCAGCACACACATGCCTGCCACTGGCCTCTGATGATGTCACGAACAACTGAGCTCACAATCACCACCAGCACACACCTGCCTGCCACTGGCTTTTAACTCCCTCAGGTACAAGCACCTCACAATCACAACCAGAACACACCAGTCTGACATTGGCCTCTCATGCCTCCACGCACAACTGACCTCAAAATCACCACCAGCACACACATGCCTGCCACTGGCTCCTCATACCGTCATGCACAAGGACCTCACAGTCCCCCCCAGCACACACATGCCTGGCACTGGCCTCTCATGACGTCATGAACAACTGAGCTCACAATCACCACCAGCAGACACGTGCCTGCCACTGGCTTTTAACTCCCTACGGCACAAGGACCTCACAATCACCACCAGCACACACATGCCTGTCAATGGCCTCTCAACCCGTCACGCACAAGTACCTCACAGTCACCCCCAGCACACACATGCCTGATACTGGCCTCTGATGATGTCACGAACAACTGAGCTCACAATCACCACCAGCACACACATGCCTGCCACTGGTCTCATGACGTCACGAGCAACTGAGCTCACAATCACCACCAGCACACACCTGCCTGACATTGGCTTCTCACGCCCTCAGGCACAAGGACCTCACAATCACGACCAGTAGACTAGTGCCTGGCACTGGCATGTGACAACATCACGAACAACTGGGCTCACAATCACCACCAGCACACACATGCCTGGCACCGGCCTCTGATGACATCAGGAACAATTGAGCTCACAATCACCACCAGCACACACATGCCTTCCACTGGCCTCTCATGCCCTCAGGCACAAGGACCTCAAAATCACCACCAGTAGACTAGTGCCTGGCATGGCATGTGACAACATCACGAACAACTGAGCTCACAATCACCACCAGCACACACATGCCTGCCACTGGCCTCTCGCCCTCAGACACAATGACCTCACAATAACCACCAGCAAAAAAAGCCTGGCACTGGCCTCTAACGCCCTAAGGCACAAGGACCTCACAATCAACACCAGCACACACATGCCTGGCACTGGCCTCTGATGATGTCACGAGCAACTGAGCTCACAATCACCACCAGCACACACATGCCTGGCACTGGCCTCTGATGATGTCACGAGCAACTGAGCTCACAATCACCACCAGCACACACATGCCTGCCACTGGCTTCTCACGCCCTCAGGCACAGGGACCTCACAATCACCACCAGCACACACATGCCTGCCACTGGCTTTTAACTCCCTCAGGTACAAGCACCTCACAATCATAACCAGAACACACCAGTCTGACACTGGCCTCTCATGCCTCCACGCACAACTGACCTCAAAATCACCACCAGCACACACATGCCTGCCACTGGCTCCTCATACCGTCATGCACAAGGACCTCACAGTCCCCCCCAGCACACACATGCCTGCCACTGGCCTCTGAAGACGTCATGAACAACTGAGATCACAATCACCACCAGCAGACACGTGCCTGCCACTGGCTTTTAACTCCCTACGGCACAAGGACCTCACAATCACCACCAGCACACACAGGCCTGGCACTGGCCTCTCAACCCGTCACGCACAAGTACCTCACAGTCACCCCCAGCACACACATGCCTGGCAATGGCCTCTCATGACGTCACGAACAACTGAGCTCACAATCACCACCAGCACACACATGCCTGGCACCGGCCTCTGATGACATCAAGAACAATTGAGCTCACAATCACCACCAGCACACACCTGCCTGACATTGGCTTCTCACGCCCTCAGGCACAAGTACCTCAAAATCACCACCAGTAGACTAGTGCCTGGCATGGCATGTGACAACATTACGAACAACTGAGCTCACAATCACCACCAGCACACACATTCCTGGCACTGGCCTCTCGCCCTCAGACACAATGACCTCACAATAACCACCAGCAAAAAAAGCCTGGCACTGGCCTCTAATGCCCTAAGGCACAAGGACCTCACAATCACCACCAGCACACACATGCCTGCCACTGGCCTCTGATGATGTCACGAACAACTGAGCTCACAATCACCACCAGCACACACATGTCTGGCACTGGCCTCTCATGACGTCACGAGCAACTGAGCTCACAATCACCACGAGCACACACCTGCCTGCCACTGGCTTCTCACGCCCTCACGCACAGGGACCTCACAATCACCACCAGCACACACATGCCTGCCACTGGCTTTTAACTCCCTCAGGTACAAGCACCTCACAATCACAACCAGAACACACCAGTCTGACATTGGCCTCTCATGCCTCCACGCACAACTGACCTCAAAATCACCACCAGCACACACATGCCTGCCACTGGCTCCTCATACCGTCATGCACAAGGACCTCACAGTCCCCCCCAGCACACACATGCCTGGCACTGGCCTCTCATGACGTCATGAACAACTGAGCTCACAATCACCACCAGCAGACACGTGCCTGCCACTGGCTTTTAACTCCCTACGGCACAAGGACCTCACAATCACCACCAGCACACACATGCCTGCCACTGGCCTCTCAACCCGTCACGCACAAGTACCTCACAGTCACCCCCAGCACACACATGCCTGACACTGGCCTCTGATGATGTCACGAACAACTGAGCTCACAATCACCACCAGCACACACATGCCTGCCACTGGTCTCATGACGTCACGAGCAACTGAGCTCACAATCACCACCAGCACACACCTGCCTGACATTGGCTTCTCACGCCCTCAGGCACAAGGACCTCACAATCACGACCAGTAGACTAGTGCCTGGCACTGGCATGTGACAACATCACGAACAACTGGGCTCACAATCACCACCAGCACACACATGCCTGGCACCGGCCTCTGATGACATCAGGAACAATTGAGCTCACAATCACCACCAGCACACACATGCCTGCCACTGGCCTCTCATGCCCTCAGGCACAAGGACCTCAAAATCACCACCAGTAGACTAGTGCCTGGCATGGCATGTGACAACATCACGAACAACTGAGCTCACAATCACCACCAGCACACACATGCCTGCCACTGGCCTCTCGCCCTCAGACACAATGACCTCACAATAACCACCAGCAAAAAAAGCCTGGCACTGGCCTCTAATGCCCTAAGGCACAAGGACCTCACAATCACCACCAGCACACACATGCCTGCCACTGGCCTCTGATGATGTCACGAACAACTGAGCTCACAATCACCACCAGCACACACATGTCTGGCACTGGCCTCTCATGACGTCACGAGCAACTGAGCTCACAATCACCACGAGCACACACCTGCCTGCCACTGGCTTCTCACGCCGTCACGCACAGGGACCTCACAATCACCACCAGCACACACATGCCTGCCACTGGCTTTTAACTCCCTCAGGTACAAGCACCTCACAATCACAACCAGAACACACCAGTCTGACACTGGCCTCTCATGCCTCCACGCACAACTGACCTCAAAATCACCACCAGCACACACATGCCTGCCACTGGCTCCTCATACCGTCATGCACAAGGACCTCACAGTCCCCCCCAGCACACACATGCCTGGCACTGGCCGCTCATGACGTCATGAACAACTGAGCTCACAATCACCACCAGCACACACATTCCTGCCACTGGCTTCTCACGCCCTCAGGCACAGGGACCTCACAATCACCACCAGCACACACATGCCTGCCACTGGCCTCTCAACCCGTCACGCACAAGTACCTCACAGTCACCCCCAGCACACACATGCCTGACACTGGCCTTTGATGATGTCACGAACAACTGAGCTCACAATCACCACCAGCACACACATGCCTGGCACTGGCCTCTGATGACATCAGGAACAATTGAGCTCACAATCACCACCAGCACACACCTGCCTGCCACTGGCCTCTCATGCCCTCAGGCACAAGGACCTCAAAATCACCACCAGTAGACTAGTGCCTGGCATGGCATGTGACAACATCACGCAAAACTGACCTCAAAATCACCACCAGCACACACATGCCTGGCACTGGCCTCTTGCGTTCAGACACAATGACCTCACAATAACCACCAGCAAAAAAAGCCTGGCACTGGCCTCTAACGCCCTAAGGCACAAGGACCTCACAATCACCACCAGCACACACATGCCTGGCACTGGCCTCTGATGATGCCACGAACAACTAAGCTCACAATCACCATCAGCACACACATGCCTGCCACTGGCCTCTCATGACGTCACGAGCAACTGAGCTCACAATCACCACCAGCACACACATGCCTGCCACTGGCTTCTCACGCCCTCACGCACAGGGACCTCACAATCACCACCAGCACACACATGCCTGCCACTGCCTTTTAACTCCCTCAGGTACAAGCACCTCACAATCACAACCAGAACACACCAGTCTGACACTGGCCTCTCATGCCTCCACGCACAACTGACCTCAAAATCACCACCAGCACACACATGCCTGCCACTGGCTCCTCATACCGTCATGCACAAGGACCTCACAGTCCCCCCCAGCACACACATGCCTGCCACTGGCCTCTCATGACGTCATGAACAACTGAGCTCACAATCACCACCAGCACACACATTCCTGCCACTGGCTTCTCACGCCCTCAGGCACAGGGACCTCACAATCACCACCAGCACACACATGCCTGCCACTGGCCTCTCAACCCGTCACGCACAAGTACCTCACAGTCACCCCCAGCACACACATGCCTGGCAATGGCCTCTCATGACGTAACGAGCAACTGAGCTCACAATCACCACCAGCACACACATGCCTGGCACCGGCCTCTGATGACATCAGGAACAATTGAGCTCACAATCACCACCAGCACACACATGCCTGCCACTGGCCTCTCAACCCGTCACGCACAAGTACCTCAAAATCACCACCAGTAGACTAGTGCCTGGCACTGGCATGTGACAACATCACGAACAACTGAGCTCACAATCACCACCAGCACACACATTCCTGGCACTGGCCTCTCGCCCTCAGACACAATGACCTCACAATAACCACCAGCAAAAAAAGCCTGGCACTGGCCTCTAACGCCCTAAGGCACAAGGACCTCACAATCACCACCAGCACACACATGCCTGCCACTGGCCTCTGATGATGTCACGAACAACTGAGCTCACAATCACCACCAGCACACACATGCCTGCCACTGGCCTCTCATGACGTCACGAGCAACTGAGCTCACAATCACCACCAGCACACACCTGCCTGCCACTGGCTTCTCACGCCCTCACGCACAGGGACCTCACAATCACCACCAGCACACACATGCCTGCCACTGGCTTTTAACTCCCTCAGGTACAAGCACCTCACAATCACAACCAGAACACACCAGTCTGACACTGGCCTCTCATGCCTCCACGCACAACTGACCTCAAAATCACCACCAGCACACACATGCCTGCCACTGGCTCCTCATACCGTCATGCACAAGGACCTCACAGTCCCCCCCAGCACACACATGCCTGCCACTGGCCTCTGAAGACGTCATGAACAACTGAGATCACAATCACCACCAGCAGACACGTGCCTGCCACTGGCTTTTAACTCCCTACGGCACAAGGACCTCACAATCACCACCAGCACACACATGCCTGGCACTGGCCTCTCAACCCGTCACGCACAAGTACCTCACAGTCACCCCGAGCACACACATGCCTGGCAATGGCCTCTCATGACGTAACGAGCAACTGAGCTCACAATCACCACCAGCACACACATGCCTGGCACCGGCCTCTGATGACATCAGGAACAATTGAGCTCACAATCACCACCAGCACACACATGCCTGCCACTGGCCTCTCAACCCGTCACGCACAAGTACCTCAAAATCACCACCAGTAGACTAGTGCCTGGCACTGGCATGTGACAACATCACGAACAACTGAGCTCACAATCACCACCAGCACACACATTCCTGGCACTGGCCTCTCGCCCTCAGACACAATGACCTCACAATAACCACCAGCAAAAAAAGCCTGGCACTGGCCTCTAACGCCCTAAGGCACAAGGACCTCACAATCACCACCAGCACACACATGCCTGCCACTGGCCTCTGATGATGTCACGAACAACTGAGCTCACAATCACCACCAGCACACACATGCCTGCCACTGGCCTCTCATGACGTCACGAGCAACTGAGCTCACAATCACCACCAGCACACACCTGCCTGCCACTGGCTTCTCACGCCCTCACGCACAGGGACCTCACAATCACCACCAGCACACACATGCCTGCCACTGGCTTTTAACTCCCTCAGGTACAAGCACCTCACAATCACAACCAGAACACACCAGTCTGACACTGGCCTCTCATGCCTCCACGCACAACTGACCTCAAAATCACCACCAGCACACACATGCCTGCCACTGGCTCCTCATACCGTCATGCACAAGGACCTCACAGTCCCCCCCAGCACACACATGCCTGCCACTGGCCTCTGAAGACGTCATGAACAACTGAGCTCACAATCACCACCAGCAGACACATGCCTGCCACTGGCCTCTGATGATGTCAAGAACAACTGAGCTCACAATCACCACCAGCACACACATGCCTGCCACTGGCCTCTCATGCCCTCAGGCACAAGGACCTCAAAATCACCACCAGTAGACTAGTGCCTGGCACTGGCATGTGACAACATCACGAACAACTGAGCTCACAATCACCACCAGCACACACATGCCTGCCACTGGCCTCTCATGACGTCACGAGCAACTGAGCTCACAATCACCACCAGCACACACCTGCCTGCCACTGGCTTCTCACGCCCTCACGCACAGGGACCTCACAATCACCACCAGCACACACATGCCTGCCACTGGCTTTTAACTCCCTCAGGTACAAGCACCTCACAATCACAACCAGAACACACCAGTCTGACACTGGCCTCTCATGCCTCCACGCACAACTGACCTCAAAATCACCACCAGCACACACATGCCTGCCACTGGCTCCTCATACCGTCATGCACAAGGACCTCACAGTCCCCCCCAGCACACACATGCCTGCCACTGGCCTCTGAAGACGTCATGAACAACTGAGCTCACAATCACCACCAGCACACACATGCCTGTCACTGGCCTCTGATGATGTCAAGAACAACTGAGCTCACAATCACCACCAGCACACACATGCCTGGCACTGGCCTCTCAACCCGTCACGCACAAGTACCTCACAGTCACCCCCAGCACACACATGCCTGGCAATGGCCTCTCATGACGTAACGAGCAACTGAGCTCACAATCACCACCAGCACACACATGCCTTGCACCGGCCTCTGATGACATCAGGAACAATTGAGCTCACAATCACCACCAGCACACACATGCCTGCCACTGGCCTCTCATGCCCTCAGGCACAAGGACCTCAAAATCACCACCAGTAGACTAGTGCCTGGCACTGGCATGTGACAACATCACGAACAACTGAGCTCACAATCACCACCAGCACACACATGCCTGCCACTGGCCTCTCGCCCTCAGACACAATGACCTCACAATAACCACCAGCAAAAAAAGCCTGCTACTGGCCTCTAACGTCCTAAGGCACAAGGACCTCACAATCAACAAGAGCAAAAAAAGCCTGGCACTGGCCTCTGATGATGTCACGAGCAACTGAGCTCACAATCACCACCAGCACACACATGCCTGCCACTGGCTTCTCACGCCCTCAGGCACAGGGACCTCACAATCACCACCAGCACACACATGCCTGCCACTGCCTTTTAACTCCCTCAGGTACAAGCACCTCACAATCACAACCAGAACACACCAGTCTGACACTGGCCTCTCATGCCTCCACGCACAACTGACCTCAAAATCACCACCAGCACACACATGCCTGCCACTGGCTCCTCATACCGTCATGCACAAGGACCTCACAGTCCCCCCCAGCACACACATGCCTGCCACTGGCCTCTGAAGACGTCATGAACAACTGAGATCACAATCACCACCAGCAGACACGTGCCTGCCACTGGCTTTTAACTCCCTACGGCACAAGGACCTCACAATCACCACCAGCACACACATGCCTGGCACTGGCCTCTCAACCCGTCACGCACAAGTACCTCACAGTCACCCCCAGCACACACATGCCTGGCAATGGCCTCTCATGACGTAACGAGCAACTGAGCTCACAATCACCACCAGCACACACATGCCTGGCACCGGCCTCTGATGACATCAGGAACAATTGAGCTCACAATCACCACCAGCACACACATGCCTGCCACTGGCCTCTCAACCCGTCACGCACAAGTACCTCAAAATCACCACCAGTAGACTAGTGCCTGGCACTGGCATGTGACAACATCACGAACAACTGAGCTCACAATCACCACCAGCACACACATTCCTGGCACTGGCCTCTCGCCCTCAGACACAATGACCTCACAATAACCACCAGCAAAAAAAGCCTGGCACTGGCCTCTAACGCCCTAAGGCACAAGGACCTCACAATCACCACCAGCACACACATGCCTGCCACTGGCCTCTGATGATGTCACGAACAACTGAGCTCACAATCACCACCAGCACACACATGCCTGCCACTGGCCTCTCATGACGTCACGAGCAACTGAGCTCACAATCACCACCAGCACACACCTGCCTGCCACTGGCTTCTCACGCCCTCACGCACAGGGACCTCACAATCACCACCAGCACACACATGCCTGCCACTGGCTTTTAACTCCCTCAGGTACAAGCACCTCACAATCACAACCAGAACACACCAGTCTGACACTGGCCTCTCATGCCTCCACGCACAACTGACCTCAAAATCACCACCAGCACACACATGCCTGCCACTGGCTCCTCATACCGTCATGCACAAGGACCTCACAGTCCCCCCCAGCACACACATGCCTGCCACTGGCCTCTGAAGACGTCATGAACAACTGAGATCACAATCACCACCAGCAGACACGTGCCTGCCACTGGCTTTTAACTCCCTACGGCACAAGGACCTCACAATCACCACCAGCACACACAGGCCTGGCACTGGCCTCTCAACCCGTCACGCACAAGTACCTCACAGTCACCCCCAGCACACACATGCCTGGCAATGGCCTCTCATGACGTCACGAGCAACTGAGCTCACAATCACCACCAGCACACACATGCCTGGCACCGGCCTCTGATGACATCAGGAACAATTGAGCTCACAATCACCACCAGCACACACATGCCTGCCACTGGCCTCTCAACCCGTCACGCACAAGTACCTCAAAATCACCACCAGTAGACTAGTGCCTGGCACTGGCATGTGACAACATCACGAACAACTGAGCTCACAATCACCACCAGCACACACATTCCTGGCACTGGCCTCTCGCCCTCAGACACAATGACCTCACAATAACCACCAGCAAAAAAAGCCTGGCACTGGCCTCTAACGCCCTAAGGCACAAGGACCTCACAATCACCACCAGCACACACATGCCTGCCACTGGCCTCTGATGATGTCACGAACAACTGAGCTCACAATCACCACCAGCACACACATGCCTGCCACTGGCCTCTCATGACGTCACGAGCAACTGAGCTCACAATCACCACCAGCACACACCTGCCTGCCACTGGCTTCTCACGCCCTCACGCACAGGGACCTCACAATCACCACCAGCACACACATGCCTGCCACTGGCTTTTAACTCCCTCAGGTACAAGCACCTCACAATCACAACCAGAACACACCAGTCTGACACTGGCCTCTCATGCCTCCACGCACAACTGACCTCAAAATCACCACCAGCACACACATGCCTGCCACTGGCTCCTCATACCGTCATGCACAAGGACCTCACAGTCCCCCCCAGCACACACATGCCTGCCACTGGCCTCTGAAGACGTCATGAACAACTGAGCTCACAATCACCACCAGAAGACACATGCCTGCCACTGGCCTCTGATGATGTCAAGAACAACTGAGCTCACAATCACCACCAGCACACACATGCCTGCCACTGGCCTCTCATGCCCTCAGGCACAAGGACCTCAAAATCACCACCAGTAGACTAGTGCCTGGCACTGGCATGTGACAACATCACGAACAACTGAGCTCACAATCACCACCAGCACACACATGCCTGCCACTGGCCTCTCATGACGTCACGAGCAACTGAGCTCACAATCACCACCAGCACACACCTGCCTGCCACTGGCTTCTCACGCCCTCACGCACAGGGACCTCACAATCACCACCAGCACACACATGCCTGCCACTGGCTTTTAACTCCCTCAGGTACAAGCACCTCACAATCACAACCAGAACACACCAGTCTGACACTGGCCTCTCATGCCTCCACGCACAACTGACCTCAAAATCACCACCAGCACACACATGCCTGCCACTGGCTCCTCATACCGTCATGCACAAGGACCTCACAGTCCCCCCCAGCACACACATGCCTGCCACTGGCCTCTGAAGACGTCATGAACAACTGAGCTCACAATCACCACCAGCACACACATGCCTGTCACTGGCCTCTGATGATGTCAAGAACAACTGAGCTCACAATCACCACCAGCACACACATGCCTGGCACTGGCCTCTCAACCCGTCACGCACAAGTACCTCACAGTCACCCCCAGCACACACATGCCTGGCACTGGCCTCTCATGACGTCACGAGCAACTGAGCTCACAATCACCACCAGCACACACATGCCTTGCACCGGCCTCTGATGACATCAGGAACAATTGAGCTCACAATCACCACCAGCACACACATGCCTGCCACTGGCCTCTCATGCCCTCAGGCACAAGGACCTCAAAATCACCACCAGTAGACTAGTGCCTGGCACTGGCATGTGACAACATCACGAACAACTGAGCTCACAATCACCACCAGCACACACATGCCTGCCACTGGCCTCTCGCCCTCAGACACAATGACCTCACAATAACCACCAGCAAAAAAAGCCTGCCACTGGCCTCTAACGCCCTAAGGCACAAGGACCTCACAATCAACAAGAGCAAAAAAAGCCTGGCACTGGCCTCTGATGATGTCACGAGCAACTGAGCTCACAATCACCACCAGCACACACATGCCTGCCACTGGCTTCTCACGCCCTCAGGCACAGGGACCTCACAATCACCACCAGCACACACATGCCTGCCACTGCCTTTTAACTCCCTCAGGTACAAGCACCTCACAATCACAACCAGAACACACCAGTCTGACACTGGCCTCTCATGCCTCCATGCAAAACTGACCTCAAAATCACCACCAGCACACACATGCCTGCCACTGGCTCCTCATACCGTCATGCACAAGGACCTCACAGTCCCCCCCAGCACACACATGCCTGCCACTGGCCTCTGAAGACGTCATGAACAACTGAGCTCACAATCACCACCAGCAGACACGTGCCTGCCACTGGCTTTTAACTCCCTACGGCACAAGGACCTCACAATCACCACCAGCACACACATGCCTGGCACTGGCCTCTCAACCCGTCACGCACAAGTACCTCACAGTCACCCCCAGCACACACATGCCTGGCAATGGCCTCTCATGACGTCACGAACAACTGAGCTCACAATCACCACCAGCACACACATGCCTGGCACCGGCCTCTGATGACATCAGGAACAATTGAGGTCACAATCACCACCAGCACACACATGCCTGCCACTGGCCTCTCATGCCCTCAGGCACAAGGACCTCACAATCACCACCAGTAGACTAGTGCCTGGCATGGCATGTGACAACATCACGCAAAACTGACCTCAAAATCACCACCAGCACACACATGCCTGCCACTGGCCTCTCGCCCTCAGACACAATGACCTCACAATAACCACCAGCAAAAAAAGCCTGGCACTGGCCTCTAACGCCCTAAGGAACAAGGACATCACAATCACCACCAGCACACACATGCCTGGCACTGGCCTCTGATGATGTCACGAACAACTGAGCTCACAATCACCATCAGCACACACATGCCTGGCACTGGCCTCTGATGATGTCACGAGCAACTGAGCTCACAATCACCACCAGCACACACATGCCTGCCACTGGCTCCTCATACCGTCATGCACAAGGACCTCACAGTCCCCCCCAGCACACACATGCCTGCCACTGGCCTCTGAATACGTCATGAACAACTGAGATCACAATCACCATCAGCACACACATGCCTGGCACTGGCCTCTGATGATGTCACGAGCAACTGAGCTCACAATCACCACCAGCACACACCTGCCTGACATTGGCTTCTCACGCCCTCAGGCACAAGTACCTCAAAATCACCACCAGTAGACTAGTGCCTGGCATGGCATGTGACAACATTACGAACAACTGAGCTCACAATCACCACCAGCACACACATTCCTGGCACTGGCCTCTCGCCCTCAGACACAATGACCTCACAATAACCACCAGCAAAAAAAGCCTGGCACTGGCCTCTAATGCCCTAAGGCACAAGGACATCACAATCACCACCAGCACACACATGCCTGCCACTGGCCTCTGATGATGTCACGAACAACTGAGCTCACAATCACCACCAGCACACACATGTCTGGCACTGGCCTCTCATGACGTCACGAGCAACTGAGCTCACAATCACCACCAGCACACACCTGCCTGCCACTGGCTTCTCACGCCCTCACGCACAGGGACCTCACAATCACCACCAGCACACACATGCCTGCCACTGCCTTTTAACTCCCTCAGGTACAAGCACCTCACAATCACAACCAGAACACACCAGTCTGACACTGGCCTCTCATGCCTCCACGCACAACTGACCTCAAAATCACCACCAGCACACACATGCCTGCCACTGGCTCCTCATACCGTCATGCACAAGGACCTCACAGTCCCCCCCAGCACACACATGCCTGGCACTGGCCTCTCATGACGTCATGAACAACTGAGCTCACAATCACCACCAGCACACACATTCCTGCCACTGGCTTCTCACGCCCTCAGGCACAGGGACCTCACAATCACCACCAGCACACACATGCCTGCCACTGGCCTCTCAACCCGTCACGCACAAGTACCTCACAGTCACCCCCAGCACACACATGCCTGACACTGGCCTCTGATGATGTCACGAACAACTGAGCTCACAATCACCACCAGCACACACATGCCTGGCACTGGCCTCTGATGACATCAGGAACAATTGAGCTCACAATCACCACCAGCACACACCTGCCTGCCACTGGCCTCTCATGCCCTCAGGCACAAGGACCTCACAATCACCACCAGTAGACTAGTGCCTGGCATGGCATGTGACAACATCACGCACAACTGACCTCAAAATCACCACCAGCACACACATGCCTGGCACTGGCCTCTTGCCCTCAGACACAATGACCTCACAATAACCACCAGCAAAAAAAGCCTGGCACTGGCCTCTAACGCCCTAAGGCACAAGGACCTCACAATCACCACCAGCACACACATGCCTGGCACTGGCCTCTGATGATGCCACGAACAACTAAGCTCACAATCACCATCAGCACACACATGCCTGCCACTGGCCTCTCATGACGTCACGAGCAACTGAGCTCACAATCACCACCAGCACACACATGCCTGCCACTGGCTTCTCACGCCCTCACGCACAGGGACCTCACAATCACCACCAGCACACACATGCCTGCCACTGGCTTTTAACTCCCTCAGGTACAAGCACCTCACAATCACAACCAGAACACACCAGTCTGACACTGGCCTCTCATGCCTCCACGCACAACTGACCTCAAAATCACCACCAGCACACACATGCCTGCCACTGGCTCCTCATACCGTCATGCACAAGGACCTCACAGTCCCCCCCAGCACACACATGCCTGCCACTGGCCTCTCATGACGTCATGAACAACTGAGATCACAATCACCACCAGCAGACACGTGCCTGCCACTGGCTTTTAACTCCCTACGGCACAAGGACCTCACAATCACCACCAGCACACACATGCCTGGCACTGGCCTCTCAACCCGTCACGCACAAGTACCTCACAGTCACCCCCAGCACACACATGCCTGGCAATGGCCTCTCATGACGTAACGAGCAACTGAGCTCACAATCACCACCAGCACACACATGCCTGGCACCGGCCTCTGATGACATCAGGAACAATTGAGCTCACAATCACCACCAGCACACACATGCCTGCCACTGGCCTCTCAACCCGTCACGCACAAGTACCTCAAAATCACCACCAGTAGACTAGTGCCTGGCACTGGCATGTGACAACATCACGAACAACTGAGCTCACAATCACCACCAGCACACACATTCCTGCCACTGGCCTCTCGCCCTCAGACACAATGACCTCACAATAACCACCAGCAAAAAAAGCCTGGCACTGGCCTCTAACGCCCTAAGGCACAAGGACCTCACAATCACCACCAGCACACACATGCCTGCCACTGGCCTCTGATGATGTCACGAACAACTGAGCTCACAATCACCACCAGCACACACATGCCTGCCACTGGCCTCTCATGACGTCACGAGCAACTGAGCTCACAATCACCACCAGCACACACCTGCCTGCCACTGGCTTCTCACGCCCTCACGCACAGGGACCTCACAATCACCACCAGCACACACATGCCTGCCACTGGCTTTTAACTCCCTCAGGTACAAGCACCTCACAATCACAACCAGAACACACCAGTCTGACACTGGCCTCTCATGCCTCCACGCACAACTGACCTCAAAATCACCACCAGCACACACATGCCTGCCACTGGCTCCTCATACCGTCATGCACAAGGACCTCACAGTCCCCCCCAGCACACACATGCCTGCCACTGGCCTCTGAAGACGTCATGAACAACTGAGATCACAATCACCACCAGCAGACACGTGCCTGCCACTGGCTTTTAACTCCCTACGGCACAAGGACCTCACAATCACCACCAGCACACACATGCCTGGCACTGGCCTCTCAACCCGTCACGCACAAGTACCTCACAGTCACCCCCAGCACACACATGCCTGGCAATGGCCTCTCATGACGTAACGAGCAACTGAGCTCACAATCACCACCAGCACACACATGCCTGGCACCGGCCTCTGATGACATCAGGAACAATTGAGCTCACAATCACCACCAGCACACACATGCCTGCCACTGGCCTCTCATGCCCTCAGGCACAAGGACATCACAATCACCACCAGTAGACTAGTGCCTGGCATGGCATGTGACAACATCACGCAAAACTGACCTCAAAATCACCACCAGCACACACATGCCTGCCACTGGCCTCTCGCCCTCAGACACAATGACCTCACAATAACCACCAGCAAAAAAAGCCTGGCACTGGCCTCTAACGCCCTAAGGCACAAGGACCTCACAATCACCACCAGCACACACATGCCTGGCACTGGCCTCTGATGATGTCACGAACAACTGAGCTCACAATCACCATCAGCACACACATGCCTGGCACTGGCCTCTGATGATGTCACGAGCAACTGAGCTCACAATCACCACCAGCACACACATGCCTGCCACTGGCTCCTCATACCGTCATGCACAAGGACCTCACAGTCCCCCCCAGCACACACATGCCTGCCACTGGCCTCTGAATACGTCATGAACAACTGAGATCACAATCACCATCAGCACACACATGCCTGGCACTGGCCTCTGATGATGTCACGAGCAACTGAGCTCACAATCACCACCAGCACACACATGCCTGCCACTGGCTTCTCACGCCCTCAGGCACAGGGACCTCACAATCACCACCAGCACACACATGCCTGCCCCTGGCTTTTAACTCCCTCAGGTACAAGCACCTCACAATCACCACCAGCACACACATGCCTGGCACTGGCCTCTCAACCCGTCACGCACAAGTACCTCACAGTCACCCCCAGCACACACATGCCTGGCAATGGCCTCTCATGACGTCACGAACAACTGAGCTCACAATCACCACCAGCACACACATGCCTGGCACCGGCCTCTGATGACATCAGGAACAATTGAGCTCACAATCACCACCAGCACACACCTGCCTGACATTGGCTTCTCACGCCCTCAGGCACAAGGACCTCAAAATCACCACCAGTAGACTAGTGCCTGGCATGGCATGTGACAACATTACGAACAACTGAGCTCACAATCACCACCAGCACACACATGCCTGCCACTGGCCTCTCGCCCTCAGACACAATGACCTCACAATAACCACCAGCAAAAAAAGCCTGGCACTGGCCTCTAACGCCCTAAGGCACAAGGACCTCACAATCACCACCAGCACACACATGCCTGCCACTGGCCTCTGATGATGCCACGAACAACTGAGCTCACAATCACCATCAGCACACACATGCCTGCCACTGGCCTCTCATGACGTCACGAGCAACTGAGCTCACAATCACCATCAGCACACACATGCCTGCCACTGGCTTCTCACGCCCTCACGCACAGGGACCTCACAATCACCACCAGCACACACATGCCTGCCACTGGCTTTTAACTCCCTCAGGTACAAGCACCTCACAATCACAACCAGAACACACCAGTCTGACACTGGCCTCTCATGCCTCCACGCACAACTGACCTCAAAATCACCACCAGCACACACATGCCTGCCACTGGCTCCTCATACCGTCATGCACAAGGACCTCACAGTCCCCCCCAGCACACACATGCCTGCCACTGGCCTCTCATGACGTCATGAACAACTGAGATCACAATCACCACCAGCAGACACGTGCCTGCCACTGGCTTTTAACTCCCTACGGCACAAGGACCTCACAATCACCACCAGCACACACATGCCTGGCACTGGCCTCTCAACCCGTCACGCACAAGTACCTCACAGTCACCCCCAGCACACACATGCCTGGCAATGGCCTCTCATGACGTCACGAACAACTGAGCTCACAATCACCACCAGCACACACATGCCTGGCACCGGACTCTGATGACATCAGGAACAATTGAGCTCACAATCACCACCAGCACACACATGCCTGCCACTGGCCTCTCAACCCGTCACGCACAAGTACCTCAAAATCACCACCAGTAGACTAGTGCCTGGCACTGGCATGTGACAACATCACGAACAACTGAGCTCACAATCACCACCAGCACACACATGCCTGCCACTGGCCTCTTGCCCTCAGACACAATGACCTCACAATAACCACCAGCAAAAAAAGCCTGGCACTGGCCTCTAACGCCCTAAGGCACAAGGACCTCACAATCAGGAAGAGCAAAAAAATCCTGGCACTGGCCTCTGATGATGTCACGAGCAACTGAGCTCACAATCACCACCAGCACACACATGCCTGCCACTGGCTTCTCACGCCCTCAGGCACAGGGACCTCAAAATCACCACCAGCACACACATGCCTGCCACTGCCTTTTAACTCCCTCAGGTACAAGCACCTCACAATCACAACCAGAACACACCAGTCTGACACTGGCCTCTCATGCCTCCACGCACAACTGACCTCAAAATCACCACCAGCACACACATGCCTGCCACTGGCTCCTCATACCGTCATGCACAAGGACCTCACAGTCCCCCCCAGCACACACATGCCTGCCACTGGCCTCTGAAGACGTCATGAACAACTGAGATCACAATCACCACCAGCAGACACGTGCCTGCCACTGGCTTTTAACTCCCTACGGCACAAGGACCTCACAATCACCACCAGCACACACATGCCTGGCACTGGCCTCTCAACCCGTCACGCACAAGTACCTCACAGTCACCCCCAGCACACACATGCCTGGCACTGGCCTCTCATGACGTCACGAACAACTGAGCTCACAATCACCACCAGCACACACATGCCTGGCACCGGCCTCTGATGACATCAGGAACAATTGAGGTCACAATCACCACCAGCACACACATGCCTGCCACTGGCCTCTCATGCCCTCAGGCACAAGGACCTCAAAATCACCACCAGTAGACTAGTGCCTGGCACTGGCATGTGACAACATCACGAACACCTGAGCTCACAATCACCACCAGCACACACATGCCTGCCACTGGCCTCTCGCCCTCAGACACAATGACCTCACAATAACCACCAGCAAAAAAAGCCTGGCACTGGCCTCTAACGCCCTAAGGCACAAGGACCTCACAATCACCACCAGCACACACATGCCTGCCACTGGCCTCTGATGATGTCACGAACAACTGAGCTCACAATCACCATCAGCACACACATGCCTGCCACTGGCCTCTGATGATGTCACGAGCAACTGAGCTCACAATCACCACCAGCACACACATGCCTGCCACTGGCTCCTCATACCGTCATGCACAAGGACCTCACAGTCCCCCCCAGCACACACATGCCTGCCACTGGCCTCTGAAGACGTCATGAACAACTGAGATCACAATCACCATCAGCACACACATGCCTGGCACTGGCCTCTGATGATGTCACGAGCAACTGAGCTCACAATCACCATCAGCACACACATGCCTGCCACTGGCTTCTCACGCCCTCAGGCACAGGGACCTCACAATCACCACCAGCACACACATGCCTGCCACTGGCTTTTAACTCCCTCAGGTACAAGCACCTCACAATCACCACCAGCACACACATGCCTGGCACTGGCCTCTCAACCCGTCACGCACAAGTACCTCACAGTCACCCCCAGCACACACATGCCTGGCAATGGCCTCTCATGACGTCACGAACAACTGAGTTCACAATCACCCCCAGCACACACATGCCTGGCACCGGCCTCTGATGACATCAGGAACAATTGAGCTCACAATCACCACCAGCACACACATGCCTGCCACTGGCCTCTCATGCCCTCAGGCACAAGGACCTCAAAATCACCACCAGTAGACTAGTGCCTGGCATGGCATGTGACAACATCACGAACACCTGAGCTCACAATCACCACCAGCACACACATTCCTGGCACTGGCCTCTCGCCCTCAGACACAATGACCTCACAATAACCACCAGCAAAAAAAGCCTGGCACTGGCCTCTAACGCCCTAAGGCACAAGGACCTCACAATCACCACCAGCACACACATGCCTGCCACTGGCTTCTGATGATGTCACGAACAACTGAGCTCACAATCACCATCAGCACACACATGCCTGCCACTGGCCTCTCATGACGTCACGAGCAACTGAGCTCACAATCACCACCAGCACACACATGCCTGCCACTGGCCTCTCATGACGTCACGAGCAACTGAGCTCACAATCACCACCAGCACACACATGCCTGCCACTGGCTTTTAACTCCCTCAGGTACAAGCACCTCACAATCACAACCAGAACACACCAGTCTGACACTGGCCTCTCATGCCTCCACGCACAACTGACCTCAAAATCACCACCAGCACACACATGCCTGCCACTGGCTACTCATACCGTCATGCACAAGGACCTCACAGTCCCCCCCAGCACACACATGCCTGGCAATGGCCTCTCATGACGTCATGAACAACTGAGCTCACAATCACCACCAGCAGACACGTGCCTGCCACTGGCTTTTAACTCCCTACGGCACAAGGACCTCACAATCACCACCAGCAAACACATGCCTGGCACTGGCCTGTCAACCCATCACGCACAAGTACCTCACAGTCACCCCCAGCACACACATGCCTGGCACTGGCCTCTCATGACGTCACGAACAACTGAGCTCACAATCACCACCAGCACACACATGCCTGGCACCGGCCTCTGATGACATCAGGAACAATTGAGCTCACAATCACCACCAGCACACACATGCCTGCCACTGGCCTCTCATGCCCTCAGGCACAAGGACCTCAAAATCACCACCAGTAGACTAGTGCCTGGCACTGGCATGTGACAACATCACGAACAACTGAGCTCACAATCACCACCAGCACACACATGCCTGCCACTGGCCTCTCGCCCTCAGACACAATGACCTCACAATAACCACCAGGAAAAACAGCCTGGCACTGGCCTCTAACGCCCTAAGGCACAAGGACCTCACAATCAACACCAGCACACACATGCCTGCCACTGGCCTCTGATGATGTCACGAACAACTGAGCTCACAATCACCATCAGCACACACATGCCTGGCACTGGCCTCTGATGATGTCACGAGCAACTGAGCTCACAATCACCACCAGCACACACCTGCCTGCCACTGGCTTCTCACGCCCTCAGGCACAGGGACCTCACAATCACCACCAGCACACACATGCCTGCCACTGGCTTTTAACTCCCTCAGGTACAAGGACCTCACAATCACCACGAGCACACACATGCCTGGCACTGGCCTCTCAACCCGTCACGCACAAGTACCTCACAGTCACCCCCAGCACACACATGCCTTGCAATGGCCTCTCATGACGTCACGAACAACTGAGTTCACAATCACCACCAGCACACACATGCCTGGCACCGGCCTCTGATGACATCAGGAACAATTGAGCTCACAATCACCACCAGCACACACATGCCTGCCACTGGCCTCTCATGCCCTCAGGCACAAGGACCTCAAAATCACCACCAGTAGACTAGTGCCTGGCATGGCATGTGACAACATCACGAACAACTGAGCTCACAATCACCACCAGCACACACATGCCTGCCACTGGCCTCTCGCCCTCAGACACAATGACCTCACAATAACCACCAGCAAAAAAAGCCTGGCACTGGCCTCTAACGCCCTAAGGCACAAGGACCTCACAATCACCACCAGCACACACATGCCTGCCACTGGCCTCTGATGATGTCACGAACAACTGAGCTCACAATCACCACCAGCACACACATGCCTGCCACTGGCTTTTAACTCCCTCAGGTACAAGCACCTCACAATCACAACCAGAACACACCAGTTTGACATTGGCCTCTCATGCCTCCACGCACAACTGACCTCAAAATCACCACCAGCACACACATGCCTGCCACTGGCTCCTCATACCGTCATGCACAAGGACCTCACAGTCCCCCCCAGCACACACATGCCTGCCACTGGCCTCTCATGACGTCATGAACAACTGAGATCACAATCACCACCAGCAGACACGTGCCTGCCACTGGCTTTTAACTCCCTACGGCACAAGGACCTCACAATCACCATCAGCACACACATGCCTGGCACTGGCCTCTCAACCCGTCACGCACAAGTACCTCACAGTCACCCCCAGCACACACATGCCTGATACTGGCCTCTGATGATGTCACGAACAACTGAGCTCACAATCACCACCAGCACACACATGCCTGCCACTGGTCTCATGACGTCACGAGCAACTGAGCTCACAATCACCACCAGCACACACCTGCCTGACATTGGCTTCTCACGCCCTCAGGCACAAGGACCTCACAATCACGACCAGTAGACTAGTGCCTGGCACTGGCATGTGACAACATCACGAACAACTGGGCTCACAATCACCACCAGCACACACATGCCTGGCACCGGCCTCTGATGACATCAGGAACAATTGAGCTCACAATCACCACCAGCACACACATGCCTGCCACTGGCTTTTAACTCCCTCAGGTACAAGCACCTCACAATCATAACCAGAACACACCAGTCTGACACTGGCCTCTCATGCCTCCACGCACAACTGACCTCAAAATCACCACCAGCACACACATGCCTGCCACTGGCTCCTCATACCGTCATGCACAAGGACCTCACAGTCCCCCCCAGCACACACATGCCTGCCACTGGCCTCTGAAGACGTCATGAACAACTGAGATCACAATCACCACCAGCAGACACGTGCCTGCCACTGGCTTTTAACTCCCTACGGCACAAGGACCTCACAATCACCACCAGCACACACAGGCCTGGCACTGGCCTCTCAACCCGTCACGCACAAGTACCTCACAGTCACCCCCAGCACACACATGCCTGGCAATGGCCTCTCATGACGTCACGAACAACTGAGCTCACAATCACCACCAGCACACACATGCCTGGCACCGGCCTCTGATGACATCAGGAACAATTGAGCTCACAATCACCACCAGCACACACCTGCCTGACATTGGCTTCTCACGCCCTCAGGCACAAGGACCTCAAAATCACCACCAGTAGACTAGTGCCTGGCATGGCATGTGACAACATCACGAACAACTGAGCTCACAATCACCACCAGCACACACATGCCTGCCACTGGCCTCTCGCCCTCAGACACAATGACCTCACAATAACCACCAGCAAAAAAAGCCTGGCACTGGCCTCTAACGCCCTAAGGAACAAGGACCTCACAATCAACACCAGCACACACATGCCTGGCACTGGCCTCTGATGATGTCACGAACAACTGAGCTCACAATCACCATCAGCACACACATGCCTGGCACTGGCCTCTGATGATGTCACGAGCAACTGAGCTCACAATCACCACCAGCACACACATGCCTGCCACTGGCTTCTCACGCCCTCAGGCACAGGGACCTCACAATCACCACCAGCACACACATGCCTGCCACTGGCTTTTAACTCCCTCAGGTACAAGCACCTCACAATCACAACCAGAACACACCAGTCTGACACTGGCCTCTCATGCCTCCACGCACAACTGACCTCAAAATCACCACCAGCACACACATGCCTGCCACTGGCTCCTCATACCGTCATGCACAAGGACCTCACAGTCCCCCCCAGCACACACATGCCTGCCACTGGCCTCTGAAGACGTCATGAACAACTGAGATCACAATCACCACCAGCAGACACGTGCCTGCCACTGGCTTTTAACTCCCTACGGCACAAGGACCTCACAATCACCACCAGCACACACAGGCCTGGCACTGGCCTCTCAACCCGTCACGCACAAGTACCTCACAGTCACCACCAGCACACACATGCCTGGCAATGGCCTCTCATGACGTAACGAACAACTGAGCTCACAATCACCACCAGCACACACATGCCTGGCACCGGCCTCTGATGACATCAGGAACAATTGAGCTCACAATCACCACCAGCACACACCTGCCTGACATTGGCTTCTCACGCCCTCAGACACAAGGACCTCAAAATCACCACCAGTAGACTAGTGCCTGGCATGGCATGTGACAACATCACGAACAACTGAGCTCACAATCACCACCAGCACACACATGCCTGCCACTGGCCTCTCGCCCTCAGACACAATGACCTCACAATAACCACCAGCAAAAAAAGCCTGGCACTGGCCTCTAACGCCCTAAGGAACAAGGACCTCACAATCAACACCAGCACACACATGCCTGGCACTGGCCTCTGATGATGTCACGAACAACTGAGCTCACAATCACCATCAGCACACACATGCCTGGCACTGGCCTCTGATGATGTCACGAGCAACTGAGCTCACAATCACCACCAGCACACACATGCCTGCCACTGGCTTCTCACGCCCTCAGGCACAGGGACCTCACAATCACCACCAGCACACACATGCCTGCCACTGGCTTTTAACTCCCTCAGGTACAAGCACCTCACAATCACAACCAGAACACACCAGTCTGACACTGGCCTCTCATGCCTCCACGCACAACTGACCTCAAAATCACCACCAGCACACACATGCCTGCCACTGGCTCCTCATACCGTCATGCACAAGGACCTCACAGTCCCCCCCAGCACACACATGCCTGCCACTGGCCTCTCATGACGTCATGAACAACTGAGCTCACAATCACCACCAGCAGACACGTGCCTGCCACTGGCTTTTAACTCCCTACGGCACAAGGACCTCACAATCACCACCAGCACACACAGGCCTGGCACTGGCCTCTCAACCCGTCACGCACAAGTACCTCACAGTCACCCCCAGCACACACATGCCTGGCAATGGCCTCTCATGACGTCACGAACAACTGAGCTCACAATCACCACCAGCACACACATGCCTGGCACCGGCCTCTGATGACATCAGGAACAATTGAGCTCACAATCACCACCAGCACACACCTGCCTGACATTGGCTTCTCACGCCCTCAGGCACAAGTACCTCAAAATCACCACCAGTAGACTAGTGCCTGGCATGGCATGTGACAACATTACGAACAACTGAGCTCACAATCACCACCAGCACACACATGCCTGCCACTGGCCTCTCGCCCTCAGACACAATGACCTCACAATAACCACCAGCAAAAAAAGCCTGGCACTGGCCTCTAATGCCCTAAGGCACAAGGACCTCACAATCACCACCAGCACACACATGCCTGCCACTGGCCTCTGATGATGTCACGAACAACTGAGCTCACAATCACCACCAGCACACACATGTCTGGCACTGGCCTCTCATGACGTCACGAGCAACTGAGCTCACAATCACCACCAGCACACACATGCCTGCCACTGGCTTCTCACGCCCTCACGCACAGGGACCTCACAATCACCACCAGCACACACATGCCTGCCACTGGCTTTTAACTCCCTCAGGTACAAGCACCTCACAATCACAACCAGAACACACCAGTCTGACACTGGCCTCTCATGCCTCCACGCACAACTGACCTCAAAATCACCACCAGCACACACATGCCTGCCACTGGCTCCTCATACCGTCATGCACAAGGACCTCACAGTCCCCCCCAGCACACACATGCCTGCCACTGGCCTCTGAAGACGTCATGAACAACTGAGATCACAATCACCACCAGCAGACACGTGCCTGCCACTGGCTTTTAACTCCCTACGGCACAAGGACCTCACAATCACCACCAGCACACACATGCCTGGCACTGGCCTCTCAACCCGTCACGCACAAGTACCTCACAGTCACCACCAGCACACACATGCCTGGCAATGGCCTCTCATGACGTAACGAGCAACTGAGCTCACAATCACCACCAGCACACACATGCCTGGCACCGGCCTCTGATGACATCAGGAACAATTGAGCTCACAATCACCACCAGCACACACATGCCTGCCACTGGCCTCTCAACCCGTCACGCACAAGTACCTCACAATCACCAACAGTAGACTAGTGCCTGGCACTGGCATGTGACAACATCACGAACAACTGAGCTCACAATCACCACCAGCACACACATTCCTGGCACTGGCCTCTCGCCCTCAGACACAATGACCTCACAATAACCACCAGCAAAAAAAGCCTGGCACTGGCCTCTAACGCCCTAAGGCACAAGGACCTCACAATCAACACCAGCACACACATGCCTGGCACTGGCCTCTGATGATGTCACGAACAACTGAGCTCACAATCACCACCAGCACACACATGCCTGCCACTGGCCTCTCATGACGTCACGAGCAACTGAGCTCACAATCACCACCAGCACACACCTGCCTGCCACTGGCTTCTCACGCCCTCACGCACAGGGACCTCACAATCACCACCAGCACACACATGCCTGCCACTGGCTTTTAACTCCCTCAGGTACAAGCACCTCACAATCACAACCAGAACACACCAGTCTGACACTGGCCTCTCATGCCTCCACGCACAACTGACCTCAAAATCACCACCAGCACACACATGCCTGCCACTGGCTCCTCATACCGTCATGCACAAGGACCTCACAGTCCCCCCCAGCACACACATGCCTGCCACTGGCCTCTGAAGACGTCATGAACAACTGAGCTCACAATCACCACCAGCAGACACATGCCTGCCACTGGCCTCTGATGATGTCAAGAACAACTGAGCTCACAATCACCACCAGCACACACATGCCTGGCACTGGCCTCTCAACCCGTCACGCACAAGTACCTCACAGTCACCCCCAGCACACACATGCCTGGCACTGGCCTCTCATGACGTCACGAACAACTGAGCTCACAATCACCACCAGCACACACATGCCTTGCACCGGCCTCTGATGACATCAGGAACAATTGAGCTCACAATCACCACCAGCACACACATGCCTGCCACTGGCCTCTCATGCCCTCAGGCACAAGGACCTCAAAATCACCACCAGTAGACTAGTGCCTGGCACTGGCATGTGACAACATCACGAACACCTGAGCTCACAATCACCACCAGCACACACATGCCTGCCACTGGCCTCTCATGACGTCACGAGCAACTGAGCTCACAATCACCACCAGCACACACATGCCTGCCACTGGCCTCTCATGACATCACGAGCAACTGAGCTCACAATCACCACCAGCACACACATGCCTGCCACTGGCTTTTAACTCCCTCAGGTACAAGCACCTCACAATCACAACCAGAACACACCAGTCTGACACTGGCCTCTCATGCCTCCACGCACAACTGACCTCAAAATCACCACCAGCACACACATGCCTGCCACTGGCTCCTCATACCGTCATGCACAAGGACCTCACAGTCCCCCCCAGCACACACATGCCTGCCAATGGCCTCTGAAGACGTCATGAACAACTGAGCTCACAATCACCACCAGCACACACATGGCTGCCACTGGCCTCTGATGATGTCAAGAACAACTGAGCTCACAATCACCACCAGCACACACATGCCTGGCACTGGCCTCTCAACCCGTCACGCACAAGTACCTCACAGTCACCCCCAGCACACACAGGCCTGGCACTGGCCTCTCATGACGTCACGAGCAACTGAGCTCACAATCACCACCAGCACACACATGCCTTGCACCGGCCTCTGATGACATCAGGAACAATTGAGCTCACAATCACCACCAGCACACACATGCCTGCCACTGGCCTCTCATGCCCTCAGGCACAAGGACCTCAAAATCACCACCAGTAGACTAGTGCCTGGCACTGGCATGTGACAACATCACGAACAACTGAGCTCACAATCACCACCAGCACACACATGCCTGCCACTGGCCTCTCGCCCTCAGACACAATGACCTCACAATAACCACCAGCACACACCTGCCTGCCACTGGCCTCTAACGCCCTAAGGCACAAGGACCTCACAATCAACAAGAGCAAAAAAAGCCTGGCACTGGCCTCTGATGATGTCACGAGCAACTGAGCTCACAATCACCACCAGCACACACATGCCTGCCACTGGCTTCTCACGCCCTCAGGCACAGGGACCTCACAATCACCACCAGCACACACATGCCTGCCACTGGCTTTTAACTCCCTCAGGTACAAGCACCTCACAATCACAACCAGAACACACCAGTCTGACACTGGCCTCTCATGCCTCCACGCACAACTGACCTCAAAATCACCACCAGCACACACATGCCTGCCACTGGCTCCTCATACCGTCATGCACAAGGACCTCACAGTCCCCCCCAGCACACACATGCCTGCCACTGGCCTCTGAAGACGTCATGAACAACTGAGATCACAATCACCACCAGCAGACACGTGCCTGCCACTGGCTTTTAACTCCCTACGGCACAAGGACCTCACAATCACCACCAGCACACACATGCCTGGCACTGGCCTCTCAACCCGTCACGCACAAGTACCTCACAGTCACCCCCAGCACACACATGCCTGGCACTGGCCTCTCATGACGTCACGAACAACTGAGCTCACAATCACCACCAGCACACACATGCCTGGCACCGGCCTCTGATGACATCAGGAACAATTGAGCTCACAATCACCACCAGCACACACATGCCTGCCACTGGCCTCTCATGCCCTCAGGCACAAGGACCTCACAATCACCACCAGTAGACTAGTGCCTGGCATGGCATGTGACAACATCACGCAAAACTGACCTCAAAATCACCACCAGCACACACATGCCTGCCACTGGCCTCTCGCCCTCAGACACAATGACCTCACAATAACCACCAGCAAAAAAAGCCTGGCACTGGCCTCTAACGCCCTAAGGCACAAGGACCTCACAATCACCACCAGCACACACATGCCTGCCACTGGCCTCTGATGATGTCACGAACAACTGAGCTCACAATCACCATCAGCACACACATGCCTGGCACTGGCCTCTGATGATGTCACGAGCAACTGAGCTCACAATCACCACCAGCACACACATGCCTGCCACTGGCTCCTCATACCGTCATGCACAAGGACCTCACAGTCCTCCCCAGCACACACATGCCTGCCACTGGCCTCTGAATACGTCATGAACAACTGAGATCACAATCACCATCAGCACACACATGCCTGGCACTGGCCTCTGATGATGTCACGAGCAACTGAGCTCACAATCACCACCAGCACACACATGCCTGCCACTGCCTTCTCACGCCCTCAGGCACAGGGACCTCACAATCACCACCAGCACACACATGCCTGCCACTGGCTTTTAACTCCCTCAGGTACAAGCACCTCACAATCACCACCAGCACACACATGCCTGGCACTGGCCTCTCAACCCGTCACGCACAAGTACCTCACAGTCACCCCCAGCACACACATGCCTGCCACTGGCCTCTCATGACGTCACGAACAACTGAGCTCACAATCACCACCAGCACACACATGCCTGGCACCGGCCTCTGATGACATCAGGAACAATTGAGCTCACAATCACCACCAGCACACACATGCCTGCCACTGGCCTCTCATGCCCTCAGGCACAAGGACCTCAAAATCACCACCAGTAGACTAGTGCCTGGCATGGCATGTGACAACATCACGAACAACTGAGCTCACAATCACCACCAGCACACACATGCCTGCCACTGGCCTCTCGCCCTCAGACACAATGACCTCACAATAACCACCAGCAAAAAAAGCCTGGCACTGGCCTCTAACGCCCTAAGGCACAAGGACCTCACAATCACCACCAGCACACACATGCCTGCCACTGGCCTCTGATGATGTCACGAACAACTGAGCTCACAATCACCATCAGCACACACATGCCTGCCACTGGCCTCTGATGATGTCACGAGCAACTGAGCTCACAATCACCACCAGCACACACCTGCCTGCCACTGGCTTCTCACGCCCTCAGGCACAGGGACCTCACAATCACCACCAGCACACACATGCCTGCCACTGGCTTTTAACTCCCTCAGGTACAAGCACCTCACAATCACAACCAGAACACACCAGTCTGACACTGGCCTCTCATGCCTCCACGCACAACTGACCTCAAAATCACCACCAGCACACACATGCCTGCCACAGGCTCCTCATACCGTCATGCACAAGGACCTCACAGTCCCCCCCAGCACACACATGCCTGCCACTGGCCTCTGAAGACGTCATGAACAACTGAGATCACAATCACCACCAGCAGACACGTGCCTGCCACTGGCTTTTAACTCCCTACGGCACAAGGACCTCACAATCACCACCAGCACACACATGCCTGGCACTGGCCTCTCAACCCGTCACGCACAAGTACCTCACAGTCACCCCCAGCACACACATGCCTGGCAATGGCCTCTCATGACGTCACGAACAACTGAGCTCACAATCACCACCAGCACACACATGCCTGGCACCGGCCTCTGATGACATCAGGAACAATTGAGGTCACAATCACCACCAGCACACACATGCCTGCCACTGGCCTCTCATGCCCTCAGGCACAAGGACCTCAAAATCACCACCAGTAGACTAGTGCCTGGCACTGGCATGTGACAACATCACGAGCAACTGAGCTCACAATCACCACCAGCACACACATGCCTGGCACTGGCCTCTCGCCCTCAGACACAATGACCTCACAATAACCACCAGCAAAAAAAGCCTGGCACTGGCCTCTAACGCCCTAAGGCACAAGGACCTCACAATCACCACCAGCACACACATGCCTGGCACTGGCCTCTGATGATGTCACGAACAACTGAGCTCACAATCACCATCAGCACACACATGCCTGCCACTGGCCTCTGATGATGTCACGAGCAACTGAGCTCACAATCACCACCAGCACACACATGCCTGCCACTGGCTCCTCATACCGTCATGCACAAGGACCTCACAGTCCCCCCCAGCACACACATGCGTGCCACTGGCCTCTGAAGACGTCATGAACAACTGAGATCACAATCACCATCAGCACACACATGCCTGGCACTGGCCTCTGATGATGTCACGAGCAACTGAGCTCACAATCACCACCAGCACACACATGCCTGGCACTGGCCTCTCATGACGTCACGAGCAACTGAGCTCACAATCACCACCAGCACACACATGCCTGCCACTGGCTTCTCACGCCCTCACGCACAGGGACCTCACAATCACCACCAGCACACACATGCCTGCCACTGGCTTTTAACTCCCTCAGGTACAAGCACCTCACAATCACAACCAGAACACACCAGTCTGACACTGGCCTCTCATGCCTCCACGCACAACTGACCTCAAAATCACCACCAGCACACACATGCCTGCCACTGGCTCCTCATACCGTCATGCACAAGGACCTCACAGTCCCCCCCAGCACACACATGCCTGCCACTGGCCTCTGAAGACGTCATGAACAACTCAGCTCACAATCACCACCAGCAGACACGTGCCTGCCACTGGCTTTTAACTCCCTACGGCACAAGGACCTCACAATCACCACCAGCACACACATGCCTGGCACTGGCCTCTCAACCTGTCACGCACAAGTACCTCACAGTCACCCCCAGCACACACATGCCTGGCACTGGCCTCTCATGATGTCACGAACAACTGAGCTCACAATCACCACCAGCACACACATGCCTGGCACCGGCCTCTGATGACATCAGGAACAACTGAGCTCACAATCACCACCAGCACACACATGCCTGCCACTGGCCTCTCATGCCCTCAGGCACAAGGACCTCAAAATCACCACCAGTAGACTAGTGCCTGGCATGGCATGTGACAACATCACGAACAACTGAGCTCACAATCACCCCCAGCACACACATGCCTGCCACTGGCCTCTCGCCCTCAGACACAATGACCTCACAATAACCACCAACAAAAAAAGCCTGGCACTGGCCTCTAACGCCCTAAGGCACAAGGACCTCACAATCATCACCAGCGCACACATGCCTGCCACTGGCCTCTGATGATGTCACGAACAACTGAGCTCACAATCACCACCAGCACACATATGCCTGCCACTGGCTTTTAATTCCCTCAGGTACAAGCACCTCACAATCACAACCAGAACACACCAGTCTGACACTGGCCTCTCATGCCTTCACGCACAACTGACCTCAAAATCACCACCAGCACACACATGCCTGCCACTGGCTCCTCATACTGTCATGCACAAGGACCTCACAGTCCCCCCCAGCACACACATGCCTGGCACTGGCCTCTGAAGACGTCATGAACAACTGAGCTCACAATCACCACCAGCACACATGTGCCTGGCACTGGCCTCTCGCCCTCAGACACAATGACCTCACAATAACCACCAGCAAAAAAAGCCTGGCACTGGCCTCTAACGCCCTAAGGCACAAGGACATCACAATCAACAAGAGCAAAAAAAGCCTGGCACTGGCCTCTGATGATGTCACGAACAACTGAGCTCACAATCACCACCAGCACACACATGCCTGGCACTGGCCTCTCATGACGTCACGAGCAACTGAGCTCACAATCACCACCAGCACACACCTGCCTGCCACTGGCTTCTCACGCCCTCACGCACAGGGACCTCACAATCACCACCAGCAGACACGTGCCTGCCACTGGCTTTTAACTCCCTACGGCACAAGGACCTCACAATCACCACCAGCACACACATGCCTGGCACTGGCCTCTCAACCCATCACGCACAAGTACCTCACAGTCACCCCCAGCACACACATGCCTGGCACTGGCCTCTCATGACGTAACGAGCAACTGAGTTCACAATCACCACCAGCACACATATGCCTGGCACCGGCCTCTGATGACATCAGGAACAATTGAGCTCACAATCACCACCAGCACACACATGCCTGCCACTGGCCTCTCATGCCCTCAGGCACAAGGACCTCAAAATCACCACCAGTAGACTAGTGCCTGGCACTGGCATGTGACAACATCACGAACACCTGAGCTCACAATCACCCCCAGCACACACATGCCTGGCACTGGCCTCTCGCCCTCAGACACAATGACCTCACAATAACCACCAGCAAAAAAAGCCTGGCAATGGCCTCTAACGCCCTAAGGCACAAGGACCTCACAATCACCACCAGCACACACATGCCTGCCACTGGCCTCTGATGATGTCACCAACAACTGAGCTCACAATCACCACCAGCACACACATGCCTGCCACTGGCCTCTCATGACGTCACGAGCAACTGAGCTCACAATCACCACCAGCAAACACATGCCTGCCACTGGCTTCTCACGCCCTCAGGCACAGGGACCTCACAATCACCACCAGCACACACATGCCTGCCACTGCCTTTTAACTCCCTCAGGTACAAGCACCTCACAATCACAACCAGAACACACCAGTCTGACACTGTCCTCTCATGCCTCCACGCACAACTGACCTCACAATCACCACCAGCACACACATGCCTGCCACTGGCTCCTCATACCGTCATGCACAAGGACCTCACAGTCCCCCCCAGCACACACATGCCTGCCACTGGCCTCTGAAGACGTCATGAACAACTGAGCTCACAATCACCACCAGCAGACACGTGCCTGCCACTGGCTTTTAACTCCCTACGGCACAAGGACCTCACAATCACCACCAGCACACACATGCCTGGCACTGGCCTCTCAACCCGTCACGCACAAGTACCTCACAGTCACCCCCAGCACACACAGGCCTGGCACTGGCCTCTGAAGACGTAACGAGCAACTGAGCTCACAATCACCACCAGCACACACATGCCTGGCACTGGCCTCTGATGACATCAGGAACAATTGAGCTCACAATCACCACCAGCACACACATGCCTGCCACTGGCCTCTCATGCCCTCAGGCACAAGCACCTCAAAATCACCACCAGTAGACTAGTGCCTGGCACTGGCATGTGACAACATCACGAACAACTGAGCTCACAATCACCACCAGCACACACATGCCTGCCACTGGCCTCTCGCCCTCAGACACAATGACCTCACAATAACCACCAGCAAAAAAAGCCTGGCACTGGCCTCTAACGCCCTAAGGCACAAGGACCTCACAATCAACAAGAGCAAAAAAAGCCTGGCACTGGCCTCTGATGATGTCACGAACAACTGAGCTCACAATCACCATCAGCACACAAATGCCTGCCACTGGCCTCTCATGATGTCACGAGCAACTGAGCTCACAATCACCACCAGCACACACATGCCTGCCACTGGCTTCTCACGCCCTCACGCACAGGGACCTCACAATCACCACCAGCACACACATGCCTGCCACTGGCTTTTAACTCCCTCAGGTACAAGCACCTCACAATCACAACCAGAACACACCAGTCTGACACTGGCCTCTCATGCCTCCACGCACAACTGACCTCAAAATCACCACCAGCACACACATGCCTGCCACTGGCTCCTCATACCGTCATGCACAAGGACCTCACAGTCCCCCCCAGCACACACATGCCTGCCACTGGCCTCTGAAGACGTCATGAACAACTGAGCTCACAATCACCACCAGCAGACACGTGCCTGCCACTGGCTTTTAACTCCCTACGGCACAAGGACCTCACAATCACCACCAGCACACACATGCCTGGCACTGGCCTCTCAACCCGTCACGCACAAGTACCTCACAGTCACCCCCAGCACACACATGCCTGGCACTGGCCTCTCATGACGTCACGAACAACTGAGTTCACAATCACCACCAGCACACACATGCCTGGCACCGGCCTCTGATGACATCAGGAACAATTGAGCTCACAATCACCACCAGCACACACATGCCTGCCACTGGCCTCTCATGTCCTCAGGCACAAGGACTTCAAAATCACCACCAGTAGACTAGTGCCTGGCATGGCATGTGACAACATCACGAACAACTGAGCTCACAATCACCACCAGCACACACATGCCTGCCACTGGCCTCTCGCCCTCAGACACAATGACCTCACAATAACCACCAGCAAAAAAAGCCTGGCACTGGCCTCTAACGCCCTAAGGCACAAGGACATCACAATCACCACCAGCACACACATGCCTGCCACTGGCCTCTGATGATGTCACGAACAACTGAGCTCACAATCACCACCAGCACACACATGCCTGCCACTGGCCTCTCATGACGTCACGAGCAACTGAGCTCACAATCACCACCAGCACACACATGCCTGCCACTGGCTTCTCACGCCCTCAGGCACAGGGACCTCACAATCACCACCAGCACACACATGCCTGCCACTGGCTTTTAACTCCCTCAGGTACAAGCACCTCACAATCACAACCAGAACACACCAGTCTGACACTGGCCTCTCATGCCTTCATGCACAACTGACCTCAAAATCACCACCAGCACACACATGCCTGCCACTGGCTCCTCATACTGTCATGCACAAGGACCTCACAGTCCCCCCCAGCACACACATGCCTGGCACTGGCCTCTGAAGACGTCATGAACAACTGAGCTCACAATCACCACCAGCACACATGTGCCTGCCACTGGCCTCTCGCCCTCAGACACAATGACCTCACAATAACCACCAGCAAAAAAAGCCTGGCACTGGCCTCTAACGCCCTAAGGCACAAGGACATCACAATCAACAAGAGCAAAAAAAGCCTGGCAATGGCCTCTGATGATGTCACGAACAACTGAGCTCACAATCACCACCAGCACACACATGCCTGGCACTGGCCTCTCATGACGTCACGAGCAACTGAGCTCACAATCACCACCAGCACACACCTGCCTGCCACTGGCTTCTCACGCCCTCAGGCACAGGGACCTCACAATCACCACCAGCACACACATGCCTGCCACTGGCTTTTAACTCCCTCAGGTACAAGCACCTCACAATCACAACCAGAACACACCAGTCTGACACTGGCCTCTCATGCCTCCACGCACAACTGACCTCAAAATCACCACCAGCACACACATGCCTGCCACTGGCTCCTCATACCGTCATGCACAAGGACCTCACAGTCCCCCCCAGCACACACATGCCTGCCACTGGCCTCTGAAGACGTCATGAACAACTGAGATCACAATCACCACCAGCAGACACGTGCCTGCCACTGGCTTTTAACTCCCTACGGCACAAGGACCTCACAATCACCACCAGCACACACATGCCTGCCACTGGCTTTTAACTCCCTCAGGTACAAGCACCTCACAATCACAACCAGAACACACCAGTCTGACACTGGCCTCTCATGCCTCCATGCAAAACTGACCTCAAAATCACCACCAGCACACACATGCCTGCCACTGGCTCCTCATACCGTCATGCACAAGGACCTCACAGTCCCCCCCAGCACGCACATGCCTGCCACTGGCCTCTGAAGACGTCATGAACAACTGAGATCACAATCACCACCAGCAGACACGTGCCTGCCACTGGCTTTTAACTCCCTACGGCACAAGGACCTCACAATCACCACCAGCACACACATGCCTGGCACTGGCCTCTCAACCCGTCACGCACAAGTACCTCACAGTCACCCCCAGCACACACATGCCTGGCACTGGCCTCTCATGACGTCACGAACAACTGAGCTCACAATCACCACCAGCACACACATGCCTGCCACTGGCCTCTCATGCCCTCAGGCACAAGGACCTCACAATCACCACCAGTAGACTAGTGCCTGGCATGGCATGTGACAACATCACGCAAAACTGACCTCAAAATCACCACCAGCACACACATGCCTGCCACTGGCCTCTCGCCCTCAGACACAATGACCTCACAATAACCACCAGCAAAAAAAGCCTGGCAATGGCCTCTAACGCCCTAAGGCACAAGGACCTCACAATCACCACCAGCACACACATGCCTGGCACTGGCCTCTGATGATGTCACGAACAACTGAGCTCACAATCACCATCAGCACACACATGCCTGGCACTGGCCTCTGATGATGTCACGAGCAACTGAGCTCACAATCACCACCAGCACACACATGCCTGCCACTGGCTCCTCATACCGTCATGCACAAGGACCTCACAGTCCCCCCCAGCACACACATGCCTGCCACTGGCCTCTGAATACGTCATGAACAACTGAGATCACAATCACCATCAGCACACACATGCCTGGCACTGGCCTCTGATGATGTCACGAGCAACTGAGCTCACAATCACCACCAGCACACACATGCCTGCCACTGGCTTCTCACGCCCTCAGGCACAGCGACCTCACAATCACCACCAGCACACACATGCCTGCCACTGGCTTTTAACTCCCTCAGGTACAAGCACCTCACAATCACAACCAGAACACACCAGTCTGACACTGGCCTCTCATACCTTCATGCACAACTGACCTCAAAATCACCACCAGCACACACATGCCTGCCACTGGCTCCTCATACTGTCATGCACAAGGACCTCACAGTCCCCCCCAGCACACACATGCCTGGCACTGGCCTCTGAAGACGTCATGAACAACTGAGCTCACAATCACCACCAGCACACATGTGCCTGCCACTGGCCTCTCGCCCTCAGACACAATGACCTCACAATAACCACCAGCAAAAAAAGCCTGGCACTGGCCTCTAACGCCCTAAGGCACAAGGACATCACAATCAACAAGAGCAAAAAAAGCCTGGCACTGGCCTCTGATGATGTCACGAACAACTGAGCTCACAATCACCACCAGCACACACATGCCTGGCACTGGCCTCTGATGATGTCACGAGCAACTGAGCTCACAATCACCACCAGCACACACCTGCCTGCCACTGGCTTCTCACGCCCTCACGCACAGGGACCTCACAATCACCACCAGCACACACATGCCTGCCACTGGCTTTTAACTCCCTCAGGTACAAGCACCTCACAATCACAACCAGAACACACCAGTCTGACACTGGCCTCTCATGCCTCCACGCACAACTGACCTCAAAATCACCACCAGCACACACATGCCTGCCACTGGCTCCTCATACCGTCATGCACAAGGACCTCACAGTCCCCCCCAGCACACACATGCCTGCCACTGGCCTCTGAAGACGTCATGAACAACTGAGATCACAATCACCACCAGCAGACACGTGCCTGCCACTGGCTTTTAACTCCCTACGGCACAAGGACCTCACAATCACCACCAGCACACACATGCCTGGCACTGGCCTCTCAACCCGTCACGCACAAGTACCTCACAGTCACCCCCAGCACACACATGCCTGGCACTGGCCTCTCATGACGTCACGAACAACTGAGCTCACAATCACCACCAGCACACACATGCCTGGCACCGGACTCTGATGACATCAGGAACAATTGAGCTCACAATCACCACCAGCACACAAATGCCTGCCACTGGCCTCTCATGCCCTCAGGCACAAGGACCTCACAATCACCACCAGTAGACTAGTGCCTGGCATGGCATGTGACAACATCACGCAAAACTGACCTCAAAATCACCACCAGCACACACATGCCTGCCACTGGCCTCTCGCCCTCAGACACAATGACCTCACAATAACCACCAGCAAAAAAAGCCTGGCACTGGCCTCTAACGCCCTAAGGCACAAGGACCTCACAATCACCACCAGCACACACATGCCTGCCACTGGCCTCTGATGATGTCACGAACAACTGAGCTCACAATCACCATCAGCACACACATGCCTGGCACTGGCCTCTGATGATGTCACGAGCAACTGAGCTCACAATCACCACCAGCACACACATGCCTGCCACTGGCTCCTCATACCGTCATGCACAAGGACCTCACAGTCCCCCCCAGCACACACATGCCTGCCACTGGCCTCTGAATACGTCATGAACAACTGAGATCACAATCACCATCAGCACACACATGCCTGGCACTGGCCTCTGATGATGTCACGAGCAACTGAGCTCACAATCACCACCAGCACACACATGCCTGCCACTGGCTTCTCACGCCCTCAGGCACAGGGACCTCACAATCACCACCAGCACACACATGCCTGCCACTGGCTTTTAACTCCCTCAGGTACAAGCACCTCACAATCACCACCAGCACACACATGCCTGGCACTGGCCTCTCAACCCGTCACGCACAAGTACCTCACAGTCACCCCCAGCACACACATGCCTGGCACTGGCCTCTCATGACGTCACGAACAACTGAGTTCACAATCACCACCAGCACACACATGCCTGGCACCGGCCTCTGATGACATCAGGAACAATTGAGCTCACAATCACCACCAGCACACACATGCCTGCCACTGGCCTCTCATGCCCTCAGGCACAAGGACCTCAAAATCACCACCAGTAGACTAGTGCCTGGCATGGCATGTGACAACATCACGAACAACTGAGCTCACAATCACCACCAGCACACACATGCCTGCCACTGGCCTCTCGCCCTCAGACACAATGACCTCACAATAACCACCAGCAAAAAAAGCCTGGCACTGGCCTCTAACGCCCTAAGGCACAAGGACCTCACAATCACCACCAGCACACACATGCCTGCCACTGGCCTCTGATGATGTCACGAACAACTGAGCTCACAATCACCACCAGCACACACATGCCTGGCACTGGCCTCTCATGACGTCACGAGCAACTGAGCTCACAATCACCACCAGCACACACCTGCCTGCCACTGGCTTCTCACGCCCTCAGGCACAGGGACCTCACAATCACCACCAGCACACACATGCCTGCCACTGGCTTTTAACTCCCTCAGGTACAAGCACCTCACAATCACAACCAGAACACACCAGTCTGACACTGGCCTCTCATGCCTCCACGCACAACTGACCTCAAAATCACCACCAGCACACACATGCCTGCCACTGGCTCCTCATACCGTCATGCACAAGGACCTCACAGTCCCCCCCAGCACACACATGCCTGCCACTGGCCTCTGAAGACGTCATGAACAACTGAGATCACAATCACCACCAGCAGACACATGCCTGCCACTGGCTTTTAACTCCCTCAGGTACAAGGACCTCACAATCACCCCCAGCACACACATGCCTGGCACTGGCCTCTCATGACGTCACGAACAACTGAGCTCACAATCACCACCAGCACACACATGCCTGGCACCGGACTCTGATGACATCAGGAACAATTGAGCTCACAATCACCACCAGCACACACATGCCTGCCACTGGCCTCTCATGCCCTCAGGCACAAGGACCTCAAAATCACCACCAGTAGACTAGTGCCTGGCATGGCATGTGACAACATCACGAACACCTGAGCTCACAATCACCACCAGCACACACATGCCTGCCACTGGCCTCTCGCCCTCAGACACAATGACCTCACAATAACCACCAGCAAAAAAAGCCTGGCACTGGCCTCTAACGCCCTAAGGCACAAGGACCTCACAATCAACAAGAGCAAAAAAAGCCTGGCACTGGCCTCTGATGATGTCACGAACAACTGAGCTCACAATCACCATCAGCACACACATGCCTGGCACTGGCCTCTGATGATGTCACGAGCAACTGAGCTCACAATCACCACCAGCACACACATGCCTGCCACTGGCTCCTCATACCGTCATGCACAAGGACCTCACAGTCCCCCCCAGCACACACATGCCTGCCACTGGCCTCTGAAGACGTCATGAACAACTGAGATCACAATCACCATCAGCACACACATGTCTGGCACTGGCCTCTGATGATGTCACGAGCAACTGAGCTCACAGTCACCCCCAGCACACACATGCCTGGCACTGGCCTCTCATGACGTCACGAGCAACTGAGCTCACAATCACCACCAGCACACACATGCCTGCCACTGGCTTCTCACGCCCTCAGGCACAGCGACCTCACAATCACCACCAGCACACACATGCCTGCCACTGGCTTTTAACTCCCTCAGGTACAAGCACCTCACAATCACAACCAGAACACACCAGTCTGACCCTGGCCTCTCATGCCTCCACGCACAACTGACCTCAAAATCACCACCAGCACACACATGCCTGCCACTGGCTCCTCATACCGTCATGCACAAGGACCTCACAGTCCCCCCCAGCACACACATGCCTGCCACTGGCCTCTGAAGACGTCATGAACAACTCAGCTCACAATCACCACCAGCAGACACGTGCCTGCCACTGGCTTTTAACTCCCTACGGCACAAGGACCTCACAATCACCACCAGCAGACACATGCCTGGCACTGGCCTCTCAACCTGTCACGCACAAGTACCTCACAGTCACCCCCAGCACACACACGCCTGGCAATGGCCTCTCATGATGTCACGAACAACTGAGCTCACAATCACCACCAGCACACACATGCCTGGCACCGGCCTCTGATGACATCAGGAACAATTGAGCTCACAATCACCACCAGCACACACATGCCTGCCACTGGCCTCTCATGCCCTCAGGCACAAGCACCTCAAAATCACCACCAGTAGACTAGTGCCTGGCATGGCATGTGACAACATCACGAACAACTGAGCTCACAATCACCCCCAGCACACACATGCCTGCCACTGGCCTCTCGCCCTCAGACACAATGACCTCACAATAACCACCAACAAAAAAAGCCTGGCACTGGCCTCTAACGCCCTAAGGCACAAGGACCTCACAATCATCACCAGCACACACATGCCTGCCACTGGCCTCTGATGATGTCACGAACAACTGAGCTCACAATCACCACCAGCACACATATGCCTGGCACTGGCTTTTAATTTCCTCAGGTACAAGCACCTCACAATCACAACCAGAACACACCAGTCTGACACTGGCCTCTCATGCCTCCACGCACAACTGACCTCAAAATCACCACCAGCACACACATGCCTGCCACTGGCTCCTCATACTGTCATGCACAAGGACCTCACAGTCCCCCCCAGCACACACATGCCTGGCACTGGCCTCTGAAGACGTCATGAACAACTGAGCTCACAATCACCACCAGCACACATGTGCCTGGCACTGGCCTCTCGCCCTCAGACACAATGACCTCACAATAACCACCAGCAAAAAAAGCCTGGCACTGGCCTCTAACGCCCTAAGGCACAAGGACATCACAATCAACAAGAGCAAAAAAAGCCTGGCACTGGCCTCTGATGATGTCACGAACAACTGAGCTCACAATCACCACCAGCACACACATGCCTGCCACTGGCCTCTCATGACGTCACGAGCAACTGAGCTCACAATCACCACCAGCACACACCTGCCTGCCACTGGCTTCTCACGCCCTCACGCACAGGGACCTCACAATCACCACCAGCACACACATGCCTGCCACTGGTTTTTAACTCCCTCAGGTACAAGCACCTCACAATCACAACCAGAACACACCAGTCTGACACTGGCCTCTCATGCCTCCACGCACAACTGACCTCACAATCACCACCAGCACACACATGCCTGCCACTGGCTCCTCATACCGTCATGCACAAGGACCTCACAGTCCCCCCCAGCACACACATGCCTGCCACTGGCCTCTGAAGACGTCATGAACAACTGAGATCACAATCACCACCAGCAGACACATGCCTGCCACTGGCTTTTAACTCCCTCAGGTACAAGGACCTCACAATCACCCCCAGCACACACATGCCTGGCACTGGCCTCTCATGACGTCACGAACAACTGAGCTCACAATCACCACCAGCACACACATGCCTGGCACCGGACTCTGATGACATCAGGAACAATTGAGCTCACAATCACCACCAGCACACACATGCCTGCCACTGGCCTCTCATGCCCTCAGGCACAAGGACCTCAAAATCACCACCAGTAGACTAGTGCCTGGCATGGCATGTGACAACATCACGAACACCTGAGCTCACAATCACCACCAGCACACACATGCCTGCCACTGGCCTCTCGCCCTCAGACACAATGACCTCACAATAACCACCAGCAAAAAAAGCCTGGCACTGGCCTCTAACGCCCTAAGGCACAAGGACCTCACAATCACCACCAGCACACACATGCCTGGCACTGGCCTCTGATGATGTCACGAAAAACTGAGCTCACAATCACCATCAGCACACACATGCCTGGCACTGGCCTCTGATGATGTCACGAGCAACTGAGCTCACAATCACCACCAGCACACACATGCCTGCCACTGGCTCCTCATACCGTCATGCACAAGGACCTCACAGTCCCCCCCAGCACACACATGCCTGCCACTGGCCTCTGAAGACGTCATGAACAACTGAGATCACAATCACCATCAGCACACACATGTCTGGCACTGGCCTCTGATGATGTCACGAGCAACTGAGCTCACAGTCACCCCCAGCACACACATGCCTGGCACTGGCCTCTCATGACGTCACGAGCAACTGAGCTCACAATCACCACCAGCACACACATGCCTGCCACTGGCTTCTCACGCCCTCAGGCACAGCGACCTCACAATCACCACCAGCACACACATGCCTGCCACTGCCTTTTAACTCCCTCAGGTACAAGCACCTCACAATCACAACCAGAACACACCAGTCTGACCCTGGCCTCTCATGCCTCCACGCACAACTTCATGCCTCCACGCACAACTGACCTCACAATCACCACCAGCACACACATGCCTGCCACTGGCTCCTCATACCGTCATGCACAAGGACCTCACAGTCCCCCCCAGCACACACATGCCTGCCACTGGCCTCTGAAGACGTCATGAACAACTCAGCTCACAATCACCACCAGCAGACACGTGCCTGCCACTGGCTTTTAACTCCCTACGGCACAAGGACCTCACAATCACCACCAGCACACACATGCCTGGCACTGGCCTCTCAACCTGTCACGCACAAGTACCTCACAGTCACCCCCAGCACACACATGCCTGGCAATGGCCTCTCATGATGTCACGAACAACTGAGCTCACAATCACCACCAGCACACACATGCCTGGCACCGGCCTCTGATGACATCAGGAACAATTGAGCTCACAATCACCACCAGCACACACATGCCTGCCACTGGCCTCTCATGCCCTCAGGCACAAGCACCTCAAAATCACCACCAGTACACTAGTGCCTGGCATGGCATGTGACAACATCACGAACAACTGAGCTCACAATCACCCCCAGCACACACATGCCTGCCACTGGCCTCTCGCCCTCAGACACAATGACCTCACAATAACCACCAACAAAAAAAGCCTGGCACTGGCCTCTAACGCCCTAAGGCACAAGGACCTCACAATCATCACCAGCACACACATGCCTGCCACTGGCCTCTGATGATGTCACGAACAACTGAGCTCACAATCACCACCAGCACACATATGCCTGGCACTGGCTTTTAATTCCCTCAGGTACAAGCACCTCACAATCACAACCAGAACACACCAGTCTGACACTGGCCTCTCATGCCTCCACGCACAACTGACCTCAAAATCACCACCAGCACACACATGCCTGCCACTGGCTCCTCATACTGTCATGCACAAGGACCTCACAGTCCCCCCCAGCACACACATGCCTGGCACTGGCCTCTGAAGACGTCATGAACAACTGAGCTCACAATCACCACCAGCACACATGTGCCTGGCACTGGCCTCTCGCCCTCAGACACAATGACCTCACAATAACCACCAGCAAAAAAAGCCTGGCACTGGCCTCTAACGCCCTAAGGCACAAGGACATCACAATCAACAAGAGCAAAAAAAGCCTGGCACTGTCCTCTGATGATGTCACGAACAACTGAGCTCACAATCACCACCAGCACACACATGCCTGGCACTGGCCTCTCATGACGTCACGAGCAACTGAGCTCACAATCACCACCAGCACACACCTGCCTGCCACTGGCTTCTCACGCCCTCACGCACAGGGACCTCACAATCACCACCAGCACACATATGCCTGCCACTGGCTTTTAACTCCCTCAGGTACAAGCACCTCACAATCATAACCAGAACACACCAGTCTGACACTGGCCTCTCATGCCTCCACGCACAACTGACCTCAAAATCACCACCAGCACACACATGCCTGCCACTGGCTCCTCATACCGTCATGCACAAGGACCTCACAGTCCCCCCCAGCACACACATGCCTGGCACTGGCCTCTCATGACGTCATGAACAACTGAGCTCACAATCACCACCAGCAGACACGTGCCTGCCACTGGCTTTTAACTCCCTACGGCACAAGGACCTCACAATCACCACCAGCACACACATGCCTGGCACTGGCCTCTCAACCCGTCACGCACAAGTACCTCACAGTCACCCCCAGCACACACAGGCCTGGCACTGGCCTCTGAAGACGTAACGAGCAACTGAGCTCACAATCACCACCAGCACACACATGCCTGGCACTGGCCTCTGATGACATCAGGAACAATTGAGCTCACAATCACCACCAGCACACACATGCCTGCCACTGGCCTCTCATGCCCTCAGGCACAAGGACCTCAAAATCACCACCAGTAGACTAGTGCCTGGCACTGGCATGTGACAACATCACGAACAACTGAGCTCACAATCACCACCAGCACACACATGCCTGCCACTGGCCTCTCGCCCTCAGACACAATGACCTCACAATAACCACCAGCAAAAAAAGCCTGGCACTGGCCTCTAACGCCCTAAGGCACAAGGACCTCACAATCAACAAGAGCAAAAAAAGCCTGGCACTGGCCTCTGATGATGTCACGAACAACTGAGCTCACAATCACCATCAGCACACACATGCCTGGCACTGGCCTCTCATGACGTCACGAGCAACTGAGCTCACAATCACCACCAGCACACACCTGCCTGCCACGGGCTTCTCACGCCCTCACGCACAGGGACCTCACAATCACCACCAGCACACACATGCCTGCCACTGGCTTTTAACTCCCTCAGGTACAAGCACCTCACAATCACAACCAGAACACACCAGTCTGACACTGGCCTCTCATGCCTCTACACACAACTGACCTCAAAATCACCACCAGCACACACATGCCTGCCACTGGCTCCTCATACCGTCATGCACAAGGACCTCACAGTCCCCCCCAGCACACACATGCCTGCCACTGGCCTCTCATGACGTCATGAACAACTGAGCTCACAATCACCACCAGCAGACACGTGCCTGCCACTGGCTTTTAACTCCCTACGGCACAAGGACGTCACAATCACCACCAGCACACACATGCCTGGCACTGGCCTCTCAACCCGTCACGCATAAGTACCTCACAGTCACCCCCAGCACACACATGCCTGGCACTGGCCTCTCATGACGTAACGAGCAACTGAGTTCACAATCACCACCAGCACACATATGCCTGGCACCGGCCTCTGATGACATCAGGAACAATTGAGCTCACAATCACCACCAGCACACACATGCCTGCCACTGACCTCTCATGCCCTCAGGCACAAGGACCTCAAAATCACCACCAGTAGACTAGTGCCTGGCACTGGCATGTGACAACATCACGAACACCTGAGCTCACAATCACCCCCAGCACACACATGCCTGGCACTGGCCTCTCTCCCTCAGACACAATGACCTCACAATAACCACCAGCAAAAAAAGCCTGGCAATGGCCTCTAACGCCCTAAGGCACAAGGACCTCACAATCACCACCAGCACACACATGCCTGCCACTGGCCTCTGATGATGTCACGAACAACTGAGCTCACAATCACCACCAGCACACACATGCCTGCCACTGGCCTCTCATGACGTCACGAGCAACTGAGCTCACAATCACCACCAGCAAACACATGCCTGCCACTGGCTTCTCACGCCCTCAGGCACAGGGACCTCACAATAACCACCAGCACACACATGCCTGCCACTGCCTTTTAACTCCCTCAGGTACAAGCACCTCACAATCACAACCAGAACACACCAGTCTGACACTGGCCTCTCATGCCTCCACGCACAACTGACCTCACAATCACCACCAGCACACACATGCCTGCCACTGGCTCCTCATACCGTCATGCACAAGGACCTCACAGTCCCCCCCAGCACACACATGCCTGCCACTGGCCTCTCATGACGTCATGAACAACTGAGCTCACAATCACCACCAGCACACACGTGCCTGCCACTGGCTTTTAACTCCCTACGGCACAAGGACCTCACAATCACCACCAGCACACACATGCCTGGCACTGGCCTCTCAACCCGTCACGCACAAGTACCTCACAGTCACCCCCAGCACACACAGGCCTGGCACTGGCCTCTGAAGACGTAACGAGCAACTGAGCTCACAATCACCACCAGCACACACATGCCTGGCACTGGCCTCTGATGACATCAGGAACAATTGAGCTCACAATCACCACCAGCACACACATGCCTGCCACTGGCCTCTCATGCCCTCAGGCACAAGGACCTCAAAATCACCACCAGTAGACTAGTGCCTGGCATGGCATGTGACAACATCACGAACAACTGAGCTCACAATCACCACCAGCACACACATGCCTGCCACTGGCCTCTCGCCCTCAGACACAATGACCTCACAATAACCACCAGCAAAAAAAGCCTGGCACTGGCCTCTAACGCCCTAAGGCACAAGGACCTCACAATCAACAAGAGCAAAAAAAGCCTGGCACTGGCCTCTGATGATGTCACGAACAACTGAGCTCACAATCACCATCAGCACACACATGCCTGCCACTGGCCTCTGATGATGTCACGAGCAACTGAGCTCACAATCACCACCAGCACACACATGCCTGCCACTGGCTTCTCACGCCCTCAGGCACAGGGACCTCACAATCACCACCAGCACACACATGCCTGCCACTGCCTTTTAACTCCCTCAGGTACAAGCACCTCACAATCACAACCAGAACACACCATTCTGACACTGGCCTCTCATGCCTCCACGCACAACTGACCTCAAAATCACCACCAGCACACACATGCCTGCCACTGGCTCCTCATACCGTCATGCACAAGGACCTCACAGTCCCCCCCAGCACACACATGCCTGCCACTGGCCTCTGAAGACGTCATGAACAACTGAGATCACAATCACCACCAGCAGACACGTGCCTGCCACTGGCTTTTAACTCCCTACGGCACAAGGACCTCACAATCACCACCAGCACACACATGCCTGGCACTGGCCTCTCAACCCGTCACGCACAAGTACCTCACAGTCACCCCCAGCACACACATGCCTGGCACTGGCCTCTCATGACGTCACGAACAACTGAGTTCACAATCACCACCAGCACACACATGCCTGGCACCGGCCTCTGATGACATCAGGAACAATTGAGCTCACAATCACCACCAGCACACACATGCCTGCCACTGGCCTCTCATGTCCTCAGGCACAAGGACTTCAAAATCACCACCAGTAGACTAGTGCCTGGCATGGCATGTGACAACATCACGAACACCTGAGCTCACAATCACCACCAGCACACACATGCCTGGCACTGGCCTCTCGCCCTCAGACACAATGACCTCACAATAACCACCAGCAAAAAAAGCCTGGCACTGGCCTCTAACGCCCTAAGGCACAAGGACCTCACAATCACCACCAGCACACACATGCCTGGCACTGGCCTCTGATGATGTCACGAAAAACTGAGCTCACAATCACCACCAGTACACATATGCCTGGCACTGGCCTGTCATGACGTCACGAGCAACTGAGCTCACAATCACCACCAGCACACACATGCCTGCCACTGGCTTCTCACGCCCTCACGCACAGGGACCTCACAATCACCACCAGCACACAAATGCCTGCCACTGGCTTCTCACGCCCTCACGCACAGGGACCTCACAATCACCACCAGCACACACATGCCTGCCACTGGCTTTTAACTCCCTCAGGTACAAGCACCTCACAATCACAACCAGAACACACCAGTCTGACACTGGCCTCTCATGCCTCCACGCACAACTGACCTCAAAATCACCACCAGCACACACATGCCTGCCACAGGCTCCTCATACCGTCATGCACAAGGACCTCACAGTCCCCCCCAGCACACACATGCCTGCCACTGGCCTCTCATGACGTCATGAACAACTGAGCTCACAATCACCACCAGCACACACATGCCTGCCACTGGCCTCTCGTCCTCAGACACAATGACCTCACAATAACCACCAGCAAAAAAAGCCTGGCACTGGCCTCTAACGCCCTAAGGCACAAGGACCTCACAATCAACACCAGCACATACATGCCTGGCACTGGCCTCTGATGATGTCACGAAAAACTGAGCTCACAATCACCATCAGCACACACATGCCTGGCACTGGCCTCTGATGATGTCACGAGCAACTGAGCTCACAATCACCACCAGCACACACATGCCTGCCACTGGCTTCTCACGCCCTCAGGCACAGGGACCTCACAATCACCACCAGCACACACATGCCTGCCACTGGCTTTTAACTCCCTCAGGTACAAGCACCTCACAATCACCACCAGCACACACATGCCTGGCACTGGCCTCTCAACCCGTCACGCACAAGTACCTCACAGTCACCCCCAGCACACACATGCCTGGCAATGGCCTCTGAAGGCGTAACGAGCAACTGAGCTGACAATCACCACCAGCACACACATGCCTGGCACCGGCCTCTGATGACATCAGGAACAATTGAGCTCACAATCACCACCAGCACACACATGCCTGGCACTGGCCTCTTGCCCTCAGACACAATGACCTCACAATAACCACCAGCAAAAAAAGCCTGGCACTGGCCTCTAACGCCCTAAGGCACAAGGACATCACAATCACCACCAGCACACACATGCCTGGCACCGGCCTCTGATGATGCCACGAACAACTGAGCTCACAATCACCACCAGCACACACATGCCTGCCACTGGCCTCTCATGCCCTCAGGCACAAGGACCTCACAATCACCACCAATAGACTAGTGCCTGGCACTGGCATGTGACAACATCACGAACACCTGAGCTCACAATCACCACCAGCACACACATGCCTGCCACTGGCCTCTCGCCCTCAGACACAATGACCTCACAATAACCACCAGCAAAAAAAGCCTGGCACTGGCCTCTAACGCCCTAAGGCACAAGGACCTCACAATCAACAAGAGCAAAAAAAGCCTGGCACTGGCATCTGATGATGTGACGAACAACTGAGCTCACAATCACCATCAGCACACACATGCCTGCCACTGGACTCTCATGATGTCACGAGCAACTGAGCTCACAATCACCACCAGCACACACATGCCTGCCACTGGCTTTTAACTCCCTCAGGTACAAGCACCTCACAATCACAACCAGAACACACCAGTCTGACACTGGCCTCTCATGCCTCCACGCACAACTGACCTCAAAATCACCACCAGCACACACATGCCTGCCACTGGCTCCCCATACCGTCATGCACAAGGACCTCACAGTCCCCCCCAGCACACACATGCCTGCCACTGGCCTCTGAAGACGTCATGAACAACTGAGATCACAATCACCACCAGCAGACACGGGCCTGCCACTGGCCTCTCAACCCGTCACGCACAAGTACCTCACAGTCACCCCCAGCACACACATGCCTGGCAATGGCCTCTCATAACGTAACGAGCAACTGAGTTCACAATCACCGCCAGCACACACATGCCTGGCACCGGCCTCTGATGACATCAGGAACAATTGAGCTCACAATCACCACCAGCACACACATGCCTGCCACTGGCCTCTCATGTCCTCAGGCACAAGGACCTCAAAATCACCACCAGTAGACTAGTGCCTGACACTGGCATGTGACAACATCACGAACACCTGAGCTCACAATCACCACCAGCACACACATGCCTGCCACTGGCCTCTCGCCCTCAGACACAATGACCTCACAATAACCACCAGCAAAAAAAGCCTGGCACTGGCCTCTAACGCCCTAAGGCACAAGGACCTCACAATCACCACCAGCACACACATGCCTGGCACTGGCCTCTGATGATGTCACGAACAACTGAGCTCACAATCACCACCAGTACACATATGCCTGGCACTGGCCTGTCATGACGTCACGAGCAACTGAGCTCACAATCACCACCAGCACACACATGCCTGCCACTGGCTTCTCACGCCCTCACGCACAGGGACCTCACAATCACCACCAGCACACAAATGCCTGCCACTGGCTTCTCACGCCCTCACGCACAGGGACCTCACAATCACCACCAGCACACACATGCCTGCCACTGCCTTTTAACTCCCTCAGGTACAAGCACCTCACAATCACAACCAGAACACACCAGTCTGACACTGGCCTCTCATGCCTCCACGCACAACTGACCTCACAATCACCACCAGCACACACATGCCTGCCACTGGCTCCTCATACCGTCATGCACAAGGACCTCACAGTCCCCCCCAGCACACACATGCCTGCCACTGGCCTCTCATGACGTCATGAACAACTGAGATCACAATCACCACCAGCAGACACGTGCCTGCCACTGGCTTTTAACTCCCTACGGCACAAGGACCTCACAATCACCACCAGCACACACATGCCTGGCACTGGCCTCTCAACCCGTCACGCACAAGTACCTCACAGTCACCCCCAGCACACACAGGCCTGGCACTGGCCTCTGAAGACGTAACGAGCAACTGAGCTCACAATCACCACCAGCACACACATGCCTGGCACTGGCCTCTGATGACATCAGGAACAATTGAGCTCACAATCACCACCAGCACACACATGCCTGCCACTGGCCTCTCATGCCCTCAGGCACAAGGACCTCAAAATCACCACCAGTAGACTAGTGCCTGGCACTGGCATGTGACAACATCACGAACACCTGAGCTCACAATCACCACCAGCACACACATGCCTGCCACTGGCCTCTCGCCCTCAGACACAATGACCTCACAATAACCACCAGCAAAAAAAGCCTGGCACTGGCCTCTAACGCCCTAAGGCACAAGGACCTCACAATCAACAAGAGCAAAAAAAGCCTGGCACTGGCCTCTGATGATGTCACGAACAACTGAGCTCACAATCACCATCAGCACACACATGCCTGCCACTGGCCTCTGATGATGTCACGAGCAACTGAGCTCACAATCACCACCAGCACACACATGCCTGCCACTGGCTTCTCACGCCCTCAGGCACAGGGACCTCACAATCACCACCAGCACACACATGCCTGCCACTGCCTTTTAACTCCCTCAGGTACAAGCACCTCACAATCACAACCAGAACACACCAGTCTGACACTGGCCTCTCATGCCTCCACGCACAACTGACCTCAAAATCACCACCAGCACACACATGCCTGCCACTGGCTCCTCATACCGTCATGCACAAGGACCTCACAGTCCCCCCCAGCACACACATGCCTGCCACTGGCCTCTGAAGACGTCATGAACAACTGAGATCACAATCACCACCAGCACACACGTGCCTGCCACTGGCTTTTAACTCCCTACGGCACAAGGACCTCACAATCACCACCAGCACACACATGCCTGGCACTGGCCTCTCAACCCGTCACGCACAAGTACCTCACAGTCACCCCCAGCACACACATGCCTGGCACTGGCCTCTCATGACGTCACGAACAACTGAGTTCACAATCACCACCAGCACACACATGCCTGGCACCGGCCTCTGATGACATCAGGAACAATTGAGCTCACAATCACCACCAGCACACACATGCCTGCCACTGGCCTCTCATGTCCTCAGGCACAAGGACTTCAAAATCACCACCAGTAGACTAGTGCCTGGCATGGCATGTGACAACATCACGAACACCTGAGCTCACAATCACCACCAGCACACACATGCCTGGCACTGGCCTCTCGCCCTCAGACACAATGACCTCACAATAACCACCAGCAAAAAAAGCCTGGCACTGGCCTCTAACGCCCTAAGGCACAAGGACCTCACAATCACCACCAGCACACACATGCCTGGCACTGGCCTCTGATGATGTCACGAAAAACTGAGCTCACAATCACCACCAGTACACATATGCCTGGCACTGGCCTGTCATGACGTCACGAGCAACTGAGCTCACAATCACCACCAGCACACACATGCCTGCCACTGGCTTCTCACGCCCTCACGCACAGGGACCTCACAATCACCACCAGCACACAAATGCCTGCCACTGGCTTCTCACGCCCTCACGCACAGGGACCTCACAATCACCACCAGCACACACATGCCTGCCACTGGCTTTTAACTCCCTCAGGTACAAGCACCTCACAATCACAACCAGAACACACCAGTCTGACACTGGCCTCTCATGCCTCCACGCACAACTGACCTCAAAATCACCACCAGCACACACATGCCTGCCACAGGCTCCTCATACCGTCATGCACAAGGACCTCACAGTCCCCCCCAGCACACACATGCCTGCCACTGGCCTCTCATGACGTCATGAACAACTGAGCTCACAATCACCACCAGCACACACATGCCTGCCACTGGCCTCTCGTCCTCAGACACAATGACCTCACAATAACCACCAGCAAAAAAAGCCTGGCACTGGCCTCTAACGCCCTAAGGCACAAGGACCTCACAATCAACACCAGCACATACATGCCTGGCACTGGCCTCTGATGATGTCACGAAAAACTGAGCTCACAATCACCATCAGCACACACATGCCTGGCACTGGCCTCTGATGATGTCACGAGCAACTGAGCTCACAATCACCACCAGCACACACATGCCTGCCACTGGCTTCTCACGCCCTCAGGCACAGGGACCTCACAATCACCACCAGCACACACATGCCTGCCACTGGCTTTTAACTCCCTCAGGTACAAGCACCTCACAATCACCACCAGCACACACATGCCTGGCACTGGCCTCTCAACCCGTCACGCACAAGTACCTCACAGTCACCCCCAGCACACACATGCCTGGCAATGGCCTCTGAAGGCGTAACGAGCAACTGAGCTGACAATCACCACCAGCACACACATGCCTGGCACCGGCCTCTGATGACATCAGGAACAATTGAGCTCACAATCACCACCAGCACACACATGCCTGGCACTGGCCTCTTGCCCTCAGACACAATGACCTCACAATAACCACCAGCAAAAAAAGCCTGGCACTGGCCTCTAACGCCCTAAGGCACAAGGACATCACAATCACCACCAGCACACACATGCCTGGCACCGGCCTCTGATGATGCCACGAACAACTGAGCTCACAATCACCACCAGCACACACATGCCTGCCACTGGCCTCTCATGCCCTCAGGCACAAGGACCTCAAAATCACCACCAATAGACTAGTGCCTGGCACTGGCATGTGACAACATCACGAACAACTGAGCTCACAATCACCACCAGCACACACATGCCTGCCACTGGCCTCTCGCCCTCAGACACAATGACCTCACAATAACCACCAGCAAAAAAAGCCTGGCACTGGCCTCTAACGCCCTAAGGCACAAGGACCTCACAATCAACAAGAGCAAAAAAAGCCTGGCACTGGCATCTGATGATGTGACGAACAACTGAGCTCACAATCACCATCAGCACACACATGCCTGCCACTGGACTCTCATGATGTCACGAGCAACTGAGCTCACAATCACCACCAGCACACACATGCCTGCCACTGGCTTTTAACTCCCTCAGGTACAAGCACCTCACAATCACAACCAGAACACACCAGTCTGACACTGGCCTCTCATGCCTCCACGCACAACTGACCTCAAAATCACCACCAGCACACACATGCCTGCCACTGGCTCCCCATACCGTCATGCACAAGGACCTCACAGTCCCCCCCAGCACACACATGCCTGCCACTGGCCTCTGAAGACGTCATGAACAACTGAGATCACAATCACCACCAGCAGACACGGGCCTGCCACTGGCCTCTCAACCCGTCACGCACAAGTACCTCACAGTCACCCCCAGCACACACATGCCTGGCAATGGCCTCTCATAACGTAACGAGCAACTGAGTTCACAATCACCGCCAGCACACACATGCCTGGCACCGGCCTCTGATGACATCAGGAACAATTGAGCTCACAATCACCACCAGCACACACATGCCTGCCACTGGCCTCTCATGTCCTCAGGCACAAGGACCTCAAAATCACCACCAGTAGACTAGTGCCTGACACTGGCATGTGACAACATCACGAACACCTGAGCTCACAATCACCACCAGCACACACATGCCTGCCACTGGCCTCTCGCCCTCAGACACAATGACCTCACAATAACCACCAGCAAAAAAAGCCTGGCACTGGCCTCTAACGCCCTAAGGCACAAGGACCTCACAATCACCACCAGCACACACATGCCTGGCACTGGCCTCTGATGATGTCACGAACAACTGAGCTCACAATCACCACCAGTACACATATGCCTGGCACTGGCCTGTCATGACGTCACGAGCAACTGAGCTCACAATCACCACCAGCACACACATGCCTGCCACTGGCTTCTCACGCCCTCACGCACAGGGACCTCACAATCACCACCAGCACACAAATGCCTGCCACTGGCTTCTCACGCCCTCACGCACAGGGACCTCACAATCACCACCAGCACACACATGCCTGCCACTGCCTTTTAACTCCCTCAGGTACAAGCACCTCACAATCACAACCAGAACACACCAGTCTGACACTGGCCTCTCATGCCTCCACGCACAACTGACCTCACAATCACCACCAGCACACACATGCCTGCCACTGGCTCCTCATACCGTCATGCACAAGGACCTCACAGTCCCCCCCAGCACACACATGCCTGCCACTGGCCTCTCATGACGTCATGAACAACTGAGATCACAATCACCACCAGCAGACACGTGCCTGCCACTGGCTTTTAACTCCCTACGGCACAAGGACCTCACAATCACCACCAGCACACACATGCCTGGCACTGGCCTCTCAACCCGTCACGCACAAGTACCTCACAGTCACCCCCAGCACACACAGGCCTGGCACTGGCCTCTGAAGACGTAACGAGCAACTGAGCTCACAATCACCACCAGCACACACATGCCTGGCACTGGCCTCTGATGACATCAGGAACAATTGAGCTCACAATCACCACCAGCACACACATGCCTGCCACTGGCCTCTCATGCCCTCAGGCACAAGGACCTCAAAATCACCACCAGTAGACTAGTGCCTGGCACTGGCATGTGACAACATCACGAACACCTGAGCTCACAATCACCACCAGCACACACATGCCTGCCACTGGCCTCTCGCCCTCAGACACAATGACCTCACAATAACCACCAGCAAAAAAAGCCTGGCACTGGCCTCTAACGCCCTAAGGCACAAGGACCTCACAATCACCACCAGCACACACATGCCTGCCACTGGCCTCTGATGATGTCACGAACAACTGAGCTCACAATCACCATCAGCACACACATGCCTGCCACTGGCCTCTGATGATGTCACGAGCAACTGAGCTCACAATCACCACCAGCACACACATGCCTGCCACTGGCTTCTCACGCCCTCACGCACAGGGACCTCACAATCACCACCAGCACACACATGCCTGCCACTGGCTTTTAACTCCCTCAGGTACAAGCACCTCACAATCACAACCAGAACACACCAGTCTGACACTGGCCTCTCATGCCTCCACGCACAACTGACCTCAAAATCACCACCAGCACACACATGCCTGCCACTGGCTCCTCATACCGTCATGCACAAGGACCTCACAGTCCCCCCCAGCACACACATGCCTGCCACTGGCCTCTGAAGACGTCATGAACAACTGAGCTCACAATCACCACCAGCAGACACGTGCCTGCCACTGGCTTTTAACTCCCTACGGCACAAGGACCTCACAATCACCACCAGCACACACATGCCTGGCACTGGCCTCTCAACCCGTCACGCACAAGTACCTCACAGTCACCCCCAGCACACACATGCCTGGCACTGGCCTCTCATGACGTCACGAA